>NW_026778998.1:0-347500 GCF_030144855.1 Hypanus sabinus
CTTCATGCCTTACTAAACCAATCCCTTCTGCCTACACAAGGAACACATCCCTCCATTCCCCTCACATTCACGTGGTATCCAATAGCCTCTATCACATCTGCCTCCACCACCACCTGATATTCACTCCAGACACCCACCACTATGGGAATGAAAAACAAAACTTGAAACGCAAATCTCCTTTAAACATTTATAAGACACGAGTCAGGCCACACTTGGAGTATTGTCAACAGTGTTGGGCCCCATATCTCAGACAGGATGTGTTGTCATTGGAGAGAATCCAGAGGTGGTTCACTACGATGATTTCGGGAATGAAGGGGTTACAATATGAGGAGCACTTGTCAGCTTTGACCCAGTGCTCACTGGAAGTCAGAAAAATGCGGGACATCTCATTGAAACCTACCGAATGTTGAAAGGACTGGATAAGGTGGATGTGGAGAAGGTATTTCCTGTGGTGGGAGGTCAGATATCTGGAATTGAGTGCGATCTGGGATTATCCATGATGGAAAGGTGGCTGACTCAATGGGCTGAATGGCCTAATTCTGTTCCTATGCCTTATGGGCTTATGAACACAAGCCCCCTCAATCATGATGAATCTCCTCTGCACTCTTCCAGCACAAAATATCCTTTGGACAGAATGCTAAGCGGAACTGAATACAACTTTTCAAGAACGTTGTCAAATCAGGCAGCATGTGTTGAGGGGAATAGAGTCGATGGTTGGGACAGAACCCCTCACTGACGGCAATAACACAGGCCCTTCGGCCCAACCTTGCCATGCAGTCCTCCTGTCCATTTAAACTAATCCCTCTGCCTATCTTTGACACAGAACACAGAAATCTACAGCACATTACAGGCTCTTCAGCCCACAATGTTGTACCGAACATGTAACCTACTCTGGAGACTGCCTAGGATTTCCTGATCGTATATCCCTCTATGTTGCTAAGCTCCATGAACCTATCTAAGAGTCTCTTAAAATATCCTATTGTATCCACCTCCACCATTGCTGCAGGCAGTGCATTCCATGCACCCACCACTCTCTGTGTAAGAAACTTACCCCTGACATTCCCTCAGAACCGACTTCCAAGCAGCTTAAAACTATGTCGCGTCGTGTTAGTCACTTCAAGCCTGGGAAAATGCCTCTGGTTATCCACATGGTCAAAGCCTCTCATCATCTTATTACAATTACTTATGTACAGGTTAGGAAAATATAGCTTCAACATCACCTCACAGCTCTTGAACTCAATCCCACGGTTGATGAAGGCCACCACACCAGACCCCTTCCTAACAACACAGCCAACTTCCACAGCAGCTTTGAGTGTCGTATGGACATGGACCCCAAGATCTCTCTGACTCTCCACAATACCAAGAGTCTTACCATTAATATTATATTCTGTGTTCAAATTTGACCTGCAGAAATGAATCTCTTCATTTGTGTTGAACTCCATCCGTCACTTCCCAGTTCTGCATCCGAAGCGAGGAAATAGATTGCTGAGCCTCTGGCTAGGATCATTATGTCCTCATTGTCCACGGGAATGGTCACGGAGGATTGGAGGGAGGCGAATGTTGTCCCCTTGTTCAAAAAGGGTAGCAGGGATAGTCCGGATAATTATAGACCATTGAGCCTTACATCTGTGGTGGGAAAGCTGTTGGAAAAGTTTCACAAATATAGGATCTATTGGCATTTAGAGAATCATAGTCTGATCAGCGACAGTCAGCATGGCTTTCTGAAGGGCAGATCGTGTCTCACAAGCCTGATGGAGTTCTGTGAGGAGGTGACCAGGCATATAGATGAGGGTCGTGCAGTGGATGTGATCTACATGGATTTTAGTAATGCATTTGATAAGGTTCCACACGGTAGGCTTATTCAGAACGTCAGAAGGCATGGGTTCCAGGGACGTTTGACCAGGTTCATTCAGAATTGGCTTGCCTGCAGAAAGCAGAGAGCTGTGGTGGAAAAGTAAATTTGGATTGGAGAGTTGTGACTAGTGGTGTCCCACAAGGATCAGTGCTGGGACCCCCTAGTTTTCGTGGTTTTTATTAACGACCTGGATGTGGGGGTAGAAGGATGGGTTGGCAAGTTTGCAGAAGACACAAAGGTTGGTAGTTTTGTGGATAGTTCAGAGCATTGTCAAAGATTGCAGAGAGACATTGATCGGATGCAGGAGTGGCTGAGAAGTGGCAGATAGAGTTCAACCTGGAGAAGTGTGAGGTGGTACACTTTGGAAGGATAAACTCCAAGGCGGAGTACAAAGTAAATGGCAGGATACTTAGATGTGTGGAGGAGCACAGCGATCTGAGGCTACATGTCCACAGATCCCTGAAAGTTGCCTCACTGGTAGACAGAGTAGTTAAGAAAGCTTATGGGGTGTTAGCTTTCATAAATCGAGGGATAGAGTTTAAGAGTTGCGATGTAATGATGCAGCTCTATAAAACTCTGGTTGGTCCACACTTGGAGTACTCTGTCCAGTTCTGGTCACCTCACTATAAGAAGGATGTAGGAAGGGTACAGAAGAGATTTACCAGAATGCTGCCTGATTTAGAGAGTATGGATTATGATCAGAGATTAAGGGAGCTAAGGCTTTACTCTTTGCAGAGAAGGAGGATGAGAGGAGACATGATAGAGGTATAGTTGATATTAAGGGGAATAGATAGAGTGGACAGCCAGCGCCTCTTCCCCAGGGCACCACTGCTCAATACAAGAGGACATGGCTTTAAGGAAAGGGGAGGAAATTTCAAGGGGGATATTAGAGGAAGATCTTGTACTCAGAGAGTGGTTGGTGCGTGGAATGCACTGCCCGAGTCAGATACACTAGTGAAGTTTAAAAGTCTACTAGACAGGTATCTGGAGGAATTTAAGCTTAGGAAGGCAGAGTTTAAGGGTCGGCACAACAATGTGGGCTGAAGGGCCTGTACTGTGTTGTAATGTTCTATGTTCTATATATTTCTCGCTGGAATCTTTCTTTTAATTTAATTTTTCATTGAAGGCACGACACAGTACAGAAAACGTAATGCATTACATTTTTTTTCCATTTTGCTTTTATACCTTACCGCTAAGCAACACCACAACGTCATCAGTGGGGCCTTCTGGGTGTTGTAGTCATTGATGCTCGCTCGCTCCCTGTCAAAGCATGTTTCGTCAGCCAGCACAGAAGTCACCGAAACAGACCCACCGAGGTAAGGGGAGGAAAGTTCAAGGGGGATATTGGAGGAAGGTTTTATACTCAGAGAGTGGTTGGTGCGTGGAACGCACTGCCCGAGTCAGTGGTGAAAGCAGATACACTGGTGAAGTTTAAGAGACTACTAGACAGGTATATGGAGGAACTTAAGCTTAGGGAGGCAGAGTTTAAGTGTCGGCCCAACATTGTGGGCCGAAGGGCCTGTACTGTGCTGTAATGTTCTATGTTCTATCTATTTCTCCCTGGAATTTCTCTTTTAATTGAATTTTTCATTGAAGGCACGACACAGTACAGAGAACGTAATGCATTACATTTTCCTCCATTTTGCTTTTATACCTTACCCCTAAACAACACCACGACGTCATCAGTGGGGCCTTCTGGGAGTTGTAGTCATTTTTCTTCGCTCGCTCCCTGTCAAAGCATGTTTCGTCAGCCACCACAGACGTCACCGAAAACAGACGCAGCGAGGCGCGAAGGGGAATCACACCCGTCCTTGTGGGCGCCGAGGCCGGCGACACCGACAGAAGCGACTCGCTGATCTCCGCCATGGCGATGGAGCGGAAGAGGAGGGGCTGATCTTGCGCTGATTTCCTCCAGCCTATCGTAGCTCAGACTTAACACCGACCCCTGCTGTCATTGGCTAAAGCGCCTGTCACTCAAATGGGTACTCGGAGGGTGATTAGTTTATGTAAACGTCAGTCAGCCTTCCTGTCTTACTGAGTTTTGATTTGGATTAATAACGGGACAGGAACCAAATTGGGGGAAATGTGAGTTTTTATGTGTTGGTGCATCAGTCTCCGAGTTACATTATTAACAATAAAAGGGCAAAGGCTGTGGTGAGGAAGGAGGTGATTTACTGGAGGTTATATGGAGATAATATTGGAAGGGATATCAAACTTGGAATTGTTTGTGACATGATTTAGAAAATGGCGGTTTTGTGGGGATCATAATATTCCAGTGTTGATTAATGAGGGCAAAATGATTGTTACTGAAACAGGGAAGGTTATGTTACTTGCTGGGCCATTTGTTCAGATTTATAATCAGGATAATTTAAGTGAAGAAGTTAAACAATGTAGGGATATGTTTTTCAGTGCTGGAATGATGTGCTGGAAGTCAGATGTAGCAATGATACTATAACTGATGGAGAGATTTCTCTGTATGAATTTAAGAAGTCTATTAATAATGCATGTCAGGTGTTCCCAGGAAAGAGTGATATTTGAAATTGTAATTGTATATAATTCTCTTTTCTGGAAATATTAAATGTTTGAATTCTGCATCTACTTTCATCATGGAAAATGGAAATAGTAGTGCCTATTCTGAAACTTGGCTGATCCCCGTTTGATCCTTCTAGTTAAGAGCCTATATCGTGAAAGTTTCATTTATGTAAACTATGGTAATCAAGCGCTTGAGTTATATTTAGGAAAGAATGGTGATAAAGTATTTTATTAGAGTGGATTTTGGAAGGGTGAAATGACATTAGATTCAGTTTTAGGTTTGGAAGATGATATTCGGAAAACACAATTAAATAAAGATGTTGTAATTGCAGTATTTCTTGATACTGAATGGGGAAATGATATGGAAGAAAGGACTTTTGATTAAATTAGGAGTGAGGGGGACATTGTACAATTTTTCTGAGTTTTTTTTTTGGATGGACTGTCCAAGTACTGGTCGGCATGTTATGTTTGTGTTTCTATGAGAGAGAGAATGGGATCCCACAAGACAGGATTTTGTAGCCCTTTATTATTTAATATTATGATTAATGATATTTTCTCTGAGATGGGAAAATGGGATACCCTGGGTAAATCACAATATACAGATGACGTAGCTTTATAAATTAGAGGTATTAATTGCAATTTACAATTAATAGGACAAACAGTGGGCAGATTGATGAGGATTTTAAGTTTTCAGTCGTTAAAACACATTACGTGGTTTACAAACAGCATTAATAGACTTGTACTTGATTTTAATTATGTCATTAATATCTTGAGGAAGTGTCAGTGGTAAGATTTCTCAGTATGTGGATGGATAATAAGCTGACGTGGAAACAACAATCAGTAAAATAATTGATATATGTAAAGGAGCCTTAAATCTCCTCAGACATCTATGTGGGTATTCTTGGGTGCAACATGAAAATCTTTGTTAAACAATTATATTTGTTTAATTTGATCTGTTCTTGATTATGTCTGTGTGGCTTACGGATCAGCTTCATCTTCGAATTAAAAATGTTTGTATGTGATACAATTACAGACTTTAAGATTGTGTTCTGATGCGGTAATGTCGTCTCCTGTTTTGGCTTTACTGCTTTCAATGGGACAATTGCCCTCAAAGTAACAGAGGTTCAAGTTGATGTCAACATACTGGATTTATTTGCGGAGGCAAGGAAATGATCATCCTGTTAAAGGTGTGCTAGAGGACGGTTGGGGACATCACAAGATGAGTGTTTTTTTTTTCTTTTGGGTGGCTGGGTTCTTAACACGCTGGGAATATGGGTGTACTTGATGATACAATATGTCCCACTGTAGCTTTCTCTGTAACCTCACCTTGTTTCTTCCAGTGACTTCAGTTGATTTTAGATTACACGATCGGATTCGGTTCTGCCTGAGAGTCTGTTGGTTCATTAGTATATTAATGAAAGTTATTATCATACAGTAAACATTTTTACAGATGAATCAAAACATAAGTTACTGAGGATGTTGGTGTGGCTGTTTTTGTGCCCCTGAATTGCAGGTAATGATAAACAACTGATTTATAGCCATTTATCAGCATAGGAAGCAGAATTCTTTCCCAACAGTGTAGGCTGACAGTGGTGGAGGAAATTGGTCCTTATAATTTCTTCAGAATACATTTCGGTTTTGATGAGTCTTAAACAGGTCATTCTGGCAGTAGGTCAGATTGACTGTTGGAAACTTGTCAAACGGTATTTCATATATAAAGTTTGACTTATATGTCTGCACATTATTGGCCCTGCACATCAGACTGTTGAGGGAAATGATGATGTTGACTGTTTAGCACCAAAAGCTGTTAAATATTCAGCTGTGGATATAGACCTTCCACTTAGCAAATTAGAAGCTAAAGGGTTGGTAGTGCTAAGAATTAGGGGCTTATGGCAAGACATAGGATAATGGACATAAGGACAGACACCTTTACAGAATACATAAACCTGTTGGGTTTATAGAAGAATGGCTTAAAACAAGGGAAGGAATGATATTCACATGAGTTTGAAATGTCCACACTATGCTTAATTATGCCTTGTTACTAATTGGAAAACTTCTTTCTGTGTCGTGAACATTTTGTCATTATGAACCTTTCGAAATACACACTACTTCAATGTGAAGCGTACAAGGCTGAAGAAAAATCAAATGCAGATTTCAGTACAATCTTTGCGAGAATAGATAGTTTTCAGATCAAAACTATTAAATTATGGGACTGACTTTAAATCAATTCACAGTTTGAGCTAGAAAAGGCATGTAATAATTGTGGTAAACCAAAGGAAATGACATATTGGGTAGCAAAGGTGAGTGGGATGTTGGATTATTGGGATCCTCTTAAAATCCAACAAAAGGCAATGAAAAAAGCCATAAGAATGGTCAAGACGAAATATGAGGGCAAACTGGCCAATAATATAAATCAGGATACTAAAAGTTTAGTTTTCAGTTACATGAAGAGTGAAAGGGAGATGAGAGTTGATACTAGACCACTGGAAAATGATGCTAGTGAAGTAGAAATGGGGGACAAAGAAATGGCAGATGAACTTAATGAACAATCTTCACTGTCTTTTCCGGTCAGCACCACCCCCAATTGTCCCATTTAACCTGTCTCATTACGGGTGGACTTTAGGACCCGGGGGATCTCAGGACCCGCCGCCCGCAGCTGCTGCTGAATCCCTGGTGTTTCTGTTCGGTTGACGGATGCGGTGAACAAGTTAAAATTAATTGATCGACAGTTCTCATGTCATGTTTATTTCACTCCATTGAACCATTGAACACTACAGCAAAGAAAACAAGCTATTTGGAACTTCTAGTCTGTGCGGAAACATTATCCCGCTCGTCCCATTGACCTGCACCCAGTCCGTAACCCTCCAGACCTCTCCCATCCATTTATCTATCCAATTTATTCTTAAAACTTAAGAGTGAGTCTGCATTTACCATGTCAGATGGCAGCTCGTTCCACACTCCCACCACTCTCTGAGTGAAGAAGTTCCTCCTCATGTTCCCCTTTTACCCTAAAATCATGTCCTCTCGTATGTATCGTTCCTAATCTAAGTGGAAAGAACCTACTCGCATTTACTGTCTATACCCCCCATAGTTTTGTAAACCTCTATTAAAGCTCCCCTCATTCTTCTACGCTTCAAGGAATAAACTCCTAACCTGTTCAATCTTTCCCTGTAACTCAACTCCTGAAGACCTGGCAACATCCTAGTAAATCTCCGCACTTTTTCAATCTCTCCAACCTCTCCATGGATACCTCATGTCTGAACTTTCTGAACTAACCTCCCATGTGGGACCTTGTCAAGTGCCTTACTAAAGTTCATGGGGACAACATCTACAGCCTTTCCTTCACCTACTTTGCTGGTAACCTCCTCGAAAATCTCTTCAAGATTCATTAACACGATCTACCATGCACAAAGCCATATTGACTATCCTTAATCAGCCTTCGGCTGTCCAAATACTTGTAAATCCAATCTCTCTGAACATCTTACAATAATTTACATACTACTGATGTCAGGCTCACTGGCCTGTAATTACCTGGTTAATTATTGGAGCCTTTTTGAAACAATGGAATAACAAGAGCTACCCTCCAATCCTCCGGCACTGCACCCGTGGCTGAGGATATTTTAAATGTTTCTGTCAGGGCCCCTGCAATTTCTTCTCCAGTCTCTCTCAAGGTCCGAGGAAATATCAAGTCTGGTCCGAGGGATTTATCTACCTTTATGCGCAGTAAGGCAGCAAGCACCTCCTCCTCTTTAATCTACAAATGTTCCATGACACTACTGCTTGTTTCCCTTCCTTCCATATACACTATGCCAGTTTCCTGAGTAAATACTGATGCAAAAAAGACTGTATATGATCTCCCCCATCTCGTAAGGCTCCACACATAGACGACCACTCTGATCTTCTTGGGGACCAATTTTCTCCCTTACTATCCTTTCACTCTTAATATTCTTGTAGAAATACTTCAGGTTTTCGTTCACATTATCTGCCAAAGCCACCTCATTTCTTTTTTTTCCTTCCTGATTTCCTTCTTTAGTATTTTCTTACATTTTCTATACTCTTTATGTAACTCATTTGCTCTTTGTTCCCTGTACCTGCTATACCCTTATGTCTTTTTCTTAACCAGGTCGCCAATATCCCTTGAAAACCAGGGTACCCTATGCCTGTTAACTGTGTCTTTAATCCTGGCAGGAAAATGCAAACTCTGCACCCTCAAAATTTCACATTTGGAGGCCTTCCACTTACTGAACACATCCTTGTTAGGAAAAAAAAAAAAACTTATCCCAATCTACTCTTCCTAGATCTTTTTTCATTTCCACAAAATTAGCCCTTCTGCTATTTAGAACTTCAACTCGAGGACCAGACCCATCCTTATCCATAATTAACTTGAAACTGATGACATTATGGTCACTGGACCCAAAATGTTCGCCTACAAATACTTCTGTCACCTGACTGTCTGGTTTCCTAATAGTAGATCAAGTATTGCATCCTCTCTCGTCGGTACCTCTATATATTGATTTAGAAAACTTTCCAGAAAACGTTTCACAAACTCCAAGCCATCTAGCCCTATTACAGTTTGGGAGTCACAGTCAATATGTGGAAAGTTAAAATCCCGTACTATTACAACTTCCTCTTTCTTACATCGGTCTACTATCTTTATACAGATTTGCTTCTCCAATTCTCTCTGACTATAGGGCGGTCTATAATACACCCCTATTAGTGTGGTCACACCTTTCCCGTTCCTCAGCTCCACTCAAGTGATCTCTGTAGACAAGCCCTCTGGGCTGTCCTGTCTACGCACAGCTGTGATGTTTTCCCTGACTGGTAATGCCACTCCTCCCCCTTTCATCCCTCCCCCTCTATCACGTCTGAAACAACGAATATTTCTATCATGTATAAACCTTAGGTGGGAGGTTATATTTTTGTATTAATGTATTAAAAATAAATTATAAATTCTACCAATGGAACCTCTTAAAAAATGATTCATATTCAAAATAGTATCCAACAAATCAGATTCTTGCATATATGGAAACTTAGATAATTATTTTTGTAAAAAATGTCTAACCTGAAGATATTTCAGTAAGTGTGTAAGAGAGAGAATATTTGCTAATTAACTCTTCAAAAGTCATCAATCGACCATCACAAAATAAATTATAATAAAAATAAATAAATCTGCAAAAAATACAGATCTCCCTAATCACTAATGATTAAACAAGTTTGGGAGAGAGAACTTAATATGACCTTTGTTAATGAAGATGGTTAATTCTTCTTTGATATGTGCCAATGAGTGTTTAATTCAATTTAAAATTGTTCACTTTTACTATTTAACAAAGGAGAGACTATCAAAAATATTTCCGAACATAGACAATTATTGCGATAGGCATAAAACTGAAGTAGCTACTTTTTCACATATGTTCTGGTCATGTTCTTCATTATTTTCTTCTGGAAATATTTATTTTCTACAATTTCTAAAGTTCTGAAAATTAATTTACAATCTAATGTATAAACCTTTGATTTCTGTCTGCACATGCAGTCCTCACAATCCTTCTCCACCTCACTATCTGCTCTAACACTCTGGTTCCCCTCCCTCGACAAATCTAGATTAAATCCGCCGGAGCAGCACTAGCAAATCTAGCCGCAAGGATGTTAGTTGCCCTCCAGTTCATGGGCAAACCGTCCCGTCGGAACAGGCCCCACCTTCCCGGGAACAAAGCCTTTCCAGAAACATGAAGCCCTCCCTCCTGCACCATCTCCTTAGCCAGGTATTTAGCTGCACTCTCCACACATTTATATTTAGAGGGACTTTACTCCTGACGCCAATCCCGGGACCCGACCCGTTTACAGACCCGGAGCGGAACCGGAGCAGATTCTCAGCCACTGGTGTTCATCCCAGGGCGCGAAGAAAGGATAAAGTTTCCCCGGGAATTTATTCCCAGTGAAGGTGTGGAGATGGGACTTGGTCTCCGCGTTGTAAAATGAAACTGTCCCGGAATCGTAACTGAGATAAACTCCCACCCTCCCGGGGATGGAACCGGCAGCGAGACGGATCTCGGGGGAGGGGAGACCGCGGTAAACGTCACAATCCCGATGTAACACGTCACCATTCCGCCCGATGACCCAGAATCCGGTCTCCGGACTCAGACTGAACCATCCCTTCCTCTCCACAGACTCTGCGGCTACTCCCAGCCACCAGACCCGATTCCCCGTCACCTCCACCTCCCAGTAATGTCTCCCCGATGTGAATCCCTCCGATCCCAGCACACAAAGCCCGTCTGTGAATCTCTTCCCGGTGTCAGGGAGATTCCTCCGGGTCCCGGTCCATCTCCAGACTCTGAATCTCTTCCCGGGGTCAGGGAGATTCCTTCGGGTCCAGGATCGTCTCACACTCTTCCGATCCTCAGACACCTCGAGATACGGATTCGCTGTTTCTACATCCAGGGTGACAGAGACTGGGGGGAGAAGCAGAGAATTAGAGAGTTCCCGGTGATCGGGGGGAGACTCGGACAGCGCGGCCCCGGGGATCGGGGTGAGACTCGGGCGGCGCGGCCCCGGGGATCGGGGTTATTTTCGCTGGACGGAGAGCAGAGAGACCCCTGGCACTTGACTCCTCAGACAGGGGAAACATCCTCCCTCTGTCCTGCCTGTTGACCCCTGAAAGAATTTTGTGTTTCCATGAGATCTCCCCTCATTCTTCCAAACAGAGAACAGGGAACATAAAGCAGTACAGCACAGGAACAGGCCCGTCATACAATGTTCACATTCATTTGTGAGTGTGAAGTGGGGGAGTGTGATGGTTTAAGACAGTAAAGGAGGTGATAATGGGAACCAGTAGGGGAGAGATGAATGGCAGATTGAACCAGGAGTGGGAGGGGTGGAAAGCCTGTGGGTGAACTGTGTGTGTAGACGTAATGAGAAGCTGGAGGGTGCAAAGATGGCAGATGAGGATGACTTTGTCCCCTTTCCCACAACCCCTTTCGCCGCAGTCCATCATTAGGACAGGGGATGAATTTGCAGGAACCCTTAAGCAACACAGGTCTGGATGAAGTGTTTCAGTCTGAACCGTGGACTGTTTTCTCTTTTCCATAGAAACTTCCCGGCCTGCTGTTCCCCCAACAATTTGTATGTGTTACATTAATTTTCAAATAGGTTACAGAAAGAAAAAAAAAAAAACCCTTCGCCCTCACCCCAACATCCCAATAGAAAAAAAAGAAGAAAAAATAAATAAAGAAAGAAAGAACGCCTGGATATTGGAAGATCCCCACATGCTCCATGGAGTTCATAATAGCTGTAATATGTATATTTATTTCTTTCCCCAGATAACCAATAATTTTATCTTCAGAGCACCTATATACTTAATCCTATTTTTTGTATGTAAGGGCGCCAAATTTTCAGAAATATTTCATATTTATCTCTTAAATTATAAGTAATTTTTTCAAGTGGAATACAACTAAAAATTTAATTCTTCCCGCGATCTATAATTACGTATGAATCCGATTTCCAAGTAACTGCAATGGCCTTTTTGGCTAATGCCAGTGCAATTTTTATAAATTCTTTCTCATGTTTATTCAATTTGGATTTTGATTTTATATATTGCCTGGTAAAAACATATTGGAGTGTGTGGAAGTTGTATTCCAATAATTTGCTCCAGTGAAACTCTTAAATTTGTCCAAAAAGGTTGAATTTTAGAACAAGACCACGTAGAGTGTAAAAAAAATTACCAATTTCTTGATTACATCAAAAACATTGATAAGATAAATTTGAGTTTAATCTATTTATTTTTTGTGGTGTAATATATATTTGATGTAAAAAGTTATGTTGTACTAAATTTAGTCGAACATTTATTGCATTTGACATACTGTAAAGACATAATCTTGACCAACTTGTTTCACCAATTTTAACATTCAAATCAGTTTACCATTTTTGTATTGACTTATGAATTCCTTGTTTAATTGCCTGTTTTTGAATCAAGTTATACATACCAGAAATATATTTTTAAATTTGTCCTTTATGAAATAATGTTACAATTTCTTTAGGTTTCAGCAATAACATTGTTTGACCCAGTTTACCTCTTAAATAAGTCCTTAATTGGAAATAACAGAAAAGAGTGTTATTTGATATTTGATATTTATTCTTTAATTGGTCAAATGACATTAATATACCTCCTCCAAAACAGTCTCCTATATATCTAATCCCCTTGTGAAACCAGTTATATAAGAGTTGATTATCCATTGTAAAAGGGATAAGTTTATTTTGAATTAAAGGTCTCTTTGTTAATAAAGATTTCTTTATCTCATCATGAACATTTATTTTATTGCATAAATCAATCAACTGTTTTAGTATAGGAGATTATTTCTTCTCCCATATCCATTTAGTTTCCCATTTATATATAAAATCTTCTGGTATATTTTCTCCTATTTTGTCTAATTCTATTCTAATCCATGCTGGTTTATGTTCAACAAGAAAAGATGCAATACATCTCAGTTGATTTGCTTTGTAATAATTCTTAGAATTTGGTAGTTGTAACCCTCCTAGGTCAAATTTCCATGTCAATTTTTCCAACGATATTCTTGACATCTTACCTTTGCAAAGCAACTTCCTCATAAAATTATTTAACTCTTGAAAAAAATTCTGTGATAATTGTATTGGTAATGTTTGGAATAAGTATTGTAATCCAGGGAATATATTCATTTTTACAGCATTGACTCTACCTACTAATGTTATTGGTAACATCATCCATTTATCAAGATCCTCTTGAATTTTTTTCAATAATGGCAAATAATTTAATTTATATAAATTCTTTATATCATTATCAACTCTTACACCTAAATACTTTATACCATTTATTGGCCATCTAAATAGAGTTATTAATCGTCATTGACTATAATCTCCTTTCGTAAGTGGTAAAATTTCACTTTTATGCCAATTTATTTTGTACTCTGATATTTTCCCATATTCTTCCAATCTAGAAGATAATTTACGCAACGAATGTAATGGGTTAGTTAGATAAATCAGAACATCATCAGCAAATAAGATAATCTTATATTCCTCCAGATTAACTATGAAACCCATAATATATGAGTCAGTTCTAATTAATTCAGCTAATGGTTCACAACTAAAGCAAGTGATAATGGACAACCTTGTCTAGTTGACCTTGTTAACTGAAATTATGTTGAAATTTGGCCATTTGTCACCACTCTTGCTCTGGGGTTAGTACTTAAAGTTTTAATCCATTTTATAAAAGATACTCCTAATCCATATTTTTCCAATACCTTAAATAAAAAATCCCATTCCAATCTATCAAATGCTTTTTCTGCATCCAAAGCAACTGCTACACTCATTTCTTCCCTCTTTTGTTCCAAATGAATTATGCTAAGTAACCGAGTTACATTATCTGCCGATTGTCTATTTTTAATAAATCCTGTTTGGTCCATGTGAATTAATTTTGCTAAGTATTTAGATAATCTGTTAGATAAAATCATTGCTACTATTTTATAATCCGTGTTCAACAAAGAAATAGGTCTATATGATGTTGGTTTTAAAGGATCTCTGTCTTTTTTTGGCAATACTATAAAAATAGCTGTTGAAAATGATTCTGGAAGTTTATGCGTTCTTTCCACTTGGTGTATTAGCTCCATAAAAGGAGGAATTAATAAATCTTTAAACTTTTTGTAAAATTCAGGCGGAAAACCATCTTCTCCTGGAGATTTATTACTCTGACGTGATCCTAGAGCTTCTTCGACCTCTTTTAATGTAAAAAGCACATCTTATCCCTTCTGTTCTTCCAAATTCAATTTTGGGAGAGGTATTTGTGATAAAAAGCTTTCTATCTCAAAAATATAATTTTGTGATTCTGATTGATACAATTCAGAATAAAAAAAATTAAAAGTTTATAAAGGTTTATAAATAATTTTATTTACACTTGTTCTAATTGCATTTATCGTTTTGGAAGCCTGGTCTGTTTTTAACTGCCAAGCAAGAATCTTGTGTGATCTTTCACCTAGTTCATAATATCTCTGTTTAGTTCTCATAATTGCTTTTTTCTGTTCGGTATGTCTGGTGTATTATATTGTAGATTCTTATTAACAAGTTGTCTTTGTTTTTCTGTCATATATCTTTGAGATTCTTTTTCTAATTTTGTAATCTCTTTTTCCAATTGATCTATTTCTACCATATATTCCTTTTTAATTTTAGAAACTTATTATCTGGCCTCTCAAATATGCCTTCATCGCTTCCCATGATATAAATTTATCATCAACTGAATGTGAGTTTGTATCTCAAAAAACTTGAATCTGTTTTTTCATAAAATCACAAAAATCTTGATGTTTAAATAATATTGAATTAAATCTCCATCTGTAAATCGATTTCTCATTATCCATCATTATCATTGTCATTATCAAGCGGGAATGATCTGAAAATATTCTCGCTTTATATTCCATATTTTTCACTCTGTCTTGAATATTCGTTGATAGTAAGAAAAAATCTATCCTTGAATAAGTTTTATGTCTATTTGAATAAAATGAATAATCTCTTTCTCTTGGGTTAATTCTTCTCCATTTATCAATCAAATTTAAATCTTTCATCAATGATAAAGTTAATTTTGCTGCTTTTGGTTTTGTAACAACCTTTGTTGACATATCTAAAACTGGGTCCAGACAAAAGTTAAATTCTCCACCTATTAATATTTTATCGTGTGCATCAGCCAAATTCAAAAAAGCCTCCTGTATAAATTTTACATCGTTTTCATTTGGTGCGTAAATATTCACGAGTCCATATTTCTGAAAAGATTTGGCAATATATAATTACATATCTTCCCACAAAATCAAATAAATACATTTTGTATTTTAATTGGTAAAGTTTTGTTGACCAAAATTGCAACTCCCCTCGCTTTTGAATTAAAATAAAGCTGCTATAACATTTCTGACCCAATCTCTCTTTAATTTCTGATGTTCTATCTCCGTTAAATGTGTTTCTTGTATAAAAGCTATATCTATTTTCATTTTCTTAATGTATGTTAAAATTATTTTTCTTTTCACCGGTCCATTAAGCCCATTAACATTAATACTTTAAAAAAATCAGTAAATTAGTCATTATTTTTAACGTGGTTACTCCAGTCTATGATAATGCATAATATTTCAACTCTCATAGTACCTTAGGGAATTATTTTAAAATTCTCCATATTGCGAAGTGTCTCCCCTCCGATCATCCAGGCAAAGAAAGAAAGATAAAAGAAAAATAAAACCCCTGCTAATTCTGTAAATGAAAAAAAAAAACACAACATTACCCCCCTCCGTAGTGCGGGTCATGGCAAACTCCATGATTACACACGTGAATCCCATAGCGATCGATCCGAAGTTCCCCCAGCTCCCCCGTAACATGAAAAAGTATATATAAGAAAAAATAATATCACTACTCTCGATTAGTATTTCTGAAATTTTTACCTGTATCATATAATTAAAAGTATATTTAAATATTCTTCTGTCCTTAATGTCCATCATCTCACTTCACTGTCCCTGTCTTCATATTTAATTGTTTCACTTTTAAATCTTTACTGTGACTAGTGAATATTTGGGAGTTCTTGTGCAAACTTCTCTGCATCCCAATGATCAGTAAAAAATCTTCTTTTTCCGTCATCCAAAAAAAATTATCAGTTTTGCTGGGTGGCGCAATATAATATTCCCATAAATGTTTCCCATAAAGCATTTTTCGCTGGCTTAAATTTCTTCTTACTCTTCAAAAGGTCATAACTGATATCAGGATAGAAAAGAACTGCTTTCCCTTCTATCATCAATGGCTCATTTTTCTTTCTGGCATATTGGGCAGCCGCCTTCAGGATCTTTTCTTGATATCTTAAGCATTTTATCAAGATTGGTCGTGGGTTTTGATCTTACAGCTCTGTGGACCCTTTCGATTTCAATCAACTGGGTTCCCTCTTCCATTTCCAAATTATCCGGGATCGATTTTTCAAAAAAAATTATTGCATCCTCTCCTTCTATCCCTTCTTTTAAGATCAACAATTTTAATATTATTTTGTCTACTAAAATTTTCAAGCACGTCCATTTTTTCCGACAGTCGTTTTCTTTCTGATGTCCGGTCAAGAGTATTATCCTCCATTTTTTTCACTCTCTCAATAGTGTCTCCCGTTATTTCTTCCAAGTTTTTAACTTTCTTGTTTTTGCACCATTTTATCAAACATAACCTTCTTATTTTTAATATCTTCTTGTATTTATTTTATTTTTTTAATTCGTGCATTATTTGCACCAAAGAAGGAACTCTTGTGTGTCCAGAATATCTTCCACCTCCAATCTCTTCCTGTTGTTCTTCTTTTACCTCCTCATCTTCATCTGTATGTTCCAGAGAATCCGAGTCCACTGCGGGTTCATTGTCACTTCCGCTTCCAATGCTAGCTGGGATTTGTAGTTCATTGTGCTCATGTTTGCGCAAGCCATTTCCTGCGCGCACGCGCAGTTCCTGTTGCTCCTTCTTGGAGACGATTGCTGCTGCGGGCGAATTCTGTTCTGTTTCGCCGGATTGAGATGCACTTGAGTCCGAGGCTTCTTCACGGTGGCCGGCCCAGTTTGGACTATCTTCAAAGTAATAGTTTCCTTCTTTGTCTGTTTAGGAGGCATCTCTAAGGAAAATCCTGAGTAGTTTGGACGTAGTTTTTAGGAAAAAATTAGTAACTTTTCTTCACTTAAACATTAATTTATTAGTTTTTTTTTACGGGAGAGCTGGACATCCACGTCTCGATCCCACGTCATCACGTGACGTCCCACCTCCATCCCACAAACAATTTGTGTGTGTTACTCTGCTTAAAATATACTCAATTATTTGGCCTCCACAGTTGCCTGTGGCAGATTCACTATCCTGTGGATAAAGGAATTCCTCCTCATCTCTGTCCTAAATGGACATCCCAATAGTCGGAGGCTGATCTTACCGTTCCCGACCCACCCACATCCTCCCAACATCAACTCTCTCCAGACAGGTGTCAGAGAGATCTGGCGAGACCCTTCATCAGGACCTGTGTCGCTTGGATTACCAGCATCTGCAGATTTTCTCCTGTTTGATTTTTAAAGCAGAAGTTAATAAGTAAACATCTTGATTAGTCAGATTCTCAAAAGTTTTGGGGAGGAAGCGGGAGAGTAGGGATAATAAATCAGCCATTCTTCTAAACTCCGGTGAGTACAGGCCCAAAACCATCAAACACTCCTAATATGTTAACTCTTTCATTCCCGGAATTATTCTTGTGAATCTTCTGGACCCCCTCAAATGCCAGTACATCTTTTCCGATAGAAGGGACCCAAAACTGCTCACAATACTCCAGGTGTGGTCGGACCACTGCTTTATAAAACCTCGGCATTACATCCTTGCTCTTGTACTCTAATCCTCTCGAAATGAAAGCAAACATTGAGTTTGCCAATCTTACCACTGACACAAACTGCAAGTTAACCTTCAGGAATCCTGCACCCATGTCCGTTTGCACCTCTGATTTTTGAATTTCGCCCTGTTAACAGAATTGTCTACGCGTTTATGCGTTATTGTCTATGCGTCCTTCGACCAATGTCGTACCTGCCTAAGTTTGTACCTGTCAAACTCTACCTGTGCTTCAAGATCCTTATTACGTATACTGGTTCATTCAAATAAGACCATAAGACAAAGCAGCAGATGCCGGCCATTCGGTCGTTCGAAACTGCTCCGCCATTTTATCATGAGCTGATCCATTCTCCCATTTTCCCACTCGCCCACCTTCTCACCATGACCTTTGATGCCCTGGCTACTCACATACCTATCAATCTCCGTCTTAAATACACCGAATGACTTGGTCTCCACTGCCACAAGAAAGTCACAGATTCACCACCCTCTAGCTAAAAAAAGATTCTTCGCATCTCCCATCTGAATGGGCGCCTTTAAGTCATTCTCTCTTGTACTAGACTCCCCCACCATGGGAAACAACTTTGACACATCCACTCTGTCCATGCCTTTTAACATTCGAAATGTTTCTGTGAGGTTCCCCCTCATTCTAAACTCCACGGAGTACAGTCCAAGAGCGGTCAAATGTTCCTCATATGTTAACCCTCTCATTCCCGGAATCATTCTAGTCAATCTTCTCTGAACCCTCTCCAATGTCAGAACATCCCTTCTTAAATAAGGATACGAAAACAGCACACAGTATTCCAAGTGAGGTCTTACCAGTTCCTTATAGAGCCTCAACATCACATCCCTGCTCCCATACTCTATTCCTCTAGAAATGAATACCAACATTGCATTCGCCTTCTTCACCACCGACTCAACCTGGAGGTTAACCTTCAGGGTATCCTGCACAGACAATCCCATGTCCATTGCATCTCAGAACTTTGAATTCTCTCTCCATTTAAATAATAGTCTGCCCGTTTATTTCTTCTACCAACGTGCATGACCATACACTTTTCAACATTGTATTTCATTTGCCACTTCTTTGACCAGTCTCCTAATCTATCCAAGTCTCTGCAGACTTTCTGTTTCCTCAGCATTACCATCCCCTCCACCTATCTTTGTATCATCAGCAAACTTAGCCACAAAGCCATCTATTCCATAATCCAAATCGTTGATATACAAAATAACAAGAAGCGGCCCTAACACAGACCCCTGTGGAACACCACTGGTAACTGGAGGCCAACCAGAATGGGATCAATGGGCTCTTGTCTTGTTTAGTGGCCTCATGTCTGGCACCTTGTCAAAGGCCTTCTGAAAATCCAAATACACAACATCCACTGCATCTCCCTTGTCTAGCCTACTTACAATCTCCTCAAATAATTTCAATGGGTTTATCAGACAGGATTTTCCTTTAAGGAAACCATGCTGAGTTTGGCCTATCTTGTCATTTGCCTCCAGGTACCCCGTAACCTCATCCTTGACAATTAACTCCAGCAACTTCCCAACCATTTCTCAAGCTAACAGGTCTATAATTTACTTTTTGCTTCCTTACCCCCTTCTTAAATACCAGAGTGGTATTTGCAATCTTCCACTCCTCTGGAACAATGCCAGAGTCTATTGACTTTTGAACGATCATTGCTAATGCCTTTGCGATCTCCACAGCTACTTCTTTCAAAACACAAGGGTGCATTCCATCTGGTCCTGGAGATTGATCTACCCTTAGACTATTCAGCTTCCTCAGTACTTTCTCTGTCGTAATTGTGACTGCGCACACTTCTCTTCCCTGACACTCTTGAGTGTCCGGTATACTGCTGATATCTTCCTCAGTGAGGACAGATGAACATACTCGTTCAGTTCCTCAGCCATCTCCTTATCTCCCATTACAATTACTCCAGCATCATTTTCTATCGATCCAGTTTTTTTTTACTCTTTATATACTTGAGAAAGCTTTTGGTATCTTTTTGATATCATTTGCTAGCTTCCTTTCATAGTTCATCTTTTCCCTCTTAATTGCCTTCTTACTTTCCTTTTGTAAGCTTTTAAAAACTTCCCAATCCTCTGTCTTCCCACTAACTTTTGCTTCCTTGAATTCCCTATCCGTTGCTTTTACTTTGGCTTTGACCTCGTCAGCCACGGTCGCAACCTTTTTCCATTCGAAAATGTCTTCTTTTTTGGAATATATCTGTCTTGCACATTCCTCACTTCTCTCATAAACTCCAGCCACTGCTGCTCTGCCGTCCTCCCGCTAGTGTCCCTTTCCAGTCAAATTTGGCCAGTTCCACTCTCGTGCCACTGTATTTTCCTTTACTCCACTGAAATACCTACACATCGGATTTCGGCTTTTCTTTCTCAAATTTCACAGTGAAGTCAATCATGTTACGATCACTGCCTCCTTACCTCAATCTCTCTAATCACCTCTGGTTCATTACACAATATCCAATCCAGTACCTCTGATCCCCTAGTGGGCTCAACAACAAGCTGTTCTGAAAAGCCATCTCGTAGACATTCTACAAATTCTGTCTCTTGAGATCCAGTGTCGATCTGATTTTCCCAATCCACTCGCATGTTAAAATCCCCCAGAATTATGAAAACACTGCCCCTCTGGCAAGCCTTTCCTATTTCCTGTTGTAATTTGTAGTCCACCTCACTGCAGCTGTTAGGAGGCCTGTAGATATCTGCCATCAGAGTCCTTTTACCCCGGCGATTTCTTAGCTCAACCCAGAAAGATTCTGCACCTTCCGATCCTATGTCACCTCTTTCTGATGATTTAATATCATTTCTTACCAATAAAGCCATGCCACCCCCTCTGCCTAGCTGCCTATCCTTCCGATACACCGTGTATCCTTGGACGTTCAGCTCCCAGAGACATGCATTCTTTAGCCACGTCTCAATGATGGCCACAAAATTATATCTGCCAATCTGTATCTGTATGACAAGATCATCCACCTTTCCAGTCAAATTTGGCCAGTTCCTCTCTCGTGCCACTGTAATTTCCTTTATTCCACTGCAATACCGACACATCGGATTTCGGCTTCTCTATCTCAAATTTAGCTATCTTAGATTCATTTCTGTTTTCCTCCTCCTCCACTCTATCATTCTGATTTCCCATCCCCCTGCCAAATTAGTTTAAACTCTCCCTGACAGCTCTATTAAACATTCCCGCTATGGTTCAGGTGTAACCCGTCCTGTTTGAACAGGTAATACTTCCCCCTAAAGAGATCCCAATGATCCAAGAATCTGAAGCCCTGGCCCCTGCACCAATCTCACAGTCACGCATTCATTTGCCTGATCCTACTATTCTTGCCCTCGCTAGCACGTGGCACAGGGAGCAATCCTGAGATTACTACCCTGGAGGTCCTGCTTCTCAGCTTCAATCCTAACTCCCGGAAATCTCTCTTCAGGACCTCCTCCCTTTCCCTCTCTATGTCATTGGTACCAATATTTGCTTTCAAGAAGGAGCTAGATAGATATCTGATGGATAGGGGAATCAAGGGATATGGGGACAAGGCAGGGACTGGGTATTGATAGTGAATGATCAGCCATGATCTCAGAATGGTGGTGCAGACTCGAGGGGCCGAATGGTCTACTTCTGCACCTATTGTCTATTGTCTATTGACTATAACATGTACCAAGACAGCTGGCTGCTCGCCCTCTCCCTTCAGAACATTCTGGACCCGATCCGAGACATCCCGTACCCTGGCACCTGGGGGGCAGCACACCATGCAGGTATCTCTACCAGGCTCACAGTATCTCCTGTCTGTTCCCCGACTATAGAATCCCCTATGACTACCGCATTCCTCTTCTCCCTCCTTTCCTCCTGCACAACAGCGCCAGGATCAGTGCCAGAGACCCGGTCACCGTGGCCGTCCCCTGTCAGGTCATCCCCCTCAACAGCATCCAAAACGATATACTTGTTGCTGAGGGGGGCAGCCACATGGGTGCTCTCCACTATCCGGGCATTTCCCTTCCCTTCCCTCTCCTGACAGTCATCCAGTTTTCTGACCCCTGTAGCCTCGGGATGACTACCTCCCTGTAGCTCCTGTCTATCACCTCTTCATTTTCTCTAATAAGCAGTAGGTCATCAAGCTGCAGCTCCAGATCCCTAACACGGTCTCCGAGGAGCTGAATCTCGGTTCACCTGGTGTATTTGTGGCTATCAGGGAGGCTGGAGGTCTCCCAGGATTCCTACATCTGACACCCTGAACAAAGCACAAACCCTGCAGAAATGCTACCTAATTCTACAGGAATGAAACAAAGAAAGATAGGTCTACTCCCCCACTTACTTCTCCAAGCACACGAACTTTTTAAACTGTTAGCTAATGTGCCCTGCTGTTCCCCCGTCCGACGGGCCGATTTACCAAGGGGAGAAAATATCCGTATGGTGTGTATATACATTGAAGGAGAGTGTGCACATTGAAGAATTTGTATGTTACAGTGTGTCATCACATGTCTGGTGTGTGTTGACAATGTACCACGTGATTGAGTTGTTTAAATGAATAAATGACTGTCTCTGAAGAGTTTGGTTTCCAGGATACTGAGGGAAATAACAACGTACATTGCTGAGGCTCTGATTACAATCTGCCAGTCCTTCCTGTGTATGTGTGTGAGGGAGCTTTGCCAGGCCGGTTATGCTGTGTGTGCTTCTCCCGAGATGAAATTTTGACCCATGTCAATGCTTGTTGGTGTGTCCGAGCTCATTCTCACAATGCTTCAATGTCGTGGTCTGATAACCTTAAGACATAGGAGCAGAATTAGGCCATTTGCCTCTCGAGTCTGCTCCGCCATTCAATCATGGCTGATCCCTTTTTTCTCCCTCCTCAGCCCCACTCCCTGGTCTTCTCCCCATAACCTTTGATGCTGTATCCAATCTAGAACCTATCAAGCTCTGCCTGAAATACACACAAGTTCCACAAATTCACCAGCTGCTGGCTCAAATTTATCCGCATGTTCTAAATAAAACCCCCACTATCTTGTCCTAAACTCCACCACCATGGGAAACATGGTTTCCACATCTACTCTGTCTGGGCCTTTCAACATTCAAAAGTTTTCAATAAGATCCCCTTCCCATCTTTCTAAATTCCAGCGAGTACAGACACAGAGCTATCAAACGTTCCTCCTATGGTACCCCTTTCATTCCTGGAATCATCCTTATGAAATGAACCTTCTGCAATGCCAGCACATCTTTTCTTAGATGAGGAGCCCAAAATTGTTCACAATACTCAAGATGAGGCTTCACCAGTGCCTTATAAAGCCTCAGCATCACATCCCTGCTCTTGGATTGAATGCTATCTAAACCCTTTGAATTGAATGCTTACCTTGGATTTGCCTTCCTCACCAGTGACTCTACCTTCAAGTTAACCTTTAGGGAGTTCTGCAGAATGACTGCTAAGTCCAATTTCGTCTCAGATTTTTTGATTTTCTCCCCATTTGAAAAAACAATCTGCACATTATTTCTACGACCAAAGTGCAGGACCATGTATTTTCCAACATTGTATATCATTTGCCACTTTCTTTCCCATTCTCCTCATCCAAGTCCTTGTGCAGCCTAACTGTTTCCTCAACACTCCGCCAATCTTCGTATCATCTGCAAAGCCTGGAAACAAAGCCATCTACTCTAGGACAAGAGGGTATGACTTCAGGATTGAAGAACGTCCTTAAAACTGAGATGCGGAGAAATTACTTTAGTCAATGTGTGGAAAATCTGTGGAATTTGTTGCGACATGTGGCTGTGGAGGCCAGGGCATATTTAAGGCAGAGATATATCGGTTCTCATTTAGCCATGGCATCACATGGTATGGGGTGAATGCAGGTGGGTGGGGATCTCTGGAAGAATTGGGTCTTTCCATGACTGAATGTTGGAGCAGACTCGATGGGCCGAATGGCCTATTTCTGCTATTATATTTTATGGTCTATTCCATCAGCTAAATCTTGATATACAGCATAAAATGATGGTGTCCTAACACTGACCGCTGCGGAATACGAGTCACTGGCAGCCAACCAGAAAATGATCCCTTTACTCTCATTCACTGTTTCCTACCAATCAGCCAATGTTCTAACCATGCCTCTAACTTTTCTGTAATACCATGGCCTCTTAACCTGGTTACCACCTTCATGCGTGGCACTTTGTCAAAGGACTTCCGAGATTCCAAATATACAACATCTACTACATCTCCTTTATCGATCCTGCTTGTAATCTCCTCAAAGAATCCCAGCAGGTTTGTCGGGCAGGATATTCCATTAACGAATCCATGCTGACTTGTCCTATCTTGTCCAGTGTCACCAAGTATTCCATAGCCTCACACTTAACAATTGTCTCCAATTTCTTCCCAACCACAGAGGTGAGGTAAACTGGTCAATAATTTCCTTTCTGCTGCCTTCCTCCTTACTTAAAGAGTTAAGTGACATTTGCAATTTTCCAGTCCTCCGGCACCATGCCAGGGTCCAGTGATTTTTGGAAGATCATTTGAAATGCCTCCATAAGTTCTACTGCGACCTCTTTCAGAACACTAAGGTGCAGTTCATCTGGTCTGGGTGACTTATGTATCTTTAGGGCTTTCAGCTTTTTGAGCAGCTTCTCTCTTGTAACAGTAACTGCACTCACTTCTCTTCCCTCGCACTCTTCAACACCGGGCACAGTGCTGGTGTCTTCCACGGTGAATACTGGTGCAAAATATTTGGTTTATCTGCCATCTCTTTATCCTCTGTTATTATATATCCGGCCTCATTTTCTAGCGGTCCTATATCCACTCTCATTTCTGTTTTATTTTTTTTTACAATACTTGAAAAACAATTTGATATTGTTTGCTAACTTGTTTTACAAAGACAGATGTGTAAAAAGGGCCTGAGAGATCCTCATGTATATGAAGGATGTAAGTAATAAAGTCAATTAAATTCAAATCAATTTCTTGTTTATTTTTTCCCACCCAATCATCCTTTTAGTTCCTCTCTGTAGATATTTAAAAGCTTCCCAATCCTCTCTCTTCCTACTAATTTTTGTTTAGTTGTATGCCCTCTCTTTTGTTTTTACATTAACTTGTTTTCCCTTGTCAGCCACGGTTATACTATTTCGCCATTTGAGTATTTATTTATTTTTGGAATACATCTATCCTCATTTTCCCAGAAACTGACACCATTTCTGCTCTGCTCTCATCCCTGCCAGCATCTCCTTCCAATTTGCTTTGGCCAACTCCTCTCTCACCACTGTAATTTCTTTTACTCCTCTGAAATACGACAATGCCTCCAAAGGGTTCTTTTAACTTCTCACCCCTTGTTCAATACATAACACCCAATCCAGTAGAGCTGTTCCCCGAGTAGGCTCAACGACAAACGGCTCTAGAAAGCCATCACATTGCATTCAACAAACTCACTCTCTTGAGATCCTTTACCAACCTGATTTTCCCAATTGACCTGCATGTTGAAATCTCCCGTGATTATCATAACATTGTCCTTTTCATCAGCCTTTTCTATTTCCAGTTGTAATCTGTGGGCCTCAACCCACTGACTGTTGGGAGGCCTGTATATGACTGGTGTCAGTGTCATTTTTACTTTTGCAGTTCCTTACGTCAACCCACAAGATTCAACATCTTCCAATCCTATGTCACATCTTGCTGCTGATTTACCAGCAGAGCCACACCACCCCATCGGCCTTCCTTCCTTCCTTCGATACATTGTGTAACCTTGAACATTCAGCTCCCAACTACATCCATCCTTCAGCCACGTTTCCGTGGCCACAATATCATACCTGACAATCAGTAATAGTGCAACAAGATCATCCACCTTATTTCTCATACTCCATGCATTGAGATATAACACTTTGTGTTCTGTATCTGCTACCTAGTCCGTAATCCCTAATGCTCTGATACTCACCCTGCTGGCTGCAATTTTCTCCTCTTATCTGTCCGCCATATCTGACAGTCTGACAGCACACTATCTTTGCATTTTACCATCAGTCCTATCCCTTCACTCCAGTTCCAACCCCCCACCCCAAAAAATTAGTTTAAACACTGCCCGACAGCTCTATGAAACCTCTCTGTGAATATTGTACTCCTTCGGGTCGAGGTGCGACCCATCCCTTTTGGGCAGGTTCATCCTCCACCAGATGAGATCCCAATCGTCCAAGAACCTGAAGCCCTGTCCCCAGCACCATCTTCTCAGCCATGCTCTATCTGTCAAATTATCCTGTTTCTACCCTCACCATCACGTGGCACAAGCAACAATCCTGAAATTACAATCATTGGATGCTGCTTCTGAGCTTTCGACCAAGTTCTCCAAATTCTATTTTCACGACCTAATTGCTTTTACTTCCAATGTCATTGTCCTAAAATTTACCAAGATATCTGGCTCTTTTCCCCCCCTCTCTAAAATGCTGCGGACACGATTCAAGGAATCGTGACCCTGACCCTGGCACCCAGGAGGCAACATACCATTCGGGTGTCCCGTTCACATCAATAGATTCTCCTGTCTGTTCCCCTGGTGATTCAGTCCCCGATCATGACCACTCCCCTCTTCTGTCTCTAACAACAGTGACAGGTGCTGATCCGGAAGGGGGAAGACCTGTGTCTGTCAGAGTCTGCACTCACAGGGCACATGAAGGACTTGTGTATTTTCCTGACAATCCCGGTCACCACACTGATACCTGCTTTTATTCCCTACCATATTATCATCAGTATTAAATTCCTAGCTCCTCTGGTAGATCCAAACTCATGTCTTGGTGTGTTAGTGCATTTGCATGCGATCAAGACACAGTGGTTCATCTGCCAGTCCCGTGACCCTGTGACCCTGTGCTGGTGTGTCCAGGGGTCTGACATCTCCAGGTGCCTCCCAGACGGTGGGGTTGATGTGGAATAAACTTCAGTTCCCCTTCAGCCCAGTATTACAATCTTTGCCTCAAATTGGAACTAAATTGAACTTCATAAACAAGGAGAAATGAAACTTTATAAAAACGTTTGAAACTTTATAAGTTTTACCTCGATTAATAGCATCAAGCGTTTCTCTCAGCACTGTTTTCAACAAATAGGGGTGAACAAAGTTTTCAACCGGTAGGGTCACATCTGTCACAGACAATTCCTGGACATCGTCATTAATCCTGTAAATATTAAACTGCTGGTTATAAATTGCTATTCTGAACTATTTTACAAACCCATTCAGGGCTTCAGTAAAGAGCATGTCCTACCTCCTGTTCCGACGAGCTTCCTCCTGAAATAAATAAAACACACATCTGATTAGACTTGGACTTACTGTCCATATCCTGAATTTCATCCAAATCATTACAAGGTGTTGAAAATTCCCACTCACACTCACGGACAATACAGAACCACAGGGTAGATTACAGGGAAAGTTTCTGAATGTCAGACCATTACTGAGAGGATGAAACTTACAGGGAAGACAGGACAGGCTGTGCATTATCATCTGGATATGACGTCAGTGTGATAGGATGGAGGAATTTAAGCTCAGTGATGTATGTGATTGTGTGTGGGTGGAGGAAGTACCTCTATTTATGAGGAGACTCGTGGGGAGATGTAATACCAGATGAATTTTAATAAATTCCACAAGAAATTTAGTGAAGAGGATGCGGAACTCACTGCCACAGGAGTGGATGAAATGGAACAGCAGAGACTGACTGTAATGGGGAGGCTGGATAAACACGTGAGGGACCAGGGAGTTCGGGGATCTGTTGCTGGGTGCGGTGAGTAGGTGGCAGGAGGATTGTGAAGCAGGGAAACTGATAGAAGATGGATCTAATGGCCTGTTTATGATAGAGAATGGGATATAATCCCATGTGAAATGTATCCAAAAATTAAAGACACAGTGAAAGTTTTCCATCTGATGGAAACCGGATGTGGAGGATAAGTCTGATGTGTGGGTCACATTATTTGTTCTCACTGATTGACAGAGAGACCCTCACACCCACCGCACCAGACACACTCACAGCCTGTGACTGGAACTGGGTGTTAATGGGAGTTTTAGAGGACATTTAATGCTGTAATTAAGGAAACAGTCAGCAGCTCTGTGTTATGATCGGAGTAAATAATTTCGGAGAGATTTGCATTCTGTCCTGGGATGTACAGAAGTTGTGGAAGCCCAGTTTTGGGACAATGGACAATAGGCCATTCGGCCCTTCTGGCCAGCACCGTCATTCACTGTGATCATGGCTGATCATACATAATCAGTACCCAGTTCCTGCCCTCTCCCCATATCCCTTGACCACGCTATCTATAAGAGCTCTATCTAACTCTCTTTTGAAAGCATCCAGAGACTTGGCCTTCACTGCCTTATGTGTGAGGTCGCCAGAGCGACAATTGATTTGTTAGAATTGGCCTCGGTGCTTTGTTTATTTCAAATATACCACTGTTCATTTAGTGCCCTTTGACAGAAACAAATTGAAATATAATTCCTCACCTTGAGAAATATCACACTGTCTTTTTGATCCATCTGTTCATTTAACTTAGTGATTTCCTCCTGAATAAACCTTATATTCTCTTGAATCTCTCGAAGATTTTTCTGCATTGGATTTAGAATCCTCGCCTCTTCCTTCCTGAGATCCCAGAGTAAGCTCTGCTCTTTCTCAGTGATAATCTGGCGCAGTTCAGCAAACTGGGATGTGATGTGGGTCTGAACGCTGTGTGACTGTTCCTGTCGAATGAAAATTGAAGATTGATTTACTGTATTGCTGTGTGTATTTCCTTATGACATTAAGGAGACGATTTGGTCCGTGAAATATTCCCATCAACCGCATTCCCTCCTGAAACCTATTCTCCCCATTGACCCATTAACTCCCATCTGATTCACATACACGCTCCCCACCTTCACAGGATTAATTGTAATTAACCATTCAACCAGCATGTCCTTGGAATGTGTCTGAAACTGTCATGATCACAGGGAGAGCATGCAAACTCCACACAGACAGCAGCAGAGGTCAGGATCGAACCCAGGTCACTGGAGCTGCGACACTCGGCTATTCTGCATTAAATGGAGCAAAACTCGACAGTAAAATCAGAAATTCCGCTCAGGAAGCCTCACCCGAACTCCGGAAATCTTCTCTTTCTGTTGCTGCTCCTTTTCCTGGAAGTCTGATTTCTTTTTCGTGAGAGAGTCTAAGGAAGATTTTAGCTGATCCTGGAAGTCAGAGAGTGACGGAAATAGAAACAAAGATGCATCAAAAGAAGCAGGATATCAAACCCGATTATCACTCAAAATGCCGGAGGAACTCAGTGAGTCAGGCAGCATCTATCCAGGGGAAATAAACAGTCGGTGTTTCGGGATGAGACCCTTCATTAGGACTGGGAAGGAATGGGACAGAAGCCAGAATATAAAGGTTGGGGATGAGAACCAGCTGACAGGTGACGGGTGAAACAACGTGAGGGGGAACGTGGGGGAGAGTGATGAAGTGAGAAGCTGAGAGGGGACAGGTGGAAGAGGTAAAGAGCTGGAGAAGAAGGAATCTAATACGAGAGGACAATCGACCATGGAAGAAACGGGAGGAACCGGGTTGTTTACGGCCCTGAGTGGTGACGTGGGAGGATGTTAGGAGCCAGGTGTAGCACTTGTCCCGCTTGCAGGTGTCAGTGCCAGGAGGGAGATCAGTGGGGAGGAGCGAGTGGATCAGGGCGATACAGTACGGGGAGCGATCCGTATAGAGAGTGGAGAGTTGCGGAGTGCGGAGGTGGGCTGTGGGACGGAGAGATGCTAGAATCCCGTTGGAGATGGCGGAAGTTGCAGAGAGTGATGTGTTGGTTATAGAGGCTCGTGTGACAAAGCCTCGTGTAGGACAAAGGTAATGTGTTAAGTGTTAAATTAACGTTAGTTTTTACCGTAAAGTTTTTAACAGCTTCTTTAATCAGCACAAATCGATGCTCTCTGTGTTCCTGCGTAGCTGCACAGATCACACAGATCAGTGTCTTGTCCGTTTCACAAAACAGCTTCAGTTCTTCCTCATGTTCCTCGCAGTGAAGTTTACTTTCCTTCCCTTTCGGATTCAGGTTTAAATTTCGAAATTTTTCAGCCAGATTTGCTAAGGCCCGATTCACCCTGAGGGTGCGGTCAGCTAACAGCTCTCTACATTCCGGGCAGGAGTTTCTCTCCTCCCTTTCCCAACACTGTGTGATACAAGAGCGACAGAAGTTGTGCCCACACTCCAGTGTAACCGGATCGATGAAGAAATCCAGGCAGACAGGACAAATTACCTCCTCGCTCAAACTCTCGGTCTCTCCTTTCGAAGCCATGTTAACTCCCGGCACTTCCTGATTCAGAATGCTTTCACTTTCGGGGAGCTGCTGATCCTCTGCAGTACCGCGATTGTCCACTACGCGCGCTGCAGTCTCAGATAATGCACATAATGTTGCTGGTTGTGTTCAATGGGAAGTAATAGTGGTAATTTCATCGCAGGGTGAGATCAGCAACACATTAAACAGCTCAGAACAGAAATGAAAACTCGGCCATGGACGGCCTAAGCCCGGCTGCGAAAGGAGTGGCTTTGGGCATGGGACTAGCAACTCCATCCCGGTAAAATGGCAGAACGACAGAAGCGTCAAATGAACCTCCAAAGGCCTCATCCCGGGGATCGGAAGGAACTTCCCCTGGAAGACGATTGAAGTAGTGTGGTGAAAGGAGAAGCCACAGGGCCGATCAATCCCCGGCCCTGGACAGGGGACTCTGGTGGGCTGCTGTTGGCAGCCTGTGCGATGGGCTAAAGAATAAGCAGAACAGAAATGAAGCAGGAGAGAAGAGCCTGGTTCAGTCTGAGGCAGGACTGAAAGGGACAAGTTCTGAAATGAGAGACACAAGAGACTGAGATGCTGCAATCTCGAATGAGAAACATTATGCCATAGGAACTGAGTGGGTCAGGCAGAATTTGTGTAGAGAAATATTCAATAGACTTTCCGATTCGAAATCCTTCACCAGTACTGTCTCAACTCGAAATATCGATTGTCCATTTCCCTCCACAGTCGCTGCTTGATCCGTTGAGTTCGTCCAGACAACATGGATTTGTGCGTGGATGGTCATGTTTGACAAATCTTACTAACTTTTTTGAAGAGGTTACTGGGAAAGTTGACGACGGTAAAGGAGTAGATGTTGTCTATATGGACTTCAGTAAGGCCTTTGACAAAGTTCCACACAGAAGGTTAGTTAGGAAGGTTCAATCGTTAGGTATTAATATTGAAGTAGTAAAATGGATTCAACAGTGGCTGGATGGGAGAAGCCAGGCAGTAGTGGTGGATAACTGTTTGTCAGGTTGGAGGCCTGTGACTAGTAGTGTGCCTCAGGGATCTGTACTGGGTCCAATGTTGTTTGTCATATACATTAATGATCTTGCTGATGGGGTGGTAAATTGGATTAGTAAGTATGCAGATGATACTAAGGTAGGCGGCGTTGTGGATAATGAAGTAAGTTCTCAACTCTCGGTGAGCTTCTGGTGGCGGCCTGTCTCCCGGTAGGCGTGATGGGCTAAAGAAGAAGCAAATGAAGCCGGAGAGAAGAGCCTGGTTCAGTCTGAGGCAGGACTGAAAGGGAGAAGTTCTGAAAAGAGAGGCACAAGAGACTGCAGAAGCTGGAATCTCGAGTAAGAAACTCGAGGGACTGAGCGGGTCAGGCAGCATCTGTGGAGAAAAATGTAAAATCGACTGTCAGGTCGAGATCCTTCCGCTGGACTGTCTCAACCCGAAATCTCGATTGCCACTTCCCTCAGATGCTGCCTGACCCGTTGAGCCTAAACACACAGACGTGGTGTAGAGAGAGCAGAGCAGTGGGCTGAGCACGCATCATTGAGGTGTGCCAGTGTTGATTGTCAGCAAGGAGGAGATGTTATTTCTGATCCACACAGACTGGGATCTCCTGATGAGGATCCAGTTTCAGAAGGAGGTACAGAGACCCAGGTTTTGGAGCTTGTTGATTACAATTGAGGGTTTGATTGTGTTGAACGCTGAGATATAATTAGCAGCCTGACTTGTGTATTGCTATTGTTCAGGTGATCTAAGGCTGAGTGGAGAACCAGTGAGATTGTATCTGCTGTAGGTATATTGTGGCGATCGGTAAATTGCAGTGGGTCCAGGTCCATGCACAGACAGGAGTTGATTCCAGTCAGGACCAACCCCTCAAAGCACTTCATCACAGTAGATGTGAGAACCACTGGGGGATAGTCATGGAGGCAGTTCACCCTGTTCTTTTTGGGCACTGATATGATTGTCGCTATTTGTGTGTGTGTGTGTGTGTGTGTGTGTGTGTGTGTGTGTGTGTGTGTGTGTGTGTGTGTGTGTGTGTGTGTGTGTGTGTGTGTGTGTGTGTCTGTGTGACCAAATGTTTCAAACAGTGAAACAGAGAATCCGAGGCTTCCCAGTTCGATTCAGGAATGTTTCCAGTAACTGGGGTCACAGTGATGGGATGACCATTCAGATCAGAACAAAACTATTTACCCAGCAGGAGGTGAACATTTAGAGCTCACAACCCACTCTCCACCGCACATCTGTAGATGTTTGTCAAAGTTTTCGATGTCATGCTGCAGCTTTGCAAACGTGAAAGGAAGGAGAGGCACTGCCGTGCTTTCTTCATAATTGCACTTGTCGTGCTTATTAAAAGAATGCGGCCAGCTTGTAAGTTTTCGTCTTTTATTGTTTTACAACATTGAGACAGAGTGGATTCAGATTTGTTTTATTCACACTGATCAGCAGAACTAAAAACTCTTTTGTGTCAATGTGAAAACAGATCACCAAAAACTGAAAAAAAAGAAAATAACATATGTACAAATATCAAATAGAAAATAATTTATGTACTTAATTATTCATCCCCTACATGTCTGCATTCTAAACCGTGCAATCCCATTTCACAAGTTTGAAGATTTGATTTCATTTTTACATACAGAACCTCCCCACCCCTCTGCCTACCTGCCTGTCCATTCAGTACAATCTGTATCCTTGGACATGAAGCTCCCAACTATAATCTTCCTTCAGCCACCATTCAGTGATAGCCACGATGCCAATCTGTAACTGTGACACAAGTTCATCTCCCTTACTCCATGTATTGCACGCATTCAAGTAGAAAACCTTCAGTTCTGTATTCATCACCTTTCTCATTTTCTCACTCTTTAGCATTGCAACTCATCCCGCCCAGTGAAATGTTGCCCTATCGTCAGCCTCACAATGGTGGCAGTCTCAGTACACACTGCCGCTGTTTGAAAACTAACAACATTCTCCTCAGCCCTATCACTCCTGTCCAGATCTGCTGCCAAGTTAGTTTAAAACATCTCGGACAGCTGTAGCAATCCTACCCGCATGGATATCAGCAGACACTAACAATCCGCCCCCCCACCAAACCCAATGAGTTCAGGTGCAAACAGTCCCAGTTGTACAGGTCCCATGTTCACTAATGATCCCGGAATCAGAAGCCCTGCCCCTCCGCACCAGTTTCACAGCCACACTGTCATCTGTCAGATCATCCTGTTCTTACCCTCACTGGCACGTGGCTCAGGCAGGATCGAGGCATCACTACGCCTGAGGACTCTTTTCAGTGTTCTACGTCACTCCCTAATACGTTTGTATATCTATTGAGGACCACACCTTTCCTACCTATGCTATTGGAGCTCCTTCTGCTCCCCTCCCCTGTGTGATCAATTGGAGACCCCTCAGAGGTCATTGAAGTATCTGCAGATGTCCAACAGCGGCCTCGATAACCACCTGCCGAGGATCCCTCTGCATCGGCTGTTGTTTCCACGCCTGGAGAGGCCGGGACGGAACTGCTCCCGGAATTAACACCTGTTAGCCAGGGACTGACACGGCAGATAACAAAATCAAAGGGAATAAGATGTGAGGCAGCAGACAGATCTTTCGGGAAAATTTCAGACAGTTTCCCGGAATAATGGTGGGAGGAATCTCAATTCCTAAGCACTGGACCCCGATGAGTTATGGAGTATGGTTAGTGGCCCTTCTGAGCTGCTAGAACAAACAAAAGGCGTTCAATGATTGGCTCACACAGGCTTGCCAAACACTCCAGACCTTGCCTGAGGACTTGCCTGCCCTCCTCAGGGTTACATATGGAACTTCTCGGACACGGACAGGGAGTGGGTTCCCCTTTCCAGACCCTGCCAGAGGACTTGTGCCACTCCTCAGGGTTATATATGGAACCTCTCGGACAGGGACAGGGAGTGGGTTCCCATTTCCAGACCCTGCCCGGGGACTTGTGCCACTCCTCGGGGTTATATATGGAATCTCTCGGGCAGGGACAGGGAGTGGGATCCCCTTTCCAGACCCTGCCCGGGGACTTGTGCCACTCCTCAGGGTTATATATAGAACCTCTCGGGCAGGGACAGGGTGTGGGATCCCCTTTCCCAGGCAGATGCCCGAAGGTGACCGGGAGCCACCAGAGGGGCTGATGTTATACAAGGCATGGCACGGTGGGTCACTGAGGTAAGGGAACCCATTTGAATGACAGCCCGACTGCAAGCGGATTTTGGTGAATTTACCCGATAACTACAGAAAAAAGGAGAATCCCTTGCGTACTTTATAGCTCGTTTTAAGGATACTTGATAGTCCAATGCAGGCAAATCCCTGGACAGATCAGTGTGTCCAGCTGGCAGTGCAGACTTTCCTAAACTGTCTCAGGCCCAAGCCTGCCCACTCCTTTAAGTTAACTAATTTCAATTCGCTGTGTCAGACCTGGCCCCGGGTGACATAAATTCTGATAAATAGGGAGCGCAATTGACTCTTTAAAGGGACTGGGGCAAAGCGAGAGTGTGCACAGAGAACCGGTAGTGAGGAGATAGAAGGTAGTGACGATTGTGCAGATGAAGAGGACACTTGGCAGAAACGGGGTTTGTAGAAAGAGGGGACATTGGGCCAGAGATTGTCTGACTGCAATCAGACAAGAATAATAAGAGGCAGGAAGAGAGCGCGGATCACAGTAATATTCGACAGGGTACCACATTTACTCTCCACAATCCCTTTGGTCCCGGATAGGTCAGGCCAGAGGGGACGGATCACAGTGATACTCGACAGAGTACCACATTTACTCTCCACAATCCCTTTGGTCCCGGAGAGGGCAGGCCAGAGGGGACGGTGTTACAGGCGGCTGTGATCAGGCTCAGCACACAGGCGGGCTCTTTTCTCACTGCTGTAATCAGGTAGAAGGTACAAGAGCCTCAGGACTCGCCCCACCAGGATCAGGAACAGTTACTGCCCCTCAACCATCAGGCTGTGGAACAACACAGGATAACTGCACTCACTTGTCCATAGAGATGCTCCCACAACAAATTATCGTACTGGGACTGTCTCCAAATGAGTGAAATCAGAGGTGGATTGACTGAGACAGATCACATTCCTGTCTCAGAATTAGAGAAATACAATCTCACAGGATACTTACAGCGGAAGGGCTGGAATGATGTTTCCCATAAGGTGTGGAACCAGCGCTCACAGACTCAAAATCCGATGTCAACTCAGCAGCACTGAGATGAGAAGAAATTTCCTCACCCAGAGTGCAGTGAATCATTGCAATTATCTCCACAAGGTTTCAAAATTGAATAGACATATCCTGGGGCTCAGTGGTGATGGAAAGTTGCAGGAAACTGGTGCTGAGGTCAAAAGTCAAGCATGTTCTGAGTCGAAGGGCAGACGAGGCGCAATGGGCCGAATGGCCACACCTTCTCTATTTCTTATTTTCTGAAACGCGAGTTTACCTTTGCGCCTCACTGTTTCTTCTCCTGTCAGATTGAACAGGGAGAGCTGAGAGCACCGGACATCAATCGGCAGCCGCTGCGGTTATTTCATGTTCTCGTTGTTTATTTGCATTGGCGAAGTTTGTTGTCTTCTGAAGTCTGGCTGATCTTTCAGTGATCCAGATATAGCTACCGTTCTGTAGCTTTGCTCTTCATGTTTGTAGGAGTTGTATGTGGCGACTTATCTGTACTCTGATAATAAAATTTACTTTGAACTTTCAGCCTCGGGGAACTTGCTTTGATTCTGAGAACAAACTGTGACTGACAGCTCCAGCTCCCGGCAGCAGCCCGCCCTCGGACACACTCACAGCCAATCGGAGACCACCGCTGGGAGACTCTGGCCTCCATTGGTTGAGGAGTGTCAGTGGGCGGGACGCTGGGCGGACCGAAGTTTGGAATCGGGAACGAGTGGACCCGGTGAGAGACTCGAGATTGGGAGCAGCTCCCCGGGAACAGGCTGCAACAGCAGCCGGAGATTTGAATCCTTCCGATGGCGGAGGTGACGATTCGGGCGGAGATTCCCTGAATTGTTTCAGCCACACAGAGGGTGCCCGGTCTTTTCCCGCCTTGGATCGGGGCCTATTGTCCGGAGTTTCCTCCCAGTCCTGTATCCTGCTGCTGGGATACGGGAGCTGGCCCGCAGCGGCTGCCGATGGAACTCCGGTGTCTGAGCGCTCCCCTGTGCAAAAGGACAGGCTGAAGGTCAAGGGAGAACCAGGCGCAATGGTAAACTCGGACTTTAGGAAAAGGAAACTGGAGCAGGCCATTCGGCCCTTTGCGCCTGTTCTGCCTTTCACTCAGAACATGCTTGATCTTTGACATCAGCGCCATTTTCGCGCAACGTTCCCAGCATCGCAGAACCCCAAAATTTGTCCTTCGAATTTAGAAAGCTTGTGGAGAAAATTCCAAAGATTCGCTGCCCTCTGTGTGAGGAAATTTCTCCTCATCTCAGTCGAGCTGAGGGGAACTCGGATTCTGTGACGACACCCCCCCCCCCCACGTTCCTCACCACAGCCAAAGGAAACATCATTCCTGCCTCTACCCTGTAAGACTGTGTTTGTCTCAGTCAGACTGCCTTTTATTTCCCTAATTTTGAGACAGGCCTGGTCAGTATAATCTCTCCGAGGACACTACCTCACCTCCTAAATCAATCTGGGAAATCTCTTCATTCCCTTCATCCCACAGGCTGACTCCGGGAGGGAGACCAGACCTGTGCACAGTGTTCCATGTACGCTCTCACCAGGACACCATATACCTTCAGAGGAGATCTTTATTCTTCTATTCAAACATTCCTTCCCATTCAATGCTCTTCATTTAATATCGAACTCAAGTGAACAGACACAACACAGCCTCAGCCATGAATTCAAAGGGCAGGTGTTGCAACAGTTTGAGCTTCATACCGGGGGCCACGGAGCAAGCAGGGTGTCGCAAAGGGAGGAATGTGGGAGTGTTGTATGTCTGAGCCCAGCTGTGTGTGTTTGTGTATCAGAATCAGGTTTAATATCACCGGCATATGTGGTGAAATTTGTTGTTTTGTGTCTGCAGTACATTGCAATACATAGTAAGAAAAACTATAAATTACAACAAGTATTTATAAAATTAAATTTGAAATGTAGTAGCAAACATGACGGAAAATACTGAGGAAGTATTCGTGAGTTCATTGTCCATTTAGAAATCTGATAGTGGAGGGAAGAAGCTGTTCCTGAACAAGTGAGAGTGTCCCTTCAGGGTCCTGCACATCCTCCTTGATGGTAGCAATGAGACAAAGGCATGTCCTGGGTGATGAGGGTCCGTAATGATGGATGCCACCTTTTTGTGGCATCATCTTTTGAATGTGTCCTGGATGCTGTGGAGTCCAGTGCCCATGAAGGAGCTGGCTGAGTTTACAACTTTCTGCAGCATTTTCCGATCCTGTGCAGTGGCCTCGCCACACCAGGCAGTGATGCAACCAGTTAGAATGCTCTCCACAGAACATCTGTAGAAATTTGCAAGTGTCTTTAGTGACAGACCGATTCCCCTCAATCTCCGAATGAAATATAGCCGATGTTGTGCCTTCATTGTAACTGCATCAATATGTTGGGCCCAGGATAGTTCCTCAGAGATGTTGACAGGCAGGAAATGGAAACTGCTCACCCTTTTCACTTCTGATCCCACGATGAGGACTGGTGTGTGTTCCCTCGACTTCCCCTTCCTGAATCCACAATCAATTCCTTTGTCTTCGTGATGTTGAGTTCAAGGTGGTTGCTGCGGCACCACTCAACTTGCTGATCTATCTCACTCCTGTACTCCTCCTCGTCACAATCTGAAATTCCACCAACAGTAGTTGTGTCATCAGCAAGTTTATAGATGAGCCTAGACACACAGACGTGTGTGTAGAGAGAGTAGAGCAGTGGGCTGAGCACGAATCGTTGAGGTGTGCCAGTGTTGATTGTCAGCAAGGAGGAGATGTTATTTCTGATCCACACAGACTGGGGTCTCCTAGTGAGGATCCAGTTGCAGAAGGAGGTACAGAGGCCCAGGTTTTGGAGCTCGTTGATTACAATTGAGGGTCTGATTGTGTTGAACGCTGAGCTGTAATCAGCAGCCTGACTGCTATTGTTATTGACCTGGTGATCAAAGGCCGAGTGTGAGCTAATGCGAATTGTTGACAGATTGTGGCGATGGGCAAATTGCAGTGGGTCATTGCACACAGACAGCAGTTGATTGACCATGACCAACCCCTCAAAGCACTTCATCACAGTAGAGAGTGACACTGGGCGATTGTCGTTGAGGCAGGTCACCCTGGTATTTTTGGGCACTGGTATGATTGTCAACGTTTTGAAACGTGTGTGTGTGTGTGTGTGTGTGTGTGTGTGTGTTTGTGTGTGTGTGTGTGTGTGTGTGTGTGTGTGTGTGTGTGTGTGTGTGTGTGTGTGTGTGTGTGTGTCTACGTGTGTTCACACGCTTGAGCAGTTCAATTCAGGAATATTTCCAGTAATTGGTGTGCCTCGAAAGACGGGTCGACCATTCAGATCAGAACAAAATAATTTACCCAGCAAACTGAGCTCCCAACCCCGCTCTTGTGTTTTTTACAAACTGAAATGTACAATTTAAAATGTGCAAAGTAAATTTATTATCAAAGCATAGGCATGTAAATTCAGTAAACTCAAGAACCATTATAAGATGAATGAAGGATCGCCCCGAACAGGACAAACAAAACAACCATGTGCAAAAGACAACAAAATTCAAATACAAAAGAAATAAAACTAATAAATAACCCAGAAATAAACATCAAAAACATGAGATGAAGAGCTGTTGATTGTGTCCATTGGTTGTGGGAATAGCAAAGTTTAAGGATCTGCTCTCAATTTAGAAAATTTTTTGGTTTAGCGAATTTTTCGTTATAATCTCCCATTCTCCTTAATTTTTTTTTATCCCTTCCATGATTGACAAAGTCTTTAAGGATTGGGATGAACTAGGTACTAAGCGTTTTTGGGTCTTGTTTATCTCAGGATCTCTTGCATCATTTGACCAATTGTCAAATAATTTTGCACTCCCAAAATCACATTTTTACAGGTACCTTCAAATTAGAGATTTTCTACGTTCCAATTAGCCACTTTTCCTATAGGTCATGATAAAAATTTACTGGAGGATCTTTTAAATTTAACATCGGTATCTATAACTTGTTGATTGATTCTAGACAAGACTGTTTAGATAAAATAAAAACGCTTGGGAGGATGAACTAAATTGTCAGATTTCTGATGATAGATGGTATAAAATTCTTAAATGAGTTAATAAATCATATCTCTGTGCTCGTCATTCTCTTCCACTATTTAAAGTGGTTCATAGAGCTTACATTTCTAAACAAAGCTGTCCAGTTTTTACCCAAATGTTTCCCCATTTTGTAATACATCCAACTCTGCGGATGCCTCTTTAATTCATATGTTTCGGTTTTGCCCTACAATTAAAAAGTTTTGACGGGAAGTATTTCATACCTTCTCTCAACTTTTTAGGGTCCAATTTGACGCAAATCCCTTTACTGCCTTGTTTGGTATTATTGCAAATGAAGATATAACTTTAAATACTCTTAACCTACAGGGTTTAGTTTTTACCTCTCTTTAAGCAAGAAGAGCAATCTTACTTAAATGGAAGGAGTCTACCCGTGCTACACATCTTCAATAGCTACATGATATTATGACGTATTTAAATTTAGAAAAGATCCGCTGCACAGTCTTAAATTCGAAACAATATTTTTATGCTATTTGGGGACCTTTCCTAAATTACTTTTCCAATTTATAAAGTTTAACAGTGCACAAAGTTTTATGTATATTTTTATCTTCTCTTCTTAAGTGAATGTTTTTTTTCTAATTATCCATTGTCATCCATCAGCTTTTTTCTTCGGTAGTTGGTAGGGGGGTTGACGTTTTTTATATATATATAAAAAATTCTGTTATGATGTATGACCTATCTTTAAATTTTTGATTACAGAGTGGTATACCTTTATGTGTTATGCTATAACATTTTGATCAATTTTATTACAATATATGAATGTGCACATGTTATGTTCAGATGTATCTAGGTGTTGCACTCTGTAAATCTTTTTTTTCTTCTGAATCAAAATATTGTAAAAAGAAAGCATGACCTGTTAGTTGAGTGTAATAACTGTTCCTGAACCTGGTGTTGAGGCTCCTGAGGCTGATGCACCTTCTTCCTGATGGCAGCATTGAGAAGAGAGCATGGCCTGGGTGGTGGGGGTCCTTGATGATGGATGCTGACTTCCTGCGACAGCACTCCGCAGAGATGTGCTCAGTTGTGAGGAGAGTTTTACCCGTGATGTGCTGGGCCACATCCACTATGATGTGCTGGGCCGTACTACTGAGGACAGACAGTTCCTGCTTTCTTGTAATTGCACTCGTGTCCCGGGCTCGGGACAGATCCTCTGAAATGTTAACACTGTGGAATTTAAAGTTGCTGAACATCTCCACCTTTGAGCCCCGATGAGGATTGCCTCATGGGTTCCTGTTTCCTCCACCAAAGTCCAGAACCAGTTCATTGCTCTTGCTCTCCTTGATTGAGAGGCTGCTCTTGGACCACAAGACCATGAGGGACAGAAGCAGAATTAAGCCATTTGGCCCATCAAAACTGCTCTGCCGCTTCATCATGGTAAATCCATTTTTCCTCCCAGCCTCATTTTCCTGCCTTCACCGCGTATCCTTTCATGCCCTGACCGATCGGAAGTCCATCAACCTCTGCCTTAGCAAAAGGAAAAGCAGAATCCGGCATCAGTGCAAGATGAGGTGAGGCACCTCCCACTCCATACACATCTATTTCTGTCCCTCCCCCGTCCACACTCTCTTGCCTACAAACCTCACTTTCACTCCTTACCATTCTCTACTCTCTCTCTCCATCGCCTCTCTCAACTTTCTTAACTCTCTGCTCTCTCTCTCTCTCTCCTCCCCTCTTCCACACTCTCTCCCCACACTTCCCACTCTCTTCCAAATCTCTGCTTCACCCTTTCCTCCCCAGTATACCCCATTCTCTTGAACCCTCTCTCCCCACGTTCTGTTTCACTCTCATCCTGTCTCCCCTCCCTCTCCCCCTTCCCTTTTCCCTTTCTCCTCCCCCTCCAGTCTCCCCCACTCTCCGCCTCACTCCCTCTCCCCCTCTCTCCCTCTACACCCCCTCTCTATGATCAATGATTCTGGGCTCTATTTACACTTGTTTAGTAGATTGTTCGTATTACTTGTTCCATCAATTCTTTCAGACTTTGTTTCAGACTTGGGATTGTGTTTTTCATTATATATTGTACTTCTCACTTACTGTAATCCAACAAACAATCCCGCAGCATCCTCGGAATGTTCCACTCCCCACTGATCGAATCCTCTCAACTTGCTGATCTCAGTCCGACAAGTCCACGCTTTATTATTTTCCATAGAGGTTGCCTGACCTGATGAGTTCCTCCAGCATTTTGTGTGTGCTGTTCTCTGTTACACCTCCTCCTTTCTGGCCCTTTCTTTTTCCATTTCCTGTACCTCTCTCCCTTCCTCCATTCTTACCCATCTCTCCCACGCGCTCTCACTCTCTCTGTCCTTCTCTCACCCCGATTGTTCATTGCAGTCGCTCACTCTCCCCTTTATCACTCTCTCTCTCTCACACACACACACTCAAACAAACCTCTCCCCACTGTGACTCTCGCAATCACTCCCACACTCTCCTCCGCTCCAGCCCTCTCCATCTCTCTCAACTCCACGCTTGTCCACTCCTTCCTTTTTCTCTCTCCTTCCCTCCCTCTCTCCCACCCCTGTTCCCGCACTCCTGCTCTCCTTCTCTCGTTTGCCCAAATTTCACGGAAAATTGTTCTCCCTCTCTGCCTCCCCATCCTCTATTGCTGATCACGTTCTTACCCTCCACCTTCCTTCCTCCTTGCCTCAAGTGCCTCTCTTCACCTCTATCACTGCACCCACTCGCTCATCCCACTCTCACCTTCTTGAACCTACTTACCCGCACTCTCCCATTCTCCCCCTATAGTCTACCCTTTGTCTCTTAACATCTCTCTCCCTCACTCTCTTTCTCTCCTCACTACTGTCACATCAGTCCTTGGCCACGGAAAGAGGGAAACAGAGTTAGATGGAGATGGAGAGAGAGGAGTGAAGTTGACCCGTTTTGCCTCTCACCACACCTCGTCATCCCTTAGTCTCACTCCGCCCGCGCCCCCGTCCCAACTCCCTCAACAGTGTTTATCCTCTCCCCAGTGTCCTGATACTTCCCCTCGCCCTCTCCCTACCTCTCCGCTGAGGGTTGGGCAGTGAATCAGAGTCACCGGAAGTTGAGTAAATCCGTGTCCTGCTGAAGCGACAGCAGATAAAGCCTTTCGGCTGGATGAGGAGAGCGCGGGAGGAATATGTTTCATATGAGTAATGCAGGATTCAGGAAGGTAGGGAGTAAGCAGAGGGTGAGGGGTCAGTGTGAGAGTGGTGTAAGGCGGAGGGCCAGTGCTGTTTGCACAAGGTTGGAATTTACTCCTGTAAACATTCTCCACCCGCGTGTCGGGTCGGAGCTGGAGAGCTTTGTGACCTGGTATCAACACTCCCCACCCCCTCCATTTCACCCACACAATAGAGCTGGTTACCGACAACAGGAAGTCAGCCGGGGCGATGCAGACATTCCTGTTTACATCAACGGCAGAGGATAAGGGGGTTGAGAGCTCCAATCTCTTGAGAGTGAACACCACTGACAGCCTGTCCTTGTCCAGCCACAAGGACACTATCGCCAAGAAAGCTCAGCGGCGCCTCTGCTTCTTTGAGAGACTGAAGAAAATCGGCGCCTCCTGGACGACCATCATCTGTTTTTACAGAACACATCCTGTGCGGAAAGTGGTCGTGTTGTCACGGCAACAGCACTGGCCACCACCGGAAACACTGCAGAGAGCTGTGAACAAGTTCAGTACATCATGGAAACTGTGGACTGTTTACACATCTCTCTTGCTCAATAAAACAGTCCACGTTATCAAAGACCCCACATACGTCGGACATTCTGACTTCCTGAGACATCGACCACTAACTTCACAATCTCCCTAATCCAGTGTTGTGATTAATTGGTCTGTATGACTCGTTAAGTTAATTAATTGTCCCCCTACATTTCGCGGCCCCGCACTCCCAGTCTCGAGGTGATGAATTAATCTTTATGGACGGGATGCGAATGAGAAGTTTTCACTGTATCTTGATTCATTGAAAGCAAATGTCCCAATTTACGCTCACCTCTCCTCTCCTCTTCTCTCTCCTCCCTCTCTCTCTGTTTGTCACTCTCTCTTTCTCTCTCTCTTCCCTCTCTCTTACTCTCTCTCTCTCTTCCCTCTCCCTCGCTCTCCCCCTCATTTTCTCTGCCTGTGACTCTCTCTTTTTCTGTCTGTCTCTCTTCCCCCCCTCTTCCTGTCAGTCTCACTTACTCCCTGTCTCCCTCCTCTGCCCTCTCCCTCCCCTCTCATTCTCTCTGCCTGTCACTGTCTCTCTTCCTCTCTGTCTCTCTCTTCTATCTCCCTCTCTCCCTGTCACTGTCTCTCTTCCTCTCTGTCTCTCTCTTCTATCTCCCTCTCTCCCTTCTCCCCCTCTTTCCCGTCCCTTTACCCCTCTCCTTCCCTCTCTCTTACCTCCTCACTTACCCTCTCTCTCCCCTCTTTCCCACACTCCTGCGCCGACTATTCTGTAGCACACCAAACGGGAACAAACAGGCCTCTCCCGGAAACCACAAGCCTTTATCTTCTGAGAGAACATTGAATCTTCCAACCGACGAGAAATTATAAAACATGTATAAACCAATGAGTGTGTAAAACCGTCATCACAGTGTGGGGTGGGGGGCGGGTTCTGCTCTGGACGGGGGGGGGGGGTGGCGAAGACAGCAAGCTACAGGAAAGGTGGAATTGGGGAGAAAAGGAGAGGCAAGCGAAAGGTTGGGCATAAACGGAGTAAGAGACAATAAGGGAAAGATGCAAGTTAGTGACTGTGTAGGGAAGAATGTTTGGAGGAAAGAGTGGAAGGGTGCAAAAGAGAACGGATGAGGAAAAGAGGAGATAGAGAAATTGAGGAATTGTATATGTATGGAGAGAGAGTGGGAGAGAGGGAGAAGGAGAGATAAGAGAGTTAAGGGGGAGAGAGGGAGAGAAGGAGAAAGGGAGCGAGAGAGGTCTGTGGAGCACAGTGGAGTACCAGGGCACAGGTAAACATCATCTTTGAACTGTCCCACTCTCACCTTGAAATCACATCCTCTGGTAATTGAGATATTCACCTGGTGAACAAACGATGTCGGTTCTCTTCTCTCAGATCTCTACTCAGCCTCAGTCGGCCTCTGGTCTCCCCTCAGCCCCCATCGCTACAGAGGAAACAACTGAAGCCTCTCCAACCTTTCATTCCCTCTGATCCATGAGGCAACCCCTCCATTTCCAGAACATTCTCTCACCCGATCCTCCTTCCGCCGAAACAGGGTTAGAGTTCCTCCTGTTGTCAACCAACGAACAGCGGTTCTGTGGTGGCGATAGAGTCACCCGGATGGTGAGATGTGTCCAGGTGCCAGGGACAGGGATGACTCCGATCAGGTCCCTGGCATTCTAAAGGGGGAGGGCGAGCAACCAGACTTGTTGAAATATATTGGCACCAATGGCAGGTAAAAAAATGTCAGCAGGTCCTGAAAATAAATTTTGGGAGCTAGGTAAGGGGTTTGGGAACCAATGTGCTACTGCCGAGGATGAGGTAGTTGGTTTGTAGACAGAGACAGTATGTTGTGAGACTGCTGGCAATGAGAGGCTGCTGATCGGGCAACCTGGCAGTCGACAGGATGAGTTGCGATGGAAAAGACGCACAGAATCGAAAAGGCTGAACACAGGACTGAAGGTATTTCACGAGGATATCTGCAGATGCTGGAAATTCAAACAACAACATACACACAATACAGATGGAACACAGCAGGCCAGGCAGCATCGATAGGGAGAAGTGCTGTTGACGTTTCGGGCCGAGACCGTTCATCAGGACTAACTGAGAGGAAAGATACTAAGAGATTTGAAAGTAGTGGGGGCAGGGGGCAACGGCAAATGATACGAGAAGACCGGAGGGGGTGGGATGAAGCTAAGAGCTGGAAAGGTGATTGGCGAAAAAGATACAGAGCTGGAGAAGGGAAAGGATTATGGGACGGGAGGCCTCGGGAGAAAGAAAGGGGGAGGGGGAGCACCAGAGGGAGATGAAGAACAGGTAGTGTGATGGGCAGAGGGAGAAAAAAATAATACAAACAACTAAATATGCCAGGGATGGAGTAAGAAGGGGAGGAGGGGCATTAACGGAAGTTAGAGAGGTCAGTGTTCATGCCATCAGGTTGGAGGCTACCCAGCCGGTATGTAAGGTGTTGTTCCTCCAAACTGAGTGTGGCTTCATCTTGACAGTAGAGGAGGCCATGGATAGACATATCAGAATGGGAATGGGACGTGGAATTAAAATGTGTGGCCACTGGGAGATCCTGCTTTCTCTGGCAGTCCGAGCGTAGGTGTTCAGCGAAACTGTCTCCCAGTCTGCGTCGGGTCTCCCGAATATATAAAAGGCCACACCGGGAGCACCGGACGCAGTATACCACACCAGCCAACTCACAGGTGAAGCCTCACATGGATGGACTGTCTGGAGCCCTGAATGGTGGTAAGGGAGGAAGTGTAAGGGCAGGTGTAGCACTTGTTCCGTTTACAAGGAGGGAGATCGGTGGGGAGGGATGGGGGGTACGAGTGGACAAGGGAGTCGCGTAGGGAGCGATCCCTGAGGAAAGCAAAAAGGTGGGGGGGGGGGTGGGAAAGATGTGCCTGGTCGTGGGATCCGGTTGGAAGTGGCAGAAGTCACGGAGAATTATACATTGGACCTGGAGGCTGGTGGGGCGGTAGGTGAGGACAAGGGGAACCCTGTCCCGAGTTGGGTAGCGGGCGGACGGGGTGAGGGCAGATGAGCGGGAAATGGGAGAGATGAGTTTGAGAGCAGAGTTAATGGTGGAAGGAGGGAAGCCCCTTTGTTTAAAAAAGGAATACATGTCCTTCGTCCAGGAATGAAAAGTCTCAACCTGAGAGCAGATATGGCGGAGACGGAGGAATTGTGAGAAGGGGATAGCATTTTTGTAAGAGACAGGGTGGAAAGAGTACCTGTGAGAGTCTGTAGGCTTATAGCAGATATCAGTAGATAAGCCATCTCCAGAGATGGAGACGGAAAGATCAGGAAAGGGGAGGGAGGAGTCAGAAATGGACCAGGTAAATTTGAGGGCAGGGTGAAAGTTGGAGGCAAAGTTAATGATTTAAACGAGCTCAGAAATTATTGAGAGTAAGAACTAATTCTGCTAGACGGAAGAGAGTGGTGTTAGAGGGGAATTGGTTAGGTCTGGAATCCAAAACGAAGCCAAGAGCTTCGAGATCGTCCGGGTGGGGGATGGAGGATATAGGGACTGGACATCCATGGTGAAAATAATGCGGTGGGGGCCAGGGAACAGAAAATCATTGAAAAAATTCAAAGCGTGAGAAGTGTCACGAATACAGGTGGTAAGAGATGGAACAAGGCAGTGTCAAGGTATGCACAAATGAGTTCAGTTGGGCAGGAGCAAGCTGAGACAATAGGTCTACCTGGACAGGCAGGTTTGTGGATCTTGGGTAGGATGTAGAAACGGGAAGTCGGGGGTTTGCGAACTATGAGGTTGGTGGCAGTGGATGGAGATCCCCAGAACTGATTAGGTTGGTGATGGTATAGAAGACAGTGGCCTGGTGCTCCTTAGTGGAGTCGTGATCAAGGGGTAAATAAGAGGAGGTATCAGAGAGTTGTCGCTGTGCCTCGGCCAGGTAGAGGTCAGTACGCCAGACAACAGCAGCTCCCGCCTTATCAGCGGGTTTTATAGTGAGGTTGGGATTGGTGCGGAGGGAACGGAGAGCAGAGCGTTCGGAAGGAGTTTGGTTGGAATTAGAACAGGGTGTGGTGAAGTCGAAGCATTTGATGCCCCGTCGGCAGTCAGCAATAAAGAGATCCACAGCAGGCAGACCAGAGCGGGGTGTCCATGCAGAGGAGGAGGGTTGAAGACGGGAGAAATGGTCATCGGTGGGGGTAGGAGCGTCGTTTCCAAAGAAATAAGCTCGGTGAAGGAGCCGGCGGAAGAGGAGTTCAGCGTCATGGCGTACGCGGAACTCGCTGAGGTGTGGGCGAAGGCGGAAAAAGGTGAGGCCCTCACTGAGGACAGAGCGCTGTGCCTCAGAGAGTTGAAGGTCGGAGGGAATGGTAAAGACCCGGCACGGATGAGAGATGGGATCAGATAAGGGAGGGAGGCTGAGAGTGTCAGTAGAGAGGGAAGGGACGGAGCAAGACGGAGCCTCTGAGGGCCCAAGAGCTGACGATGGGATCTGAGGGAGTGCGGATTGCAGAGTGGTGGTGGGGGAAGAGGAGAACGGCCTTTAATAAAGCCCGTTTGATTCATACAGATGATTTTAGTTCAAATATTTTCAGTATAAAGTGATGGAAAAATGGCGGAGATGAACAACAATAAAAAATAATCCGGGATTCCATTATGGGGGAAAAAAAAGAAAAAAAAAACACCCAATTTACAAAGCCCAGAAAGAAAGTCGATATCTATGGACGCAAGCCCCAAGAAAAGCATCGATGCTGTTATAGCTCCGCCTACTTGAATATAAAGAAAGTAATCTCTGTCTCCCTCTTCCGGACATAATCCTCATTACAGTCGACATACATCTCAGTCCAGTTAACTTGAAAGGATAGTGTTTTTTCCTATGAAACAAAACGACAAAACGAGGTCAGTTATTTAAAACAGAGTTGAGGAAAAATTTCTCCCACAGAGTTGTGGAGGTGTGGAATGCACTGCCTCGGAAGACGGCGGAGGCCAATTCTCTGGATGCTTTCAAGAAGGAGCTAGATAGATATCTGATGGATAGGGGAATCAAGGGATATGGGGACAAGGCAGGGACTGGGTATTGATAGTGAATGATCAGCCATGATCTCAGAATGGCGGCGCAGACTCGAGGGGCCGAATGGTCTACTTCTGCACCTATTGTCTATCGTCTATTGTCTATTGACCTTCAATTTGAAAGTAACCTTCACAGTTTTCGATAAGGGAAGAAAAACACATCCAAAACAATTCTTGAAATATTTGCACGAAAGAAAAACAATCGCCATCTTTAAAGTATCCAAGCTAACTTTAAAACACAATAAAAACCAAATAATTACTTAAGAAATCTTCAATAAAGCATACAGAATAAAAAAAACAATTAACTCATTTAAATGCTGCAAAAAGAAAAAAAAAATGTTCCAGATAGTACAAACTTAACTACAGCCAATTACCAGTTCTCCCACTATACCTTCTGAGGTTTCAACGGTTCAAACCAGTCTTTTCCAGAAATAAAAATGAATTTGAAGCTAAAAACTTTCAGTGACCACCAGATCTTCTAGTCTTATCAGTGTTTACACAGCGAGACACTCAAGCCATTTTCAATCATTCAAACTTCAGGCTTCAGACTCGTCGTGAACGAAATACTTGCACAAAAGGAAAAACAATCGCCATCGTTGAATTGTCCAGTCTTTGTTTAAAATGTAAAGAAATCCAAGCAATTACTTAACTAAAAACTTTTAAAAAAGCATACAGAATAAAATGCTTCATTTAAATGCTGCAGAGAAAAAAATAAACTAGATGGTTCAGAATTATCTACAGTCTTTCAACAGTTCTCCCGCTATATATTCGAAGGTTAAAACCATCCGAACCAGTCTTTGTCGAAGCTAAGAATACATTTTAAGGTAAAAAGTTCTATAACCATCAAATCTTCCAATTTCATCGCTTTACACCACGAGACTGTCAAATTATTATAAATTATTCAAACTTCAGATTCGCCATCGGACTTGTCAGACAAGGAGTTAATAAAACGCAATGCTTCGGCTGGATCATCAAAAATATGAACTCCAGAATTTTTAACAAAAAGCCTTAATTTGACAGGCTATTGTAATAATGGAAAGAGCTTTTTTTGAAAAGCTAATTTCATAGAAGAGACAAATGCAGCACGTTTCTTCACAATTTATCGTGGAAAATCTTGAAAAAAAACGAAATTCTGAATCTTCAAATTGAAATAATCTCTGTTTTCTTGCAATCTTAATAATGCGGTCCTTGTCTCTGAGACGGAGAAAACGCACAACAACATGCCTGCTTTTACCTTCATCCAAAGATTTCAAAGCACCGGTTCTGTGAGCCGATTCAAGCTCCGGGGGTTGCGAACAAACCTCCGGAAGTAAAGACTGAAACATTTTAGCAAAATAATCCAGTGTGTCGGGAAATTCTGACTTCTCTTTTAATCCAACAATTCGAATATTATTCCGACGCGATCGAGCTTCCAAATCCACGATCCGTTGTTGAGCCTTTTCCAAACGAAAAGAAAGGTCAGCCGCATTTCGATTCACTTCTTCAAGATCGAGGCTCAGAGAGTCAATTTCTTCTTCAAATGTCTCTTTCAGTTGAGTTATTTCAGGGCAGATACCGGTGATTCGAGATTCCAATCTCTTGACCCAAGGGGCTTCTTCCGAGAACCCGTCGGCTTTCTTCAGATTTTCCGTTAGAGGAGTCGGGATTTCGTCTGGTGCTCTTCGAAGTCGCCATTATTATAATCATTGTGATACAAATTCGACTGAATAGAGTTAAAATTTCAAAGTTTAAATCGGAGAAGGGAGAGATTAAAGGCAGACAAAAAGCAACTAAGTCTTACATGTCCGTAGCGGGAGGCGGAGTCCGGAAGGACTTTGGATTGAGTTATAGAAAGGATGGTTCCCATGGTGGGAGAGTTTAGGATAAGAGGGCATAGCCTCAGGAGAGAGGGGCGCCTTTTCAAAACAGAGATGCGGGAAGTCTTTCAGACAAAGGGTGGTGAATTTGTGGAATTTCTTGCCACATGCAGCTGCAGAGCCCACAGCGTTGGGTGCATTTAAGGCAGACATTGATAGTTTCTTGATGGGACATGACATCAAAGGTTCAGGGGAGAAGGCCGGTAACTGGGGTTGAGGAGGTCGGAAAGAAAGAATCAACCATGAGTGAATGATGAAGCAGACTCGATGGGCCGGGTGGCCTGAAACTGCTTCCGTGTCTTATGGCCTTATGGAAATCAAGATTGAGCAGGAGACTGCGAGACTTTGTCTGAGTTTTATATTTGGACGATCGATGCTGGTACGGGTGGGAACCCACAACGTCGTATTTGTAATCCTTTATTATCTAATTGTATGATTAATTATATTCTCTCTGAGACAAGCACTTAGGTGTGTAAATCTCTATACGCAGATGATGGATCTCTATGGCTTAGAGGCATAAATTACAATTCTACTGTATATTGGACCGAATTAGCAGCTAATAATTTTGAACAGTCGGCAAATACATGAGAATTTAAGATTTCAGTCGCTCATGAACAAGTTCTGTGTTTTATAAATGTGATTAATAGGCATGCAGTTGATTTGAATTGATATGGTCAAACTCTTCAAGACGTGAAAGCGGTAAGATTTCCAGGCATGTGGATGGATAATCAGCTGGCATGTAATAACATTAAATATTCTCAGTTGTCTATATGGGTATTCTGGGGAGCTACATGAATATCATTGTGGGCCATGTTCATTTGTTTAATTGTTCTGTTCTTGATTATGGCTGTGTGACGTGTAGATCAGCGTCATCTTCAATTGTAAAGTGTTCGGAAGTGTTCTGGCGCAATAAGGCGGTCCCCTGTTTCAGCTTTACTGGTTGAAATGAGCCAAGTGTAATTGCGGAGGTTGCAGTTGATATTAACTAACTGGATTCATTAGACGAGGCAAATAAATTATCATCCTGTTGAAGTTGTGTTCGAGGACAGTTGGCAACATCACACGAAGAGTGTTTTCAAGTTTAGGTGGCTGGGATTTTATCGCGCTGGGAAGATGGGATTGTGCGATTATGCAATATTCCCCGATGTCACGTTCTCTGAAACCCCATCTTGTTCGGCCTCTGACTAGCTGATTTTAGGTCACACATTTTAATAAGTCTGAGATTTGGGCAATGTCCGAAAGTCTGTTGGTTCATCATTATATTTTGGAAAACTATAATGATATATTAACTGTCGCAGAAGAATCAAAAGATAACAACTGAGATATTCCTCTGGCTGTTTCTGTGCCTTAATTACAGGTAACGGCAATGAAACAACTTACTACCCATTATATCAGTATATACTGTAGCAATTGTTCTAGCGGTCTGTCAGATTTACTGTAAGAAACTCATTGGTCCATTTCTTATGAGTTGTACCGGTCTTCTTATGGGTCTCAGCCTGCACGGAGAGGTTGAGTTACAAAAGCTGATACAATTCCAGCGGTGGATAAAGACCTTCCACCCCACAAATCAGAAGCTAAGGGGTTGTTGGGATTGAGAATTATAGCAAGACTGTTTGGATAATGAGCATAAAGGAAACGCCACTGCAGAATGCGTAACTGTTAGCTTAATGGGGGAACGGAGTAAAATAAGAAGGGAAAGAATTTCAATCAAAAAAGAAGCAGTGCATGCTTTTTGTTTTTTTGTAATTCTCTGTACCACACTCCAGTCCAGTTAATGGCGTGAAAGCGAATTTCATTTGATCTGTCAAACGCCTTTTAACCAAAACCGCCCCATTTCGAATAATATTAGCAAATCATTCAAGGGGAAGGCGGAGAGTAGTGTGATTTACATTGGATTAGGCAGCCAGTTATCGACTAGATCCCCGCCGTTTTGTGGACTGTAAGGTTGACGGGCCGCAAAGATGGACATATGCACAGACCAATGGCTGGACAGAGTTTCGGTGCAGGTCTTTGACTGTCATCTGGCAGGTCCAATGCGGTACTGAGTCTCCAGGACGGTGCCTTGCCCCTCACAAAACAGATACTATCCTAATGTCCCGGAGCTGCCAGTCGATGCGACAACCTGCCGGGGAATAACAGCTGGGTGATCAGGGGGTGAATGTGAGGAGCTGGAACCCTCACTGCAACCGCCTTCGGCTTGTGCTCAGGTCACGGCTTTATTAATGAACTGAGTCACCGAGGTGACCGGATATTTCACCGCGTTGATCACCTGCTCCCTGAATTTCGACTGAGTCACCGCGTAAATAAATGTGTTCGTGCAGCAGCTGTAATCTCTCAGCAAAAGCGCGACGTTGTTAAAGATCCATTCAGAATCATTGAATTCGAATCCTTTTCCTGAGACCTGATAATATATGAAATTTACAACCAGTGTCATCCACAGGAGGATGAAACTGCCAGAGAGGGTGAAGAGTAAAATCACAGACCTCCTCCTGCTCTCCATCTCCGGGTCACTGCGGTTCTCCCCCTTGCTTTGACACTTCAGCCCCTTACGGACCCGACTGGCCACTAAAATGTGCCTGACTGTCAGAGCGTTGAGCAGCAGGATCCCAGCGAAAGGGAGGAACGGAGTTAAAACCGTATCGAGCCAGTCATATCCGACCCACCCGGGGTCAGTGAAATAATTGTCCTTGATAATACAGAGCCAAGGTACATTATCGATGATCACTCTGGGTTCCCATGTGAAGTATCCAGGAATGTTTCTCAGACACGACAATACGCCGGTTGTTGTTAGAACCACAGCCGCAGATTTCCCGGTACAATATTTTGTTTTCAGTTTCTGGCAGCAAATGGCGACAAACCGGTCAAAGGTGAAAATGACGGTGAACCAGACAGAACAGTGTGTGGACGTGTATGTCAGTACATCGATGACACTGCACGCAGGGGTGATGTCCAGAAAACTCCACGGGAAGTAATGCATTCTGATTCGAGTCAAAATTCGGTGACAATGGTCAGTAGATCGGCCGCTGCCATGGCCACCAGGTAGCGGGTGGTGCAGGTAGAGAGACCGCACTGTTCCCGGGACAGGATCACAATCGCCACTACATTCACTGGAGAGAGAAAGGGAGAGAAACAGACACTGGGCATTACCTGACACATTCACCGGGAATTAACACCGGATCGAGTTGCAGCTAAAGATGTCTGTGAACGGCTGCTAATCCAGCACCAGACACGGGTCACACTATCTCTGGACGTTTTTCTTCAGTGTGGAGATAAAGCAATGTGTGGACAATCGTCGGCGATATAAACGATCTGAATGAACAACAACGATCGCTGCTGATCCCGATTCCAGTCGCTGATGGGGCCGGTTTCACTGACTTAACCGTGACTGACCAGGACTCTGGAAAATCAGCATTTGATGTTTCCAAGGTGAGGTACAGAGGGGAGAAACACACTGAAAACACTGGAAACAGTATTAGCAAACAGAGACTGAGTGGCTCAGTTAACGGATTAATTCTGTACCGCAGTTCAATTCGATAACACACATGAGCAGGTCCCTGGACACCGGATCGGGCGACCAGACCAAATTATTGACCAAAGGGCAGCGGGATACGATTCTGACAGACTCCACAGGGAGACGCGAAACACAGCACCAGGGGCTCTCTTTGATCAATAACTCAGAAACAGTGAACCTGACAATGAACCCACCGCACCCCTCCCAGTCACACCTTCTCGGAGAGCTACCTGTACTCAGCACTATGGCAAATTTGGACTAGGTATCATTAAAGGCAAGGACTGCGTTTGAGTCGATCCCGTGTGTTAGAGGAGAGACAAAGCTTTAGTTCCCTTTGTCATTGAATATGAAGAATCGGAAAGTCGAATTGACAGGATCGATATCTCTGACGGATATTTGTACAATGATCATCAGGTTGGAAGATTGTAAAATGACCATGAATATTTTCACACCGGTAACAATCAGAAATTCCAAACATGAATCCCTCCGCTCACTCACCGGGAACTCCAACAACGGCAATGAACACGTACAATATTTTCTCCACACTCCTGTACATCTCCAACAATGCAGACATTTTCTCTGTCCAGTGCTTTGCACCCCTGTGTTACAGTCGATCTCTCGGAATGAAATGCTGAGGCAGCACATGCCTCGGGTTTTTAATACAATTCAGTGACTCCACAGGGACAGATTTCAACAGATTTAAAAATAAAGATTTTAAATTATTCACAAATCGATTACATCACACAGGTGAAATTCCCGCGGTGGCGGATTGCGATTAAACTTTTCAATTAATAGGAAGACCATTGGGAGCTGAATTGTCCCAACGCAGGTGACTGAACCGTCCGAGTTATCTCATCAATTAAATGTGCTTCCAATGTACATATGCACTTCAAAGTCACCATTTATCAGACACAAAATATTGAAGCAAATTATGCCATTGTAGCTTGTGAAATTGTTTTGAATCACGAACACTACACCTGCTGGTGACGTAGTGGCATCAGCGCCGGACTCCCGAGTTCCAATCCAACCGGCTCCAAAAACGCCAGAAGAGGGATGGGCTCCGCCAGGTATCAGATGCCCAAGACACGTCGTATGATGAGCAATCACCAAAAAGATCGGTGCAAAAAACTTGTAACGGCGGCCCGCCGACTGTGTGCGTGTGTGTGTGTGTGTGTGTGTGTGTGTGTGTGTGTGTGTGTGTGTGTGTGTGTGTGTGTGTGTGTGTGTGTGTGTGTGTGTGTGTGTGTGGTCTTTCAGTGTGTGTCAGTGTATGGGTAGACTGATTGTCTCTGCCTGACCCTGCCGGTCTATACCCTTGGTTTAGTCTCTTCTCATCTGTCTCCGCAAAATGCACAGTTCCACCACTTCACAAAATGGCTGCTTGAACAATAAAAGAGACAAGAACAGAGGGCATGATTCAAATTGCATTTATTTGTAATGTTTGTAATATTTGTAATGTTTGGTCGGTGCAGGTTTACCCTCACCTTTCGTCTGGGGATCAAGAACGGGAAACCCGATGCTCTCTCCCGTCAATACATTTCCGAGCAGGACCTTCCCAACCCCGAGACCATCCTTCCACCATCCTTTGTAGTGGCTGCCCTCGCCAGGGAGATCGGGTCCAGAGACACGGAGGCCCAACGGACTCAACCTGATACCCGATCAAGCATCGGATCTCCCAGTCGCCACTTTGTACTCGATTCTGCTCGATCTCAGGTTCTCCAGTGGGGGCGCACTTCTCGTTTCGCCAGCCATCCCGGGATCGATCGACTTCTGACACTCCTGAAGAGACATTTCTGATGACACTCCATGGACGCTGACACCCGTTCCTGTGTCTCTGCATGTTCCGTCTGCGCCTGTAGGAAAGCCTCGGTCCAGGCCCATATACAAGGTGCCGAAAGATCTGGGAAGACACACGCACGGCCCTGCTTCGCTCAGCCAACCGTCACCGAAAATTTGCCGACCGCCATCGTACCCCTGCTCCGGAGTATCGAGCTGGGCAGATGGTGTGGCTCTCGGCTGGAGACATTCCTCTCAAGAACGAGCCTAAGAATCTCGCCCCCCGCTTCCTGGGACCCTTCGAGTTTGAGAGCATTATCAATCCCACGGCAATCCGGCTCAAACTACCTTCGTCAATGCTGATCCATTCTACAGTTCACGTCTCCCAGTTAAAACCGGTTACTGTCAGCCCCTTGTGCCCTCCGACCGAACCCCCTCTACCCCTCCCCCCCGACCCGGTCATCGACGACCATCCGGCGTCCACCTTCCGGTGGTTATTGGATGTTCGCCGTTGGGGCAGGGTCTCCAGTACTTGGTCGACTGGGAGGGGTACGGCCCGGAAGAACGTTCCTGGATTATCCGCTCCTTTATCCAGGTCCCTTCTCTCATCCGGGATTTCCATCGGGACCATGTGACGAGCCAGGGGGTCGCCTGGAGGCTCCCGTTGAGGGAGGGGTACAGTCATGGTTCCTGTTGGCTGTTCCCCTTTAACGCTCATTTCTCCGTGATTTATGTCCGAATAACAGTCATTAGATTTCCAATTGATCTAGTTTACTTTATTACAGTACACCTGGTTTTCATCAGAGACTGTTTAATAAGTACGATGGCGTCACTATCACAGTCTGCCAGTTTGTTGGTTTATTCTCGTTTGATACTTCGTTCCCTTGTCTTATTAGAACCGTTAGTTCTAGGTTCAGCTCTAGTTTCCATATAGTCCCTGTAAATCCCGTCTCCTTGTCAAGATTCCTCCGGATTGCTGTTCTACGTTGATGTCTACGCCAGCATCCCCAACTCAGTCGACGTGCCGGTGTCCCGCACTTGGGTTCTCCTCAGTCGCCGCATGCAACAGTGAATTGCACTGATCAAACACCTCGTCCTGCTGGGGGAATTGAGATTATTGTGAGAGCTGCAGAAATACATCTTGGTGTAACTGGTGTTACCAGTTTTATTATGAAAAGAGCCACGTTTCGAGTTGTGAATGTGAGTTAAACGTATGTGCGATATGCAGTAGAAATATATCATTCAACAGGTGGGGTATTAAAGTGGTTCATTTTTACAACTTGTGGAAAATGACAGTTGTATTGCCTGTTCTAAACTCGGAGCTCCCTGTCTGATCCTTCCAGTTATGGACCAATATAACCTCTCATTTATGTAAACTTATGGACGTATAGTACTGAAACGGTTGAATTATATTTTTGAAGAGGGAGGCAATTTTATTGATTCTGATATCATTTTATCACAGTATATTGTGGAAGGGGAGAGTGATTTTGGATTCAGTTTTATATTTTGAATACGATATTAGGAAAGCACCGTTAAAATACGTTGCTGCGATGACAGTACTTTTGATAATGAAAAGGCATGTAATATTTATGGAAGGAAGGACTTTTGGAAATTAGGAGAGGGGAAATTGCATCATTTATTTCTGTTTTTTTTTTGTCATTTGGAAAGTCCCTGCAAGTAAGAGTGGGAAAGAAATATCCCGGTGTGTATGAGATAGCTATTGGGACCGCACAAGACTGTATTTGTAATCCTTTATTATATAATTATATGGTTAATGGTATTTCCCGAGATAGCGTCGGTAAATTATTATGTACAAATGAAGGAGCTTTCTGGATTAGAGGCAGAAATTTGAATTTTAGTGTAAGGAGTTACAATTATTTATTAATATCTTTGAAAAAAGGAAGTAGATGACGATGAAGCTTTCAATAGCTAAACATTTGTTATGTGTTTTACAAATAAGATTAATTGATCTGCAGATGATTTGAACTTATACGATCAAACTCTTGAAGACCTGCAAGTGCAAAGATTTTCAGGCATATGTGTGGACAATAAGCTGACATGGAAGCGCTGCATAGTTATAATAACTGATCAATAAAAAGGAGCATTAAATATTCTCAGCTGTCTATGTGGATATCCTTGGGTGTTACACGAAAATCTTTGTTAATCATTTAGAATTGTTTAATTAGAGCTGTTCTGGATTCTGACTGTGTGGCTTATGCGTCAGCTTCATCTTCAACTTTCTCATGCTTGGATGTGATGCAAGCATAGACTTTAAGGTTGTGTTGTTATGCAGTAAAGTCGTCCCATGTTTCAGTTTTACTGGGTGAAATGGGATAATCACCCGCACAATTGCGGCAGCTGAACTTGATATTAACATACCTGATATTTTCAGGGGGCAGAGACATTATCATGCTGTTGAAAGTGTGTCAGAGGACGGGTGGTAACACTCATGAAGAGTGTTTTCAGTTTTGGATATCTGGACTCTTATCACGCTTGGAGTATGGGCTTCTTGATTGATGCAATATGTCCCTGTGTCGCGTTCTCAGTAAATCTACTTTGTTTTCTTTTCCCAATCACATTAGTAGATTTTAGCTTGCACAGTTTAATACAATGTAAATATTCTGTACTGCTGAAGAATCTGTTGCCTCATCAGAATATTAAGGAAAATTATTATGATATGTTAACCATCAATCGTTACTAATCATGTCAAATTTTTAAGCCTTTTTACAGATGGAACGAAAGATAATTTAAGTGGGAAAGCTGGAGGAGCCCATTTTTATGCCTGAAGTACAGAACATGACAGAGAAATTACTTTACAAACATTTATCATTTTACAACACAATTAGTTGCCATCATTTTAGGCTTAAGGTGGGTGAGGATTTTTTTCCCACATAACGTTATAATTGTTCAGATTGCTTTTATGTTTTGATGACTCTTCAACACGTTATTCTAGTAGTCGGTCAGATTTACTATTGGAAACTCATCAGGCATTAATTCATATTCAAGTACTTGTTTATATATATTCTTCTTATAGGTCCCTGATCACAGAGGTATTAAGAGGAATTAGTGGGTTGACTGTAAATTACAAAAGTTCAACTGTGGATAAAGACCCTTCACTTAACAAATCAGAAGTTCAGAATTAGGAGCTTTTGAAAATTAGGAGCTTTTGGAAAGACTGATGGGAAAATGGATTCACCTTCAGAGAATACAGAAACGTGTTGGGTGTATGGGGGAAAAGTGGTAAAACAACAAGGGATGGAACGATATTGACATGAACTGGAATGGGAACATACAAGTGTAGGGTTTATGGGAGAAACAAGAAGGGAAGGAATTATATCGCCTTGACTTACTATGCTTAATGATTCCTTTCGTCATGTTGCAAAACATGCTTTCGGATCGTGTAAGTTTTTTTTTATTGTGCAACAATTGAACACAGGGCATTTTAGCGTGAAGCGCATCATGAAATAAATCATACAGGCTTGATTGGAATTTTGGGGAGCCTTGATTGATTCCATTTAACCGCTTTCTTAAGTCATGGGAGTGACTTCAACTAAATTCGCAGTATTGTGCTTCATTGCGTATATTCGATAGGATGTGTTGGGGGTAATTTAGCTTTCACTAGAAGACAGAAACAGTGAAGATTTTATTTACCAATTGTCTACACCACAGTCCAGTAAAACCGACAGCGGGAATGCGCCTTTAAGTTGGAGTTTCAACCGCCGTTTATCCAAAAGCCTGACTTAATTTCTTAACTTAGCCAATCATTAAACGAGAAGCGGAGACCGGTGTGATACACATTGGGTTAGTAAACGAGCATCTGAGTCGACCCCCTCCGTCTTGTGGGAATGTCTGACAGTGACTGGGAACTGATGGACATATCCGCAGACGAATGTGAGCCTCGGCGACTACTCAGGCCACGGCTTTGTTAATCAACTGAAGCATCGCAGTGACGGGATATTTCACCGCGCTGATCACCTGCTCCCTGAATCTCGACTGAGTCACCGCGTAAATAAATGTGTTCGTGCAGCAGCTGAAATTCAACAGGAAAGTCCCGACGTTGTGAAAGATCCATTCAGCGTCATTGAAATCGTTTCCTTTCCCTGCGATCTGATAATATATGAAATTTACAACATATGTCATACACAGGAGGATGAAGCTGCCGGAGAGGGTGAAGAGTAAAATTACAGACCTCCTCCTGCTCTCCATCTCCGGGTCACTGCGGTTCTCCCCGTTGCTCCGGCTCTTCAGCCCCTTCCGGACCCGACTGGCCATTAAAATGTGTCTGACTGTCAGAGCGTTGAGCAGCAGGATCACAGCGAAAGGGAGGAACGGAGTTAAAACCGTATCCAGCCAGTCATAACCTATCCATCCGGGGTCAGTGAAATAATTGTCCTTGGTAATACAGAGCCACGGTACATTGTCGATGATCACACTGGGTTCCCGTACAAAGTAGCGGGGAATACTTCTCAGACACGCTGGCACGGCGGTTGTTGTTAGAACCACAGCCGCAGTTTTCCCGGTGCAATATTTTGTTTTCAGTTTCTGGCAGCAAATGGCGACAAACCGGTCAAAGGTGAAAGTGACGGTGAACCAGACAGAACAGTCTGTGGCTGTGAACCGCAGTACATCGATAACACTGCACACATGGGTGATGTCCAGAAAACTCCACGCAAAGTGGTACACTCTGATTCGAGTCAAAATGACGCTGGTGACAACGGTCAGTATATCCGCCGCTGCCATGGCCACCAGGTAGCGAGTGGTGCAGGTAGAGAGGCCGCACTTTCCTCGGGACAGGATCAGAATTGCCACTATATTCACTGGAGAGAGGAGACACTGGGCATTACTGAAAACATTGTGCGTGAATTAACATGGGATCGCGATTTAGCTAAAACTCGGGAGTGCTGGAATCTATAAACGGCTGCTAATCGAACACCAGAAGTGGGTCGCACTGTCTCTGACCTGTCTTCTTCAGTGTGGAGATAAGACGATGTGTGGGGAATCGTTGGCGATAAGAACGATCTGCATGAACAACACCGATCGGTGCTGATCCCCATTCCAGTCGCTGATGGGGCCGGTTTCACTGAATTAAGTGTGACTGACCAGAACTCTGGAAAATCAGCATCTGATGAGGCCGAGAAGGGATATAGAAAGGAGCAACACACACAAAACTGGAGGAACTCAGCAGGTCAGGCAGCTTCCATGGAATTGAATAATCTTTCGTTTCGGGTCGAGACCCCCGATTTATGGGGGTCTCCGAATTCGTCGGTGACGAAGCGCTGCCCCGATTTATGACGGGATTCAGAGGGAAAGAAGAAACCACTTAGTGACCTGTGGCTGAGTAGCTCTATTAATGGATTAGTTCTGCAGTGTAGTTCAATTCGATAACACACGACAGCAGATCCGTGAACACTGGTTCAGCTGCTCAGACGCAATAATTGACCAACAGACAGTGGGATCCGACTGTGACAGACTCCACAGCAAACGTGAAGCGCAGGACCAGGGTTTTCTTCTGATCAATAACTTAGGAAAAGTACTTCAGAATGCAAACATCTCGTAGTCACAACTTCCCCGAGAACTCCTTGGCCCCGACACTGGGACATCTCTGGACAAGGTGTCATTCAAGGCAAGAACAGCTTTCTATTCGATCCCGTGAGTTAGAGGAGAAACATAGACTTAGTTCCACTTGTTATTAAATATGAAAATTCAGAATGTGAAATTGACAGGATCGGTATCTCTGATGGATATTTGTGCAATGATGATCAGGTAGTAATCTTGTAACATTATTTTAAACAGGTTCACGCCGGTGAACACACAGAAATACCGAACATGAAATACTCTGCTCACTCACCAGGAACTCCAATGACGGCAATGAACACGTACAATATTTTCTCCACACTGATATATGCATCAAACATTGCAGACATTTTCCCTGGTCAGTGATTTGTCTCTTTGTGCGACAGCCGATCTCTCGGAATGAAATGCTAAGGCAGCGCATGCCTGGGGTTTTAAAGCCATTTAGAAATTCCACAGGGACAGATTTCAACAGATTGAAAAATAAAGGTTTTAAAATTATTTACAAACCAATTACGTCAGACAGGTGCAATCCCTGCGATTACAGATTGTGATTAAATTAATGAATAATGTTTAGATCATTTGTGGGAGTTAGTTTGTTACAACAAATGTGAACCGTCCGAGGTGTCTTATCAATTAAATGTGCTTCCACTGTAAATATGTGCTTCAAAGGAACCAGTTGTCTGACACAGACTATTGAAGTAAATATGTCACTGTGCCTTTGAAATTGTCCTGAATCACCTACTGTTCTATTCTCTTCAAGAGTATAAACTCTTGATGTAGTTCGTGCTTGTGGGACTCTACTGAGAGGCCTCGAAGAAAATGTCTGTTTGTGTTGATGAATAAAGACAATTTCATATCCACTAAATCCTCCATCTGCTTCAGAGACTTAGTCACACACAGATCGTTTGGGGGCTCATCCAGGACCCATCCCTAACCCGAGCACATGCCATGAAATTGAGCAGTCTAGTGGGGGGGGGGTATGTTTTAATCATGTCACTCCGTATGTGTCAAAGAGCACGGCTGAGAGCTGGATTTGCAGATAAGGACGTGCAGTTTTGAGTGTGTGTGTGTGTGTGTGTCTATGAGTGTTAGTGTGCGTCCGTTTGTTTCTGTGTCTGTTTCTCTACTTGTCCCTGCCTAACTGTACACGTGACCATACACCTCCAATTCAGTTCATCCCCCTTGGTTCAGCCCCTTCCCATCTGTCTCTGCAATGCAGATATTCTCGAACTCTCACTTCAAACACTTCACGAAATGGCCGCTGAACCGTAACAAAACGAGAACAGAGGCCAAATTTCAAATTGCATTTATTATGTAGAAATAATACAACTTTGAGACTCGTCACTGCTCCATTTCGGCAGACACCCCCACATGACATTAGATTATCCCGGATCAAGAATCATTTCAAGCAGTTAACAAAAACAATGAAACATGAAAAACATGTAAAAATAAGAACAGAGGTAAAAGTTCATATGGAATTAATCCTGAGTTCTGACTCACCTCTAAATCCACCGGGTCCGCAAACCAGTGCTCACCCCGGAATCCGCCAAATCTGTGCTCACTGGCAAAACATAATTCAACCCTCAAATCAGTGTACACCCCAAAAGCAACCGAAACCCGGAGATTCACTACACTCACACGTTCTCTGACTTACCCCTAAATCCGTGCGCATCCGCAAAACAACATTCGCCGCCAAATCCGTATGCACCCCCAGGGTCACCGACAGTTCCCGAATAAGCGCGCATCCGCAATTCCAAGCGGACCCAAAATCCGTGCGCACACCTGCACATTACACTCTCACAGAGCAGGATTCACTTCAACTACTTTACAAAATAGCTGCGTACACCTTAAAGATAGCAAGAACATGGCGAACACACGCCCACATACATATTTCTCGCATAATCATTGACATCCCCTTAAATCTTCGCACCTCAACAAACCCATCTTTATCCCCTCATCAGTGGGTGTCCCACATCCACGGATCCTCATATTCACTGACAAACCGCTATGTATGCTCACATCCACAAATCCCTGTGCACCCCAATATTCACCAAAGCATCCCAAAGTCAGCAGAATCCTCAAATCTGTGTGCATTCCCAAATTCCTGCCCACGCCGAACCAGCCGTCCCCCTACAAATCCACCGACATACCCAGATCTGTGCGCACCCCAAACCTGCTGACACCCCCACATGCAAGTTAAATTATCTCAGAGCAAGAATCATTTCAAGCATTTCTCAAAATATCTGCCTCTCCCCTAAAAAACAGGAAAAACAGAGGTCAAGGTTCAGGTGGGATTTATTATCAAAGTTTGTATCAATGAAACAACCTTGAGATTCGACAACTCCCGAATCCACCGGGATTCCCAAATCTGCGCTAATCTGCAAATCTGTGTGTTCTCCCAAAACTGTGTACACCCGCAAAGCCGCATGCAAACCACAACTGAATGTTCGCTCCCAAATCAGTGTGCTCACCCCCAAACCTGCCAACGCTCCCAGATCCACCTACATCCCCAGATTCATGCACACCCACAAACCTGTCGACACTCCCAAATCCACCCACATACTCAGATTCGTGCGCACCCCAAACCTGCGGACTCTCTCAAATCCACCTACATACCCAGATCCGTGCGCACACCAAACCTGCCGACACTCCCAAGTCCACTTACATACCCAGATCCGTGCGCACCCCAAACCTGCCGACACTCCCAAGTCCACTTACATACCCAGATCCGTGCGCACCCCAAACCTGCCGACACTCCCAAATCCACCTACATACCCAGATTCGTGCGCACCCCAAACCTGCCGACACATCCAAATCCACCTACATACCCAGCAACTCAAGCCCGCCTATTCTCCACTTGCACATTAGACCATTACAGAGCAAGAATCACTTCAAACAAATCACAAAAAGCTGCCTCCACCTTAAATCAAAAAGCAAGAACAGAACTCAAAGTGTATTTGTTATTAAATTATCTGTAAATGAATTAATCTTGAGATTCATCACACCCCTAAATCAAAGGGCACCCCAATCTGTGTGCATCCTCATATCCACCGAGATACCCAATACTTTGCAGTGCCTGAAATAGATTTGCATTGCCAAATTGCTGCCCCCATCTTAAAATGTTAGAAGTTCATGATGTGTTCATTATTAATGTATATTTGTGTGTCTGCATCTCTGAGTGTTTATATGAGTTCGCGTGTGTGTCTCTGTGACAGAGAGTAGCTAGCAGACAACGCTGGCGCTTTGTCGCGACGGCTTGGCTACTGAGAACACTTGGCTCGGACAACAGAGGGATGAGTTTACACTGGTTCGGGGAAGTATATAGCATTGTATTGTCTGTAAGGGATACAGCACTATCATGGGTTTAACTCTGAGGAGGTTGAACAGGGAATAAGGAGTGTTTACATAAGAACATAAGAGATAGGAGCAGGAGTAGGCCAATCGGCCCCTCAAGCCTGCTCCGCCATTCAACAAGAACATGGCAGATCCAATCTTAACTCTAGTTATCACCGAATCCCACAAGTCAACAGTGCCAAACAACAGGGCACCATGCCGCCGATTTTATTTTATTATTCATCCCGCCCAAACCCATGAGATCACCGAGGGAAAAAAAAAGATTTGCCAATTGAGGAGAAAAAATCTGGAAAAGTCCTCTCCGACCCATCCAGGCTATCGAAAACTGGCCCAGAAGCTCACAAGCCTGATCTAAACCTAGCCTCATGTCCACTTACCTGCTTGCTCACCGTATCCCCTAATGCCACTTTTATCCAGGAAAATGTCTAACTCCGTTTTGAATTTATTGAGTGTAATAGCTTCCACAGCTCTCTGGGGCAATAAACTTCACAGCCCCACTACCCTCCAAGTGAAGAAATTTCTCTTCATCTGAGTCCTGGAACGGCATCCAGTTATTTTAAGATTATGCCCCCTAGTCCTAGTATCACCCATCATTGGGAACATTCTCGCCGCATCCACACGTTCAAGCCCCTTCACAATCTTATATGTTTCAATAAGATCGCCTCCCATTCTTCGGCACTCCAATGAGTAGAGTCCCAATCTACTCAACCTCTCATCATACATCAACCCACCCATCCCCGGAATTAACCTAGTGAACCTTCTCTGCACTGCTTCGAGAGCCAGTATGTCCTTTCTTAAATATGGACACCAGAACTGCACGCAGTACTCCAGGTGTTGTCTTACCAATACCCGGTACAACTGCAGTAAGACCTCCTTGTTCTTATACTCCATCCCCCTAGCAATAAAATCCAGCATTCCATTGGCCTTCTTGACCAGCTGCTGCACTTGCACGCTAACTTTTTTTATTTCCTGCAACAGGACCCCCAGATCCCTTTGCATAGAAGCACTTTCCAGTTTCTCTCCATTTAGATAATAACTTGCACTATTATTTTCCTGCCAAAGTACAATACCTCTCACTTGTCAGTATTATATTTCACCTGCCAAATTTCTGCCCAATCACTCAGCCTATCTATGACCCCCTGCAGGGTTTCAATGTCCACCGCAATCATTACACTCCCTCCCATCTTTGTGCCATCAGCAAACTTAGTCCCTTTCTCCAAATAATTAATATAGATTGTAAAGATTTGGGGTCCCAAGACCGACCCCTGCGGAACACCACTAGTCACCAACTGTCAGTCTGAGAATAAACCATTTATCCCAACTCTCTGTTTTCTGTTAGAAAGCCAATCCTCCAACCATGCCAGAATATTATCCCCAATCCCATGATTTTTTTTTTTTACTTTATAAGTAATAATCTTTGGTATGGCACCTTGTCAAATGCCTTCTGGAAATCCAAATACACCACATCCACTGGTTCCCCTTTATCTACCCTATATGTTATGTCCTCAAGGAACTCCAACAAATTTATCAAACATGACTTCCCTTTTGTAAAGCCATGCTGACATTGTCCTATTACACCATGTTTATCCAAATGCCCTGTTACTGTTTCCTTAATTATCGATTTCAACATTTTGCCAACCACAGATGTTAGGCTAACTGGCCTATAATTTCCAGCCTTCCGTCTATTGCCCTTTTTAAATAAAGGTGTTACATTAGCATTTTTCCAATCTGCTGGGACCATTGCCGAGTCCAGCGAGTTTTGAAAAATTATTACTAATGCATCCACAATCCCGACCGCCACTTCCCTTAAGAACCTAGGATGCAAGCCATCGGGTTCAGGGGATTTATCCACCTTCAGTCCCATTAATTTATCAAGTCCCATTTCCTTGGTGATTTGAATCGTAGTTAGCTTCTCTCCCCCTAGAGCCCCCTGTTTATCCAGTGCTGGGATATTTTGGCTGTCCTCTACTGTAAAAACTGATACAAAATATTTGTTCAGCGTTTCCGCCATCTCCATGTCCCCTACCATTAATTTCCCAGTCTCATCTTCTAGGGGATCAACATTTACTTTAGCCACCCTTTTTCTTTTTATGTAACTATAAAAACTCTTACTATCTGCTTTTATGTTTTTCGCCAATTTACTTTCATAATCTATCTTCCCTTTCTTAATCAATCTTTTTTCTTATTTGCTGCGGATCTTTAAAAGCTTCTCGATCTTCAATCTTCCCAATAGATTTAGCTGCCTGATATAACTTTCTTTTTAGTCGTATACTTTGCTTTATTTCTTTACTTAGCCACAGATAACTATGTTTTTCTTTTACACCCTTTTTTCTTCAGTGGAATATATTCTTCTTGATAGTTGTAAAATAACTCCTTAAATATACACCACTGATCAAGTACCGATCTACCGTTTAATCTATTTTCCCAATCCATCTTAAGCAATTCCGCTCTCATACCATCATAGTCTCCTTTATTTAAGCTCAGTACGCTTGTTTGAGATCCAACCCTCTCATACTCTAATTGAATATGGAATTCGACCATGTTATGGTCACTCAGTCCAAGGGGATCCTCTACTAGGACATTTTGTATTAGTCCTGTCTCATTACAGAGGACCAGATCTAAGACTGCTTGCCGCCTTGTCGGCTCAGTAATGTATTGTTCAAGGAACCCATCCCAAATACACTCAATAAACTCTTCTTCAAGGCTGCCGTGTCCGACTTGATTAGTCCAGTCAATATGAAAGTTAAAATCCCCCATAATTATGGCTGTTCCCTTATTACAAGCCCCAACTATTTCCTGATTTATGCTCCGATCAACTGAGTTACAGCTGTTTGGAGGCCTATAGTCTACTCCCACCACTGTTTTTTCCCTTTACTATTTCTTATTCCTACCCAAATTGTTTCGTTATCCTGATCCTTTGAGCCAATATCATTTTGCTTTGTTGCAGTGATTTCTTGTTTTATTAACATAGCCACCCCACCTCCTTTTCCTTCTTGCCTGTCTTTCCTAATTATCGAATACCCTTGTATGTTTAATTCCCATTCCTGGTTACCCTGCAGCCATGTTTCCGTAATTGCCACAATATCATAACCATACATTATTTGTACTGTCAACTCATCAATTTTATTGCTAATACTAATGCATTCAAATATATTTGACATTTATTTCATAGCTTTTCCTTTTGTACAGTTTTAAGCTTATCTCCGTACATTCTTTCCCCTCCTGACACACTCTGTCTTTTTATTCCTCCACTTTTAACTATATCCATTAACTTCTCCATTGTCTTTTTAATTATTTGCTCTCCAGAATCCTCCCGCCCCCCCACTAATCATTTTTCTGGGTGAAACATGAGGTAGAAACCCTATAACCATATAACCTTGTAAGAGTTACAGCACGGAAACAGGCCGTCTCGGCCCTTCTAGTCCGTGCCGAACGCTTACTCTCACCTAGTTCCACCTACTGCACTCAGCCCATAACGTGCGCTCTTGCATGGGGTGGAACCGTTCTCGGTGTCCACAAACACGGGCGAGTTTCCCCTTCGATGTCTCGGTGAGTCTGTTTCGGCGATATTTGAAGTGGCTGAAGAAAAGCGTTTTGCTGCCAGCGAGCGAGAGAAGAGATGAGAACATGACTACAATCCCCAGAAATCCCCGCGGACTCGCAAGGTCGGCAGTTGCCGCCGACTGAGCGCGTTGCCCCACTGGAGTTGCAGTCGCGTCGCAGCGGGTGTAGGTGAATATGTGCGGCAGTTCAGATGAGCACAATTTCTGTCATTTGTATGCTGTTGGCTAGGAACTTGGAAGCATAAGTTCTCAGAGAATGTGGTGTCCTGCATCGGTATGCTGTATTGAGGGGGGAACGGACGGTAGGAGAAATGAACCATTGTGTAAAAAGGGTGTGTAAAATCTGGTTAAGAAGATAAGAAAATCTTCCAGAAGGTTCAAAACACTAGGTACTGTTAGAGCACCAGAGAAGTACAATGTTGCCAGCAAGGCGCTCAGGAATGAAATGTTGACAGCTAGAAGCTGGCATGAGTAGCCCTGACGAGCAGGATTAAGGAAAACCGCATGGCATGAAGAGAAAGAAGATGAGCCGTACGACAACAGGACCAATCAGGTGCGATAGTGGAAGAGTGTGCATGGAGTTCGAGCAGGAAGCCCGGAGACTTAATAAATATTTTGCTTCAATATTTACTGGGGGAAAAGGACCATTGTAATTGTGGGGTTGACTTACAGCGGACTGAAACGTCATTAAGAAACAGGACCTGCTGGAGATTTTCAATGGTATTAATTTCAATGAGCCGCCGGGACTGAATGAGATGTACCCCATGCTATGGTGGGAAAGCCGAACCTCTGTCATCAACAGGTACGGGAGAACTGCCAGAGGATTGGGAAGTTGCAAATGTTTTTTTTGTTCTTGTTCAAGAAAGGGAGTAGAGATTATCGAGGCAACTTTTGACAAGTGAATCCTATTTCTCTTGCGGGTTTGCTGTTGGCAAAAATCCTGAGGGGCAGGATTTATGAGAAGTTGCAGAGATATATTCAGAATAATGATCGTCAGCATACCTTTTTCAAGGCCAGGTCGTGCCTCACGAACATGATAGAGTTATCTGAGGATGAAACAAAACATATTGCTGAAAGTAGAACAGTGGATGTAGTGTATATGGACTTCAGTCAGGCATTTGATAAGGTTCCACTTTCAAAGCTCATTCAGAAAGAAAGGCGGCATGGGATCCAAGGAGACCTTGCTATGTGGATCCAGAACTGGCTTGCCCACATAAGTCAAAGGGTGGTTGTGGATGGTTGGTATTCTGCATTAAAGACGGTTCGACGTCGAACTGTTTTGGGATCCCTGCTCTTTGTGATTTTTATAGATGACTTGGCTGAGGAAGTAGAAGGGTGAGTTAGTAAGTACGCTGATGACAAAAAGGTTGGGAGTGTCGAGGATGTTCTGGTTGTCTGGTGTTTCAGCGGGACATACATGGAACGCAGCACTGGGCTGAGAAGTGGCAGATGATGTTCAAACCAGGTAAGTGTGGTGGCTCATTTCAGTAGGTCATATTTCAAGACAGAATATAATATTAATGGTATGACTTTCGGCGGTGTGGAGTATCAGTGAGATGTTGAGGTAAATGTCCATGGGACACTGAAAGCTGCTGCGCAGGTTTACAGTGTTGTTAAGAAGGAGTCTGTTGTGATAGCCTTCATCAAACTAGGGATTGCGTTCAAGAGCCGTGAGGTGATGTTAAATCTACTTGAGATCTGGGTCAGATCCTACGGAGCACGTGTTCAGTTTTGGTCACCTCACTGCAGGAAGGATATGGAAACGTTTCGGAGATTGCAAAGGATCTTTGCAGGGATGTTGACGGGGTTACGGAGCGTGGCTTACTGGAATATTTTGAATGATTTTTTTTTCTCCTTGAAGTGAGGTAGGATGAGAGGTGTAAACGATAATGAGATGGATTAATCTTGTGGATAGCCGGGAGATTTCATCCCAGACCTGAAATGGCTGACACGAGGTGGCATAGTTTTAAGGTGATGTACTTTTCTGTGTTGGTGAGACAACAGTTGAAGGACTGTGTACATCTCCGACCCATCGCCTAGGGCGGAGATGATTAGCCTAGCAAGGTGCAGTAACGATTCACGACTTTGTTGCCGGGGTCGCAAGCATCTGCTCAGAAAGTGACAGCATAGTGACTGTGCACTGATCCCAAAACTGAGGGTGACGCAACACTAATACTTACCTCCGCCAGCAGAGGCCCCACGGTCACAATGAAATTGTACAGTAATGTAAAGGGTGACAAATGACACAATTTGTTCATGATAACAACTTGCTTCACTGACGACCACCTTATGAAACTACAACTCCTGTCGGACACCGCTCTCAATCGGCGGCAGTTGTCGTACTATCGAGACTATGGGGCCGTTTGGGAGTTGCAGTGATATGTTTTGACTCCTCGATCGCTCACTGCAAAACTCGTTACCTCGGCCACCACAAAGAAGGCTGGAACGGACTTACTGAAGCGTCCAAGGTAAAGTCTGCCGGTCCCTGAGAACGCCGAAGCGGGCGACCGCAGGAAGCAGCAATTCGCTGGACTCCCCATGGCGATGGAGCAGAAGAGGAGGCGCTGAGTATGGGGTTGATCTGCACCCAGCCTGTCGTACCTCAGATTAACCTCTGTCCCCTGCTGTCACTGGTTAGTGCCTGTCGGAAAAATGCGACCTCACAGGATGATTAGTTAATATGAAGGTCAGTCAGCCTTGCAAAGTATTCAAACGAATGCCGTTAAACCGTTCCCAGACACAGAACAGACTGCGTTGGCAGTGGATATACGTCGGCATCACAGTTTCCTCGCTAAAATACTTCACTGCTGGATAAAATGAAGTTCGTGATGTTTATAGCAGGTGTGGTGCATTGTACTGTTCAGACTTCTCGTCCTCCTGAGAAAATGAAAAAAAAACTTTCAAAGCTGCAGAACGGTGTCTTGTGTATTGGTGTGCTGTGGTGTACACGAAGCTCTTATGGTGGGGTGAGGTTATCTATACCCCGGTCTACGTCGGAAGGTACATTGTGAGGTTGCAATATTGAGTGGAATGCGGAAAGACTGACTTCTCATGGTGAAGGCCTTAAGAAGATCATTAGTGATTTGTCAAATCCTCCATATTACACGTATTCAGGAATTACGTTTGTTGACACGAAAATTAATGTTCGTAATCATTATGAAACTGCTTTAGATTTAGCTCTAGCTTGGAGCATACTCTGTGGAAAGTGTATGTGGGATGATATAGGTGTTGAAACGTTGGGGAGTGATCAAGTGATCATTTTCCAGTCTTTATAAACTTGAGTTCGGATTTATATCAGGAACCGGATACCACTTTCAGAAGATGCCATTTTTGGTAAAGCAGGTTTGAAGTTTTAACAATATCTTACGTGATGAACGTCTGTCAGGCTGAATGATGAAGATGGTGTGGAACTTCTCATGAGCGAGTGTGTTGTGTGCAGATTTCAACACACATAGTTCACAGTGTTTTGTCAGCGGAATGATGTTAATGGTTTGATTGAAGAAGAGTTTCTCAACTTGTGCATCTGAATGGGTACGAGATTTAATGTTCATAGTAGTCCTGGAACTGCTACATAATATTGAGCATCCTGTGTATATTTGCAATGAAATGTTATGTCACGTTATTCAGCCAACTCCGTTGGAATTGATTCCCATTACGAACAGAATTAATAGGACAAATGTTGTACCATGGTAGACTGAGGATTGTAAAAGCCATTTAGGGAGAGAAATAGTGCGTTTAGGAATCTCCATGTGACCTTATTAGATATAATAGTGTACAGGTCGTGGGAAAAGTGGTTAAGCTTTTGAAAAATGTTTACTGCGGTTAATTTTATGATAATTTTGGAAGTGATATTAAAACAGATGGTTGTTGACCTCAGGAAGGCACAGAGCGACCACTCCCCGCTGAACATCGACGGCACCTCGGCAGAGATCGTAAACAGCACCAAATTTCTTGGTGTTCACCTGACGGACAATTTCACCTGATCACTCAACACCAGCTCCAAAGCAAAGAAAGTCCAAAAGCGTCTCTACTTTTTGCGAAGGCTGAGGAAAGTTCATCTCCACCCGTCCATCCTCATCACATTCTATAGGGGTTGTATTGAGAGCGTCCTGAGCAGTAGCATCATTGCCTGTTTCGGAAATTGCACCATCTCGGATCGCAAAACCCTGCAGCAGATAGTGAGGTCAGCTGAGAGAATCATCGGGGTCTCTCATCCCGCCATCACGGACATTCAAACGACACGCTGCATCCGCAAAGGAACCAGCATTATGAAGGACCCCATGCACCCTTCATACAATCTCTTTTCCTTCCTGCCGTCTGGGAAGAGGCTCCGAAGCATTCGGGCTCTCACGACCAGACTATGTATCAGTTTCTTCCCCCAAGCTATCAGACTCCTCAATACCCGAAGCCTGGACTGATGCCTTGCCCTACTGTCCTGTTTATTAATTATTGTAATGCTGACACTGCTTGAGTGCACTTTATGCAGACCAGTGTAGGTCTGGAGTCCAGTGTAGCAGTGTTTGATTACGTAATTCAGTCTAGTTTTTGTACTGTGTCATCTGAACCATGGTCCTAAAAACGTTGTCTCATTTTTACTATGCACTTTACCAGCAGTTATGGTCGAAATAACAATTAAAGTTGACTTGACTTGACTTGACTTGCGATGCGTGGGAATGATTAATCAACTGGGGGAATTCGTAGTGGTCATAATATTCCAGTATTGACTGATGAGTGTAAAACAATTTTCACTGAAATATGGAAGTTATGTTCCTGGCTGGGTTATTTTCTGTGATTCATAATCCAGATAATTGAAATGGTAGAATAAGTTTCTAAATGAATACCCTGAGAGGTTGGATCAGCGGTAGCAAAGATAGTATCACTGGTGTAGAGTTTGCTTTCTGTGAATTTAAGAAGATTATTGTTAATGCACGGAGCACACACAAATTCTGGAGGACCTCAGCTAGCCAGGCAGCATCTATGTAAAATACTTCAGTCCACATTTTGGGCCGAAACACTTCAGCAGAACGGGAGGGAAAAAATGGCCTGCTGAGTTCCCCCAGCATTTTATGTGTGTTTTGCTCGGATTTCCAGCAACTTTAACTTTTTTTTCCTATTTGTGGTTGGATTTTTTAAATGCAGGTGAAACTTCACCAGGAATGGATGATGTATTTTTATATGTTTTGACGTCTGACTGACAGCTCTATTTCTATAATCTCATTTTGTGCCGAATTTCGAGGTTAGGACATTTTCCTTCCTCTTGGAAAATGGCAGTAGTGGCGTCTAGTCTCCAAATCCCATCGGATCGTTTTAGTTATAGGCCTCTATCGTTAATGTCCCGTTACTGTAAGTTTATGGAACGTTCGGCCGTCGAGCTGTTGAATTATATTTTGGATAAAAGAAGCGACATATGACAAAGGATTCAGTTTTATGTTTGGAAGGTAATATTAGGAAAGCAGAGATAAATAAAGATGTTGTACTAGCAGTAAGTTGAAAAGAAGTAAGATATTTATGGAAGGAATGATTTTTAATTAAATGAAAATTAGGATTGAGAGGTAGAGTGTATAATATTAACTTGAGTTTTTTTTTATTTGGACTCCCTGTGCTGGTACGGGTAGGCAAATTACATGCGTATTTCAATGTTGTGGGATCAGGACCCCGCAAGGCAGTATTTGTAACCCTTTGTTATGTAATATTATGACTTATGATCCTTTCTCTGAGATAGGCACAGGGGTGTGTCAATAACTCTCTGCAGATGATGAAGCTTTGTGGATTAAAGGTTAAAAAATGTTATTGTATATTGTTGCAATTAGCAATTAATCAGCTTGACCAATGGGCAAATGGATCAGGATTTGAGCTTACAGCAGCGAAAGTACAAGTTATGTGTTTTATAGAATGGGTTTGATAGGCCTGCGTTTTGATATGAAATTATCTGGTCAAACTCTAGAGGGCGTGCCAGTGGCAAGATTCCTGTCATTTGGATGGATAATAAGCTGACTTGGAAGAACCACATCAATAAAATAATTGAAAAGTATAAAAGGGCATTAAATATTCATAGCTCTCTATCTGGGTATTCTGAAATGCTGCACGAACATCTTTGTTAACATATTCAATTTGTTTAATTCAATCTGTTCTTCATTAAGGCTGTGTGGCTTATGTAGCAGCTTCATCTTCAACTTTAATATGTTTTGTTGAGATGCAAGCACAGGCTTTAAGATTTTATAGTGGTGCAGTAAGGTCGTCCCATACTTTGGATTCACTAAAGCAATTACGGAGATTGTAGTAAATGTTAACACACTGGATTGATTTGGCGGGCACAGCAATGATCATAGTGTGAAGTTGTGTTAGAGGACTGTTGGCAAAATCAGACAAAGTGTGTCTTTAATTTTAGGTGGCTGGGATCTTATCACTGGGAAAGTGGGATTCCCGGATGACGAAATATGCCGCCTATCTCTTTCTCTGTAACATACACTTCTCTGTTTATGATTAATTCGGTATGATAAAGTTGAAGGATTCTGTTATGCCTGAAAGCTGTTGGTTCATCAGTATATTTTGGAAAATTGTTAATATATGTTAACCATTTCTTCAGACTATTCAGAAGTTAATTTAACTGTGAGTGTGAAATTTGCTGTGGCTGGTTTTGTACCTGAGTTACAGGTAGCGATAAGGAAACCACTTACCAACCGTCGATCAGGATATACAACAGAACTAGTTATCATCATTTTAGGCTTACAGTGGATCGAGCAAATTTGTCCATGTAAAGTTGTAATTTGTTCAGATTCCCTTTCGTTTTGTTGAGTCTGAAAATAAATTATTATCGCAGTCAGTCAGATATACTATTGGAAACTTATCAAAAATCATCTCGTGCTCAAAGTATTGCTTTACTGTCCACTTCTTACGGGGCCTTGCACATAGAGGTTTCGTTGCAAAAGCTGTTAAAATATCTACTGTGGACAAAGACGTTCCATCAAGCAAATAAGAAGCTAAGTGGTCGAGCGGTCGATGCGATTAACATTCGTGGGCTGATGGGCATAAAAGCGACACCTTTACAGAGTACAGAACTGCTATGTTTACGAGGGAAAGGGGTTAAACAAGAAGGGAAGGAATTATATTAACATGATATAGAATTATACAAACAATACTTAGTTGTTCCTTGTTTCGGGCTGGAAAACATAATTATCGGCCGTGTAGGTTTTATCATTGTGAAACAGTTAAACACGTTATTTAGTCTGAAGCATATCAAGTAGAAAGAAACCAAATCCAGGATCATTGCAAACTTTGGCTGTAAGAGTTTTCATTTAAATACTTCCTGAAGTTAGGGCTGTAATGTAATTTAATTCAACGAATTATGTTTTAGTCCATACTATCTATAGGATTTTAAACAGATTTTCAACAGAAAAAAAAAGAAGCAGCGAATGTTTTATTTCCCAATTCTCTATCCGACACTGCAGTCCAGTTATTGGCAGGATGCGCGTTTAAGTTGGAGTGTCGATTATCCTAAATCCCGTCCAGTTTCTTCACCTTAGCAAATTTATTCGAAGGCAAAGAGGTGACTGTTGTGAATGACATTGGATAAGCCAATCAGCGTCAGACTAGACCGCTCCCTGCGGTCAGGAGGTCATGTTCGGTTGCAATATTGGTCGGGCGGGAATGGGAACAGGTGGACATTTCCACTGACCAGTGTGGGGCGGTATTCCGCAGTAGTCCTTTGACAGACATCTTGCGTGCCCATTGAGGAAGTGAGTCTCCAGGACGGTGCGTTGCCCCTCCCCCACGCTCACTAGAAGACCATAAGAGAGTAGAATTAGAGCCTCTGGCCCATCGAGTCTGCTCCGCATTCAATCATGGCTGATCTTTTATTTTCTCCACCTCAGCCAGGAACTGGAGCGGTATGAAGACACTGCGGCCGCTTCTGGCTCCCCCTCAGCACGTGGCTTTATTAATGAACTAAAGCACCGAGGTGACCGGATATTTCACCGGATCATCACCTGATTTTAGACTGAGTCACCGCGTAAATAAATATGTTCGCGCAGCAGCTGAAATCCCGCAGCAAAACCCCGACGGAGATCCGTTCAGGATCATTGGAATCGTCTCGTAATCCACAGGAGGATGACATTTCCGTAGAGGGTGGAGTAAATCTATAGACCTCCTCCTGCTCTACATGTCCGGGTCACTTGCTCTGAGAATTCAGCCCCTTAAGGATCTCGATTGACCTCCTCCGATCGTCGCTGGCCTTCGGACCCTCGCTCCAAGTCCGCTCCGTCCGGCAGTCCACCAACTCTCTCAATTCGCGTCTTCTCTCCTCACCTCTCCCCGCCAAAATACCACAAGAAACTCTCCTCCAGACTCACAGGAAAGAACAACAGCATTCCAAAGCCCGTTATCTGTCGTCAGAACCTAACAAACAATTCTAACAGCACTGAAACATCACAGCGTGTTACACTCTACTCCCACACCCCCCACCAAATTTAGTCATGTCCTCGTGACCTTGAGATACTTCGCCAACCCTTCCTGAAAAACACAATGCCCCATTCCAGGTGTATAATGCGGTGGCATAGCTCCCCAAAACGGTAGGGATTACACTCTGTTACCCTGGTGCTACGTAGGCCAGTACACCCGGTGGTCTCCTAATTCTCTGAGACCTCCGCAAACACTTACCTAACTATTCAGGTTCAGACACTACTGTGGATACTTCCGGTCTACTTGGCGGAGCCTCCCCCGATCTGTCACTCGTGCCCACCTGCAAGTTGGAACCCCCTGCCCCGTGGCCAAATTCCTCTTCCTCCCCTGCAGAGTCCCGCTGTAACCCAGGCTGCCCACAGATAGACCTCATGCAACGGGAGAAGGTCTGGGAGTCTCTTCCTCTGTCGATGGGGAGTTAATAAAAGTCAGCATGTACCACACATCCGGGACCTCATTCTCCGAATAAGTATCCCTCTCACGGGTGGGGTCTGCCCTAACTTCGTCTGTCGGGGGCCTTGTAGTTCCCCTTTCCGCAGAGTCCTCTTATCTGTTGGGGGCTCTAAGCCAGGTTCTGGACGCACCTGCGCCTCTTGACCCGGGTGATTCCGATGCAGAATCCTGACAGGCCCATTCCAACTCTCTGTTTTCACCCGGAAAACAGGTAAGTTTCGTATCTGACTCTCTCGACCCTGATCAGTCCCTCATGCGCCCGTCGGCGTCAATGTCCTACTTCCCGCTCGGTACTTCAGGCTGAAATCACAGGCAGACAACGCCGTCAACCACCGATGACCTTGGTTTTAACTCCTCAGCTTTCAGGCGGCCGAGCAGCTTTAGCAGCCTCGCTTCATCTTCTTCCAAGGTGGATCCAAACGCTACGAGGTCATCCAGAAATACCAATAGCTCAGGCAAGTTCATGTCACCCACCGTCTTCTCTACGAGAAGAGAGTTTGCTAGAAGTTTGCAGGAGCTCCGGAGATGCCCTGGGGCATCCGTTCGAACTGGGAAAATCCCAGGGGACATTAAAAAGCCGTCTTCTTTCGTCGGCCTCACTCATGGGGATCTGGTAATATCCACTCCTCCAGTCCAGCACACTGAATCACTGCGCACTACACAGTCCTCGGGACAGTATACTGGTGAGGGATGGTGCGCCTGTTCAGAGTCCTATAGTTCACACACATCCGTACCTTCCCATTCTTCTTTGGGGCCACCACTGTTGGGGGCGCATAGGGGCTTCGGGACTCAGTGATGATCCCGGCTTCCTTCATTTTGCACAAATGCTGCAGAAACTCTGCAGGGGCCAGTCGCCACGACCTTTCTCTGAGCGGCTCAAACTATTCTCAGTCATCCGGATAGTGTGATGCGTGCTCTCGGAACAACCCACATCAAACCCGTTAGTGGAAAAGACACCTTCAACATCTTCTCTAACCACCTCCTCTTCCAACCGGCAGGAATCGGAGAGTCACTTCCCATGATTTTCCAATAGTTTCTCCCTGGCCTGTCTCACGGGGTCACTATGGGCATCTCCCGCTTGAAGGTGACCTCCCCCTTCGTCGTGTTCCTGACAAACACTGCCATCCTGCTTGCCTGTACAACCGAGGACTTCTGCAATTCGGGCCTCACTAGTACACCAGCAGGAGATCCCGACTCCCCCTCGTAGTCTTCCGGAGCTGCTACTAAGAGGGCTGGAAATTTGGAGGTCTCCATCACTCTCGCTACTTCCCCGGGGCGTACTGCCATTGCCTTCGACGAGGTGTAACGCACAGTCTCTCATCTAAACTCGGTATCCCGCCTGATGCAGCCAAGCACTTCCTCAAAAGCCGCTCAAACCACCGGGTGCACGGACAATGTTCCCAAAGCTCCCGCCGGCCTTCTCCTTGCAGGTCCCCATGAGCCTTTTCACAAGAGGGGTGTTGGTCGCCACCAGTATTCAAACTCCGCCCTTCTCAATAGAGTCCGGACAACCAACAACCCTGTATCAAGGACGTCAGATACTCCCACATCGGCCTCCAAGAAGTCCAGTTTCACTGATAAATAACCATCGTATGGATAATCACCAGCACTGAGCCCCCTGATCTCCAGTGTCCTGATTGGTGTCAATGCTAAATGCTTCAGATACCGGTTGTAAAACGAACGGTACAGTAACGTGACCTGTGACCCGGTGTAGAGAATGGCTTTAACGTACATTCCCTCTATCCGTAGCGACACTTTGGAGCGTGGTCCCACTAAGCCTTCAGGAAATCGGCCTTTCGCTTGCGATGGTTCCTTGGTACATTGCTGAGAATGTGTTCGCCCGGAGACACCAGGCCGTTCTCTCTAGGTTTCCCCAACGGCTCTCCCTGCTGAGGTACCCGGGGGCTCACTCTCCTTCTGGTGTCACACCTGCTGCAGGCAGCCCTCCGCATTTTTCTTCCCCTTGGGGATTCCGCCCGCCCCCCATGAACTCCATCATATGCAGGGGGTGGGCGGAGGGTGTTACACCCGCTGATAACAGCCGACGTATCCCCGTTCTCAACTCTGCCACAATCTCCTCTACGGGGACTATTCCCGAGAACAGTACCCTGCTGACGGAGTCCTCCCGCGCCTCTGCCGCGTTCTCCTCTTCCCGTACCTCTCTGATCAGCTGAACAAAAGATGGAGGGAGGCGCGTCTCACGAGACTGTCGGCGACCCCACGCAATCAGGTCATGAGACTGGGCGCCCCTGGGTCTGGTCCATTCTTAACGGATCCTCCTCAGCCGCCTGGATGCAGGCAATCTCGCTGCATCTCTAGCCGAAAAAAATAAAAGCAGGAAGTTTCTCCCCTTCTCCTGCCGCATGTTCTGAAACCCCACCATGAACACTATTGGGCTTCCAGTCGGGACAAAAGCATTGTCCAGTGCTCGTATGTAATTTACAGCTGTCGCTACTGGAGATTTCAGCCTGAGAGATTTCAACGTCAGCAGCCCGCCCATCCGAGCTTTCAACCAATTTCTGTCGCTTTTCGTCATCAAAGCACGGCCACTCACCGAACAACTGAGAGGTCCGCTCTGCCCAAGTCTCGCCCTCCTCCTCCCCTTTAGGGGCGGGCATTTTTTTCCAGAGAATAGGTGGAGCCTGCCACAGTTGGGACTTTGAATCTGATTTTTCCATTTATTCGCCAGAGAAGTCAGGGCGGATACTAACTCAGAACTCTCGCTCTTCACCGGCGGACGTGGACTAATTAGGCATTCCAGATCCGTCCACTCTTTCCCCTCGTTCCTCAAGGACGAGAGACTTCGAAATCTCCGCCCTCAACTAACGCTACCTCAGCGCTGGTCAGAATTAAAACGAGAGCTGCGCCCGCCATTTCATCAAACCTCCGCTCGCAATCGCAGCTTCAACAGAACAGGCGGATTAACAATTCATCCGGAGTACAAATATCTGCCCTACTGGTTCATTGCTCAGGGTAATCACACAGAATCCAACGGAGTTCAGCCCGACGTTAGACCCCACAATTGTAACTCTCGCCTCGGCGAACGGCTAAATATAGAGGGTGATAGAAATCTCGTCCGGATGGATACAGCGCGTTGTGTCCCCTGTTGCGAACCAGTACCCCGAAATAACAGACAGTGAACAACATGCGATTAAATAACTATGCTTCATAATTCTTATTTTAACTGTATGGTTAGTAAAGAAAATAAAAACAAATAGAAGAAAACGAGTCCATTCTTACGAAACAGTCTATTGCACAATGTTGGAGCCGATTGTCCACCATCGACCTCTTCCGATCGTCGCTGCCCTTCGGACCATCGCTTCAAGTCTACCCCGTCCAGCGCTCTACCAACTCTCTCCATTCGCGTTCTCGCTCCTCATCTCTACCCGGCAAAAGACCGTGAACATCTCTCGTCCAGTCTCACAAGATAGAACAACAGCATCCCAAACCCCGCTATCTCTACTCATTACCCGAGGATCGCGCTACAGAGAAACCATCACGTTATCAGTCAAACCTTACAACATGTTACACAACAGTGAAACACTACAGAGCGTTACATGTAGTTTTTGTAATTGTGAATCAGTTGAACAAATACTATTACAGAGTGAATTACATAAAGCTGAACGAAATCAAATGGAGGCTTTATTGAAAATTATGGTGGCTGATTTTATGAATCGTTTATGAATCTATTGCAGGAATTTTAGGTGTATAAGATGAGAGGCATTAATCACGTCGATTGTCAGAGGCTTTTCTCCAGGGCTGAAATGGCTGGCACCAAGGGCACAGATTTGAGGTGCTTGGAAATAGGTACAGAGGAGGTGTCAGGGATGGTTTTTTTTTTAACGCAGAGCGTGGTGAGTGCGTGGAATGGGTTGCCGGCGACGGTGGTGGAGGCGGATACTATAGTGTCTTTGAAGAGACTTTTGGATAGGTACAAACATGAAATGCTCTGCTGACTCACCAGGAACTCCAATAACGGCAATGAACACGTAGAAGAGTTTCTACGCATTTCTGTAACTATCGAACATTCCAGACATTTTCTCTGTCCAGTGATTTGTCGTCGATCTCTCGGGATGAACTGTTCAGGCAGCACATGCCTGGGCTTTTTATTACCATTTAGCGTCTCCACTGGGATGGATTCCAACAGATTAAAAATAAAGAATTTAAAATTATAAACCGAATACGTCAGACAGGTGCAAACTACGCGGTGACAGACTGTGTTTAATTTCGTGAATTAATGATCATAGAGAAAAATAAATACATAGAAACTCTACAGCATATCACTAGTTATGCTATGCATGTCACGATGCTGTAGATATTCTGTATGAAAATCTGCAGAAAATTAATAGAAAATCTAGTTTGTCCCCAAAAGTGAATCTGAACCGTCAGATCAAGTCTTGTCGAGTCAAACCTGATTCCGCACAAAGTACGTGATAGCTTGTTTTGCTCTCTGGGTACATAACGATAGAATATCCCTATTGATATTGAAATGTTACTGATGTTCCCTCTATTTTTATATAGATGTGTGGAACGAACATCGGTCTGCACAGGAAATTTCTGCACAACCGAAAAACCGCAAATCACTTTAAACTAACATTCCATCTGTCCGGCAAGTCAGGCAATCGGTGCAGAGCGTTTCCCTGAGTGGGCAGCAACTCACCTGCGTAGCTGTGAGGGAGTAGTGAATAATACAAACCCAGAGAATCAAACCGAGACACATAAAGGTGTCCCAATCCTTCACAGACAGGAAGAACTGTCAACAGGAGGAAAATGACTTCTTCTCCCGACCTGGGTTGAAAATCGCTGTCACACAGACGGATTCGTCAGTCATCTAAACTGAAGGTACATCAGCGAATGTACCCTGGGGCGATGCCGTTCAACTGCTCTGTTTGTGGGAAAGGGATTCACTCGATCGCCTGATCTATAGATACACCAACGAATCCACACCAGCGAGATGCCATTCACCTGCTCTGATTGTGGGAAGGGATTCACTCGGTCGTCTCAATTGAAGTTACAGCAGCAAATTCACACTGGGGAGAAGCCGCTCACCTGCTCTGATTGTCGGAAAAGATTCACTCAGTCATCTGACCTGCTGACACACCAGCAAATTCACACTGGGGAGAAGCCATTTATTTGCTCAGACTGTGGGAAGGGTTTTATACAGTCATCTCAACTGCTGGTACACAAGCGAATTCACACTGGCGAGAGGCCATTCACTTGCTCAGATTGTGGGAAGGGATTCACTCAGTCAACTGCTCTCTTGGCACACCAGTCTGTTCACACTGGGAAATAACCATTCACCTGCTCAGAGTGCGGGAAGGGTTCACTCGGTCATCAAACCTACAGATGCACAAGCAAGTTCAAACTGCGGGGAAACCATTCATCTGCTCAGACTATGCAAAGGGGTTCACACACTCATCCACACTACAGACACACTCAGCGGGTTCATGCTGTGCAGAGGCCGTTCACCTGATCTGAATGTGACAAGGTTCACTCAGTCATCCACACTGCAGACACACCAGCGTGTTCATGCTGTGCAGAGGCCGTTCACCTGATCTGAATGTGAGAAGATTCACTCAGTCATCCACACTACAGACACACCAGCGTGTTCATGCCGGGCAGAGGCCGTTCACCTGATCTGAATGTGAGAAGATTCACTCAGTCACCCACACTAAAGACACACCTGCGTGTTCATGCTGGGCAGAGGCCGTTCACCTGACCTGAATGTGAGAAGATTCACTCAGTCACCCACGCTAAAGACACACCAGCGTGTTCATGCTGGGCAGAGGCCGTTCACCTGATCAGAATGTGAGAAGGTTCACTCAGTCATCCACACTACAGACACACCAGCGTGTTCATGCTGGGCAGAGGCCGTTCACCTGATCTAAATTTGAGAAGCTTCACTCAGTCATCCAACCTTGTGGCGAACTACAGATTTCACACTGGAAAGAAGGTTTAAATTATTTGCGTGCCGGATATTTAAACTTCCCTTTTGCTGAGCCCGAAGTTAAAATCGAAACTCTACTTTGGGATGAACAACACCAGTAATTAAGTACTTTAATTCTCATTTCAATGTTGTGGGTCATTTTCACTGCTTCTAAAGGACTACGTGTCACACCGCTGTTTGAGAATACACCACTGTTCTCCAGCGTCTGAAAGCAGAATGTGGAATCACGAGTTGGATGTTCAGTTAGAAACCAGAGACGGTTTAGCAGAGGGCAGATTTTTGGGTCTGGACAGTAGTGGCCCTTGATGTAGAGAGGCCGCACTTTCCCCGGGACAGGATCACAATCGCCACGACATTCACTGGAGAGAGAGAACAGACAGTGGGAATTACTGTAAACATTCTTTGAGTATTAACATGGAAACGGCTTTGGCTAAATCTCACGAGTGCTATACTCTGTAAATGGCTGCTAATCTAACACCAGAAATGGGTCGTACTGTCTCTGACCTGTCTTCTTCTGTGTGGAGATTAGACATGTGTGGGGAATCGTTGGCGATAAAAGCGATCTGCATGAACAACAACGATCGGTGTTGATCCCCATTCCAGTCTCTGATGTGGCCGGTTTCACTGAATTAACTGTGACTGACCAGGACTCTGGAAACTCAGCATCTGATGAGGCCGTCAAGGGATAGAGAGAGGAGCAACACACACAAAACTGGAGGAACTCAGCAGGTCAGGCAGCATCCATGGAATTGAATAATCTTTCGTTTCAGGTCGAGACCCTTCTTCAGGACGAAGCGCTGCCCTAATTTATGACGGGATTTAGAGGGAAAGAAGGAACATCTTAGTGACCTGTGGCTGAGTTGCTCCGTCAATGGATTAATTCTACAGCGCAGTTTAATTCGATAACACATGGCAGCAGATTCGTAAACACTGGCTCAGGTGATCAGACCCGATAATTGGCCGACGGACAGTGGGGTCCGACTGGGACAGACTCCACAGAAAGACTTGAAGCACAGGACTAGAGTTTCCCTCTGATAAATAACCTAGGAAAAGTGTACTTCAGAATGCAAACATCTCCCAGTCACAACCTCCCGGAGAGATCCCTGGCCCCAGAACTGGGACATCCCTGGACAAGGTGTCATTCAAGGCAAGAACAGCGTTCTATTCGATCATGTGAGTTAGAGGAGAAACATAGACTTAGTTCCACTTGTTATTAAATATGAACATTCAGAATGTGAAATAGACAGGATCGATACCTCTAATGGATATTTGTGCAATGACCAGATTTGTAAGCTTGAGTCATTATCTTAAACAGGTTCACACCGGTTAACACACAGAAATACCGAACAAGAAATGCTCTGCTCACTCACCAGGAACTCCAATGACGGCAATGAACATGTACAATATTTTCTCCACAATGATATACCTATCAAAGATTGCAGACATTTTCTCTGGACAGTGATTTGTCTCTTTGTGCGACAGGCGATCTCTCGGAATGAAATGTTGAGTCAGCACATGCCTGGGGTTTTTAAAGCCATTTAGCAGTTCCACAGGACAGATTTCAACACATTGAAAAATAAACGTTTTTAAATGATTTACAAACCAATTACGTCAGACAGGTGCAACCCCTGCGATGACAGATTGTGATTAAGTTGATGAATAATATTTAGATCATTTGTGGCAGTTAGTTTGTTATAACAAATGTGACTGAACCGTCCGAAGTGTCTTATCAATTAAATGTGCTTTCACTGTAAATATGTACTTCAAAGGAACCAGGTGTCTGACACCGAATGTTGTAGTAAATTATATCACTGTGCCTGTGAAAATGTACTGAATCACCTACTGTTACCATTCACTTCGAGAGTATAAACTCCTGATGTAGTTTGTGCTTGTGGGACTCTACTGAGAGGCCTCGAAGAAAACGTCTGTGCTGATGAATAAACACAATTTCATACTCACTAAATCCTCCAATTGCTTCAGAGACTTAGTCACACACAGATCATTTGGGGGCTCATCCAGGACCAATCCCGAACCCGAACACATGCCATGAAATTGAGTAGTCCAGAGGAGCGGGGAGCTGTATGCTTTAATCATTTCACTCCGTAGGTGTCACAGAACACGGTAAGAAAGTGTGTGTGTGTGTGTGTGTGGGTGTGTGCGTGTGTGTGTGTGTGTGTGTGTGTGTGTGTGTGTGTGTGTGTGTGTGTGTGTGTGTGTGTGTGTGTGTCTGTCTGTCTGTCTATGAGTGTTATTGTGCGTCAGTGTGTTTCTGTGTCTGTGCCTCTGCTTGTACCTACCCGACTATATACGTGCCCGTGCACCTCCAATTCAGTTTATCCCCCTTGGTTCAACCCCGTCCCATCTGTCTCCGCAATCCATCTGTTCTCGAACTCTCATCTCAAACGCTTCATAAATGGCTGCTGAATCGTAACAAAGTAAGAACAGAGGACAAATTTCAAATTACATTTATTATTTACATATGTGTAAATAAAACAAACTTGTCTCGTCACAGCTCAATTTCAGCAGTCACCCGCATATGCACATTATATTTTCACCGAGCAAAAATCATTTCACAAAATACTTACATCCATTTAAAAAACAAGAACAGAAGACAAAATTCATATTGAATTCAAGATATCTTGAAGGATGAGGAGCCAGAAGTAGGTACCAATGACACAGGTAGGAAAGGGGAAGATGTCGTGAAACGAGAGTTTAGGGAGTTAGGAAGGCAGTTAAGAAGAAGGACCGCAAAGGTAGTAATCTCGGGATTACTGACTGTGCAACGCGACAGTGAGAGTAGGAATGGAATTAGGTGGAGGATGAATGCGTGGCTGAGTGGTTGGAGAAGGGGGCAGGGATTCAAGTTTTTGGATCATTGGGACCTCTTCTGGGGCAGGCGTGACCTGTTCAAGAAGAACGTGTTATTCTTGAATCCTGTTGGGACTTTGGGAGGTTTGGGAGCGGGGAGGTTTGCTCGGGCTACGGGACAGACTTTAAACTAGTAAGATGGGGGGGGGGGGGCGGAAATCAATTTGAGGAAACTATGGGAGAGGAGGTTAGTTCACCCGTGGAGCAAGTAAGTAGACTGTGTGTGCGGGAGGAAAGGCAGGTGATGGAGAAGGGATGCGCTCATCCCAAAGATGTAGGGGAGAAGAAACAAAAGAATAATAAATTTGAATGCATTGTTCGGGATGAAAAGAGAGGAGGAGGTGGAGAGTATTTTAAATGTATCTATTTTAATGCTAGGAACATTGTAAGAAAGGTAGATGAGCTTAAAGCGTGGATGGCTACCTGGAATTATGATGTTGTAACATGGTTGCAGGAAGGGTGTGATAGGCAACCAAATATTCCTGGATTTAGTTGCTTCAGGTGTGATAGAGTAGGAGGGTCCAGAGGAGGAGGTGTTGCATTGCTTGTCCGAGAAAATCTTATGGCGGTGCTTTGGAAGGATAGATTAGAGAGCTCCTCTAGGGAGACTATCTGGGTGAATTGAGGAATGGGAAGGGTGTAGTAACACCGATAGGAGTGTTTTATAGGCCACCTAATGGGGAGCGTGAGTTGGAGGAGCAAATGTGTAAGGATATTTGTAGTAAACGCAAGGTGGTGATTGTGGGAGATTTTAAATTTCCACATGTAGATTGGGTTGCTCATTCTGTAAAAGGGCTGGATGGTTTAGAGTTTGTGAAATGTGTGCAGGATGGTTTTTTGCAACAATACATAGAAGTACCGACTAGACATGGGGCAGCGTTGGATCTCCTGTTAGGGAATGCGATAGGTCAGCTGACAGATGTATGTGTTGGGGAGCACTTCGGGTCCAGTGATCACAATAGCATTAGCATCAATATAATTATGGAAAAGGACAGGACTGGACCTAGAGTTGAGATTTTTGATTGGAGAAAGGCTAACTTTGAGGAGATGCAAAGGGATTTAGAAAGAGTGGATTGGATCAAGTTGTTTTATGGGAAGGATGTAATAGAGAAATGGAGGTCATTTAAGGGTGAAATTATGAGGGGACAGAATCTTTATGTTCCTGTTAGGTTGAAAGGGAAGGTTAAAGGTTTGAAAGCACCATGGTTTTCAAGGGATATTAGAAATTTGGTTCGGAAAAAGAGAGATGTCTACAATAGATATAGGCAGCATGGAGTAAAGGAATTGCTCGAGGAATATAAAGAATGTAAAAGGAATCTTAAGAAAGAGATTAGAAAAGCTAAAAGAAGTTACGAGGTTGGTTTGTCAAATAAGGTGAAAGTAAATCCGAAAGGTTTCTACAGTTATATTAAAAGCAAGAGGTTATTGAGGGATAAAATTGGCCCCTTAGAGAATCAGAGTGGTCAGCTATGTGTGGAGTCGAGGTAGATGGGAGAGATTTTGAACGATTTCTTCTCTTCGGTATTCACTAAGGAGAAGGATATTGAATTGTGTAAGGTGTGGGAAACAAGTAAGTAAATTATGGAACCTATGACAATTAAAGAGGTGGAAGTACTGGCGCTTTTAAGAAAATTAAAAGTGGATAAATCTCCGGGTCCTGACAGGATATTCTCCAGGACCTTGAGGGAAGTTTGTGTAGAGATAGCAGGAGCTCTGACAGAGATCTTTAAGATGTCATTAGAAATGGGGATTGTGCCGGAGGATTGGTGTATTGCTCATGTGGTTCCATTGTTTAAAAAGGGTTCTAGAAGTAAGCCTAGCAATTATGGACCTGTCAGTTTGACATCAGTGGTGGGTAAGTTAATGGAAAGTATTCTTAGAGATAGTATTAATAATTATCTGGATAGACAGCATCTGATTAGGAGTAGCCAGCATGGATTTGTGCGTGGAAGGTCATGTTTGACAACACTTATTGAATTTTTTGAAGAAGTTACGAGGAATGTTGACGAGGTAAGGCAGTGGATGTAGTCTATATGGACTTCAGCAAAGCCTTTGGCAAAGTTCCACATGGAATGTTAGTTAAGAAGGTTCAGTCGTTAGGTATTAATGCTGGAGTAATAAAATGGATTCAACAGTGGCTAGATGGGAGTCGCCAGGGAGTATTGGTGGATAACTGTTTATCGGGATGGAGGCCGATGACTAGAGGGGTGCCTCGGGGATCTGTTTTGGGCCCAAAGTTGTATGTAATATACACAAATGATCTGGATGATGGGGTGGTAAATTGGATTAGGAAGTATGCCGATGATACGAAGGTAGGAGGTGTTGTTGATAATGAGGTAGGTTTTCAAAGCTTGCAGGGAGATTTATGCCGGTTAGAATAATGGGCTGTACGTTGGCAGATGGAGTTTAATGCTGAGATGTGTGAGGTTCTACATTTTGGCAGGAATAATACAAATAGAACATACAGGGTAAATGGTAGGGCATTGAGGAAAGCAGAGGAAAAGAAAGATCTAGGAATAATAGTGCATAGTTCCCTGAAGGAGGAGTCTCATGCAAATAGGGTGGTGAAGAAGGCTTTTGGAACGCTGGCCTTTATAAATCAAAGCATTGAGGACAGAAGTTGGAATGTAATGTTAAAATTTAACAAGGCATTGGTAAGGCCAAATTTAGATTATTGTGTGCAGTTCTGGTCACCGAATTATAGGAAAGATATCAATAAATTAGAGAGAGCGCAGAGACGATTTACTAGGATGTTACCTGGGTTTCAGCACTTAAGTTACAGAGAAAGATTGAACAAGTTAGGTCTCTATTCATTGGAGCGTAGAAGGTTGAGGGGGGATTTGATCGAGGTATTTAAAATTTTTAGAGAAATAGATAAATTTGACGTGAATAGGCTGTTTCCATTGAGAGTAGGGGAGATTCAAACAAGAGGACATGATTTGAGAGTTAGGGGGCAGAAGTCTAAGGGAAACACGAGGGGGTATTTCTTTACTCAGAGAGTGATAGGTGTGTGGAATGAGCTTCCTGTAGAAGTAGTAGAGGCCAGTTCAGTTGTGTCATTTAAGGTAAAATTGGATAGGTATATGGACAGGAAATGAATGGAGGGTTATGGGCTGAGTGCGGGTAGGTGGGACTAGGTAAGATTAAGAGTTCTGCACGGAATAGGAGGGCCGAGATGGCCTGTTTCTGTGCTGTGATTATTATATGGTTACCTGGTTTTATTTCAGCTTCCGTATCGCTGAAAACAGGAACTTCAGCGGTTGGAACCTGCACCAGGGCTGGATCAACCTGATGCGGTTTTCGGCCGAAGCAACCACCATTAATTTCATTCCATAGTTACTGCCTGAACCTGTGGAATTCCTCCTGGAATGCGTGCGTGTGACGTTCCGTATTACAATGCTCCACCGTACAATGTCATATTGAATGAACCCTCCAGCCTGTCCTCGGCGCCACGTAGAAGATCACGAATAATCCCTCTTGCGCTTCAGAAGTTACATCTCTCTCGCTGGAAAATTTATTACAACTCTGTTTTATTGCAATTAGAACAGGCCTCAATCCACAGTTAAACACGTCTAATATTTACATTTTTTTGTTTTAGTTTATAACCCCATATCTCAAGTGGCGACGTGAGATCTACCTTTTGTGAATTGGAAGAAAACGCTGCAAGATACCCAGGAGGCAGGAGATTGGCCGCATCTCCTGTCAGTGTTTTTCTGATTACTGTCCCTCAAGTGCTGGTGTTGTACTCGGGCCTAACAGTGGACCCGCGTGCGGAGTGCGAGCTAATTTCTGCGTGGACGGGTGGGAGGGGTGGGTGTTCGGTCTGGCGGACTGGGGGGAGGGTTGGGTGTTGGGCTGGGGGAAGTTGGGATAGGGGTGGTTGTTGGGTTGGGCGGACTGGGGGGACTGGGGGAGGGGTGGGTATTGGTCTGGGCGGACTGGGGGGAGGGGTGGGTGGGTTGGGCGGACTGAGGAGATGGGTGGATGTTGGGTTGTGTGGACTAGGGGAGGGGCGGGTGTTGGGTTGGGCGGTCTGGGGGGAGAGGTGGGTGTTGGGTAGGGTGGTCTAGGGGGAGGGATGGGTGTTGGGCAGACTGGAGGGAGGGGTGGGTGTTGGGGTAGGGGGTGGGGGAGGGGTGGGTGTTCAGCTAGTGGGAGCGGGGAGGTGTGGGTGTTGGACTGGGCGGACTGGAAGGAGAGGTGGGTGTTGGGTAGGGTGGTCTAGGGGGAGGGGTGAGTGTTGGGTTGGGTGGACTGGGGCGAGTGGAGGGTGTAGGGCTGGGTGTACTGGGGGGAGGGGTGGCTCTCGTGCTGAAATATTCCGTTGTCAAGCTCCCTGTCCACATTGGGAAGAGTGTGGTCTGTGTTGTGTTGGGAGTCCACAATGTAGATTTCGTTTTCCATGTCTTATTTGCCCAGCCGAGTGGTCGGTGCTGGGAACGCGCTCTGTGGTGTATCTCTACAGAAATAAACGAACAATTCAGTACTACCGTCCACCATTATTCTGGCCCCGCTGCAATTCCGTTCCGCGTGACTCGATCGCCCCTTAACCGAACACTAAATGGTATCTGCTGAGCTGCAGTATCGGTGTGAGCCCTGGCCACACAACTGTAAAATACCGAGTATTGCCAGCGAACCCACTGGTTAGGGTTGCTGCACCCCTTCATCTGAGATGATGCCCCCTCGTTATTGTAACGGACCCACCTGCCTTGGAAGAGACCCCAATGATCCCCAAAACATCCCTTCTGCTTGTGTTTCAATTTCTCCCAGGTTCCTACATATTCATGTGCCCATCTGAAAGCTCTTAATCACAATATCGGAAATACTTCCATCAGCGCGTACCAGGCACCGTCTAATCTCAACGTAAAGAAATAATCTCGCACGCACATCTTTGAAATTATCCTCTCTCTCAGCTTAATGATGTGACTTCTGGTAACGGACATTTTCCTGATGCTGATTGTCTACTCCACTGAGGTCTCCAATATTTTATTAAATTCCGTCAAGCCTCTCCTCAGCCCAATAATCACCGAGGAGAACAGTCTCCGCCGGTCTCTCTGAAACCCCTCGTCCAGACAATATCCAAGCAAAATATTTGCACCATATTCATCTAAATTGCATCCTTCCTACGGTGCGGTGACACTAACTGCACACTCTGATCCAAGTGCAACCGAATTATAATTTCAACAAATATAACAGGATATTCTAGCACCGTTAATGTCTCTGTGATGACGACAAGCATGCTGCGCACTTCCTTCTCCATCTGGTCTCCATGGCCCAGAACAGAGGCACGTCCATTCGCAAGAGAGAGGACGAGGAAATTCTTCAGGCTGAGGGTTGTGAATCTGTGGTATTCATTGCCACCGGCTTCTGCTGGTTCTTATATTTGTTCGGCGTTTTGAAATCATGAGATATACGAGCAGGCAATCAGTATTTTATGTCCCCTCCAAGGAAGGCACATTTCTCATTTTACCCACATTGAACTCAGTTCGTCTTATTGGTGCACCTGATACTGGTAAAATTATATTGATCAGCAACTAAAGGAGATAGTGTTTATTAAAAAGAAATGAAGATGTATAATGATAAAATGTATGTTTCCGATTCAAGCATTGCAAAACAGAGCTGCACTAACCCTCTCCACGGAATATGTTTCGAAACAGGATTGAATGAATGTCATTCTAATTCTCTTTGAAGAGCTAAATATAAACGACAATGACACAATAAGTAGTTACACTGCGTGTTTGTTCATTGGGTTGTGTCTAATCAGACGAATGGGAGCACTAAGTGACTTAAGCGCAGTTACGACTGGTATATAAGAACTTTTTGAATCAGAGCATGCAGGCATTTGGGACATTTTGTGCAATGGGATATCCCGCAATTTTCAACATCGTCAGAATTTACTGCCCGGTGGTTGCTGCACTCGGAATTTCGGGTAATGTTATGTGTTTGTGTTACTCTCGGGGTATCGTAGACTAAATGAATCTTGATTCATTGTTACGTTTGCGGTCCAGTGCATTGGGCGGTGAAAAGAAACCTTCACTCTAATTTATATTCTAATTTTAATTTTCGTTAAGTTTAGTCCTACACTGGTATATTATTTCGGTGTTTGATACAGTTTTATACTATCGTGGACGCAGCTGTGTGCCAGAAATGTTTAAGTGTGCTTACAAAACGCGCAGACCGAGACTACCGCGCCCACAATGCCGGCGAAACCCTGTCCAACAAGCAGCATTTATGTAGAGGAAGAAATGTTCGAGGAGACCCTTCAGCAGGACTTCATCAGATCAGTTTGCAAAGATATCACTTCGCGTAACATCCTGATAGCGACAGTACTGACTTATCAGATCCGGTCAACACTGAGCCCGCCCTGTGCCGTAATATCTTCCTCTGACGTCCGGCTTTCCCGGCACGATTCCTCTCATAAAATCCTCAAAGTTTACTGCAGGGACGAGGAGACTCGATGCACCTCAGTTATTAAATCTCAAAGTACTATCAGCTGTTCCCGCATCTCCTAGTGTTAAATTACTTCTTCCTCCCCTGTCATCATAAGCTGAAGGAATTGAAAAAAAAGTCGTCCTTTTATGTTCCAGGTGGTTTAGGGTTAAAATCCAAATTAATACATAACTTCTGCAGTATTATTCAGTGAAATAATTTAATGGTAGAACGGTCCTTTTCTATTTGTTCTGAAACTACATTAAATGTGGCCAACCCTCCGAGGTCCCTCGATCCTGTATGTTTCAGTGGAGTTACCTTGGTATCTGCCATTGATGTTCAATCAGCGAACGTGACTCTTTCTCATGGGTCCTCCCCGATAGCGGAGACAACGCAGCCATGCAGATGAAATATGATTTTTCAGAGTGGTCTGTCGGACAATTATTTATCTGTTTCTCCAGACAAGAATAGGATTCTCCTCAAACCAGCGGCTGCGGCCATTACTCCATTACCTTGTCTTTCCAGCGCCACTGTCTGCTGAAGTGAGGAGTATCATGTGTGTCCTGTTGTATTCACCTCCAGTTCAGTGGCTTCCCCCTTTCTCATTTTCTTTTTAACGATCCCACCAATTATTATTGAATGATTGGGCATTGCTTTCAAATTCATTTTGATTTTTATGAGCATGCGCATTTCCCACGATTAATTCACTGATCACAACTGTCTCGGCAAAGCTCTGTTCAGCTCACCCGTGGTGCCCATTCGCAAGTTTGGCATCTCTCTTTTCGTGGGCATCTAGTATTCAGGACACATCGCTGGTACGTCCCTTGTTCTGACAGAGAGGGTAGCGTGTGAATCTGGATTTAAAATGCATTCGTGATTTTCATTCGATGTAATTATGAAATAATTTCATTTTAAACGGAAGCCAATAAAATGATCGCTTTCAAACAATTGTAATTACGTAATATCGTCTGAAATAAAAATCAATCTGCCCGCCATCCGTGCAGCTCTCCGCAAGGCGCCATCCTATTAGGGACAGCTCTTGATAACCTCGCCTTCCGTGACTGGGATACTGCCCGTTACTAACTACATAACAGAGCCGCCTGAGGGGTAACTGCTGGATATGAAATTGGCGAGATGTAAATCGTGTATTAAGTGGAATGATACCCTGACACCAAACTATGGCCTGCTCGACTATTAATCACAGTAGGCAAATAAAATCAGACGAATCATTCTGCGGTTACTGATGGTATGTTTTAATAATTTTTTTCAGTTAATTTAACGGCGATTGTGATCCTGTCCCGCGGGAAGTGCGGTCTGTCCAAATGCATCACTCTCTACCTTGTGGCCATGGCGGTGACCGATCTGATGGTGGTTATCATTGTTGTTATACTACAGAGGATGAATTATATCTATTTATATGCTAATTTCTTGCTCGTAACTCCGACATGTTCTCTGCTACTGATCCTGAGTCTCGCAAGCTTGGACTGTTCCGTTTGGTTGACGGTAGCTTTCACTTTTGATCGGTGCGTCGCCATTTGCTGTGAGAAGCTGCGGAACCGATATTGCACCAAGCGAACAGCGACTGTGGTGGTAGTAACAGTGAGTGCGGCGTGTTGTGCCCAGGCCATTCCATATTACTTCGCAATAGATCGATGGCGTTGTGTTTCTGCAGCAGAATATTTCACATCTCCGCTGTGGAAAGCCTACGAGGTATTTGACATCATCATAACACCGTTACTACCAATATGTTTAATTGTGCTCTTTAATGTTTCAACCGTCAAATGTATCATAGCGACAAATAGAGTTCGCCAGGTACTTCGAAAAAGCAGTGAAAATTGTAATGACCCGGAGATAGCAAACCGGAGAAAGTCTATGATACTGTTGTTGGGACTTTCAGCCAATTTCATATTATTTTGGATGCCCTATGCTGTGTATTCTGTGAACTGGCAATCCGAAAATTATTTCTACACCGACAGATATTTCAGCTCACCGTCATTCATCCTGCAGGTATGTGGTTTGATGCTGTCTTCTCTCAGTTGCTGCACCAACACGTGTATCTATGGCCTGACACAGAGAAAATTCAGGGCGGAGCTGAAGAATGGCGTAAAGTATCTGCTTGTAGCAACTGGAAAGATTTGCAAATAAAATGCAAGCACAATTATTCCTTCTTGCAACTTCCAAACTTCAAAACGATTAATTCGAATAGTGTTTCATTTGAGATTCAGGCGAAATTTCAATCCATTATATTCCATTACACCGTATCTAAGCCTACGAAAGTGAATGAATCTCACCCATTTGGACGAGTATTTGAATTGAGCTTCAAGCGATTGCTATTTCAGAATCTCACTCTCCAGTCATCAGCGGGTGTTAAGGAACAGAGATTAACTTATTAATATCTTCATGAAAAGACTTCTGACTGGGATGTCATAAAACTTCAATAAACTATGGCTGATTACAAGGTATCTGAGCATTTGAACAGGAATTAATCTGATTCGTGCAGTGGGCAAACTGTTGACAAAACGTCTGCATTGTATGTCTGCAAAATATATAAAAATGTTATTGTATAGTCCGAAATTCATCATTATTGCCTCGGCTTTTACGGCATTTACCTTTCACATTATTGTCTCTGAATATCAGCATCAGACGGTAAATGCAATATAATAGTTGTAGAATGATTTAGATGTTCTCCCCATCTCAATAACATTTCGGTGCCAGAATAGTCCGGAATCGCGACGTAACAAGGATCCCTTTTTAATTAAGTCATGAATGTGATGCGATCCGCAGGGGCTTGGTCTTTGAACTTAAGTAATGCTGGCGCTTTGAAATACATTAACGCGAGCTGCTTGACAATTTTCAGGCTTTGGTTATTGCGGAGGCATTAACAGTTGGTATGCTTTGGTCATTTTGAGATTGCGGAGGGATTACTGATGACTTTTCAAGAATCGATGGATTCTGGCATTGTATCGGATTTCTGGGAAATTGGAAACGTTACTCCGCCAGTTAAGAAGGGTGGGAGGCAGCTGAAAGGCAACTATGGACTTGTTAGCCTGACATCAGTGTTTGGGAAGATTTTGGAATCGGTTGTTAGGGATGAGGTTAGGGAATACCGGGAAGCACACAAGATAGGCCAAAGCCAGCATGGTTTCCTGAAAGGAAAATCCTTCCTGACTAACCTACTGCAATTGCTTTGAGGAAATTACAGACAGGGTGGACAAAGGAGATGCAGTAGATGTGGTGTACTTGAATTTTCAGAAGGCCTTGGACAAAGTGTAACACATGAGGCTGCTTTGCAAAATTAGAGCCCATAGCATTACCAGGGAGTCACTAGCATGGATGGAGCTTTGGCTGATCAGCAGAAAGCAGAGCGTGGGAGTAAAGGGATCCTTTTCTGGCTGGCTGCCGGTTACCAGTGGAGATCCACAGCTCTCAGTATTGGGACCGCTGCTTTTTACGATGTATGTCAATGATTTGAACGATGCAATTAATGGCCTTGTGGCTAAATTTTCCAATGGTACAGAGATAGGTGGAGAAGCGGGTAATGTTGAGGAAATAGAAAGTTTGCAGAGAGACTTAGATATTTTAGGGAAATGGGCAAAGAGGTGGCAAATGTGATACAACCTTGGAAAGTTTTTGGCCATACACTTCGTTGGAAGAAATAAACAGCCGGACTATTATTTCGATGGGGCGAGACTTCATTTTCATTTCATTTTTCAATCATTTTATTGATTTTCCAGCAAACAATATACAAATCAGAGATGTTTTCGCAAACAGACACTACAAAAGACGTATATATTGTCAAAATCAGATAAGTTTGATGTTACGCAGTTATATATACAATGTAATCATGATGCCACAACTCCTCTTAGCAAATAGTAAAAAAACTGGAATTTTTATTTAATAAAGTGAAAAAAACCACTAAACTAAACCGGAGCAAAAAAAAAAAAACAGGAAAAGAAAAGAAAAGAAAGATTGGGAAGTCCATTTGAGAACATAATTAGAAGAAAGAGGAAGAGAGAAAAATATCCTTCCAGTCACCTCCGATCCTTCGCAGATAAGGATTTTCCCTGAAGAGAATAAATAAATAAACAAACAAACAAACAAACAAACGGAGAATGAATGAATGAATGAATAAATAAATAAATCGATAGATGGATGGATAAATAAATCGTATGAAAAAATCTAATAAATTGTCGCCAGACTTGCTTAAAATTAAAAGATGTATCAAACGCCCTGCTTCTAATTCTCTCCAATCTTAAAAATGACACAATGGACGAGAGCCAATTAAAAAAAAAAACAGTAGGCGGATTAGAATCTTTCCAGTATAACAAGATAGCTCTTCCAGCTAGTAAAATTGAAAAGACTATCACATGTTGAGGTGGAAGCAGAAACTCTACCTGTTTCCTCAGGAATAATCCCAAAAATTGCCGAAAGTGAATTGATTAAACATCCACATTTATAACATTGGATAGTATTCTAAACACATCCCTCCAAAGCTTATTTATGCTTACACAGGACCAAAGCATATGATCCAGAGTAGCCACTTCTGCGTTACATTTGTCTCAACTAGGGTTTATATTACAAAAAAAAAACTTGCGCCAATTTATCTTTGGATAAATGCCCTCCATGCCCTCCACTTCTTCAATAACGTCCAGTTCCCCGGTCCCGACCGCTTAATTTTCACTGTGGATGCCCAATCCTTATACACTTCCATTCCTCATCAAGAAGGCCTCAAAGTCCTCCGTTGCTTTCGTGACAATAGACCTCACCAGTTCCTCACCACGGCCACACTTCTGCATTTAGTGGAACTGGTACTCACACTTAATATCTTCTCTTTTGGCTCTTCCCACTTTCTCCAGATAAAGGGTCTCCTCTATGCCTGCCTCTTCGTTGGTTATGTGGAACAGACTATGTTGCAAATCTGTACTGGTACTGCTCCCCAACTTTTCCTTCCTTACATTGACGACTAAATTGGTGCTGCTTCCTGCACCCATGCTGATCACGCCAATTTCATCGACTTTGCCTCTAACTTCCACCCAGCCCTCAAATTCACTTGGTCCATCTCGGACACTTGTCTCCCATCTCTGGAGACAGACTGTCCACTGACATCTTCTATAAACCCACTGAATCTCATAGCTACCTCGACTGTACCTCTTCCCACCCTGTCACATGCAAAAATGCAATTCCCGATTCCCAGTTCCTCCGTCTCCGCCGCATCTGCTCCCAGGATGAGGATTTCCTTTCCAGGACATCTCGAATATCCTCTTCTTTAAGGATCGTGGTTTCCCTTCTGCCGGCATCACTGATGCCCTCAACCGCATCTCCTCCATTTCCCGCACTTCGGCCTTCAACCTATCCTCCCGTCACCACAACAGGGACTGTTTTCCCCTTCCCCTCACCTATCACACCACCAGATTCCGGATCCAGCATATTATCTTCCGCAATTTCCGTCACCTTCAACAGGACCCCACCACTATGCACATCTTTCCCTCTCTACCCCTCTCCGCTTTTCGCAGGAAACGTTCCCTCTGCGACTGCCTGGTCCACACGTCTCCCACAGATCTCCCACCGGTTACTTATCCCTGCATGGTAAGTGCTACACCTGCCCCTACACCTCATCTGTTACCAACATTCAGAACACAAACAGCCCTTCCTGGTGAGGTAACACTTCACTTGTGAGTCTGTTGGATTCATCTATTGCTTCCGGTGCTCCTGGTGCGGCCTGCTGTACATCGGCGAGCCCCGACGCGGATTGGGGGACCGCTTCGTCGAGCACCTGCGCTCCGTCCGCTACAACACACAGGATATCACAGTTGCATTACACTTCAGCTTTTCATTCCCATTCGGCCATAGGCCAAACCCAGTATGGAGGAACAACACCTCATATGCCGTCTGGGTTGTCCCCAATCCCTTGGCATGAATGTTGATTTCTCCCACTTCCGGTAATTCCTTCCCCTTCCCTACTCCAATCACAGTTTCACTCTGCCTCCTCCTCAAACTGCCTATCACCACTCTCATGATTCCGCCTTCTTCTACTACCCATAGTGCTTTCATCTTACATTCCTCCTTCAGCTTTCCTGCCAATCCCCTCTCTGCTTCCCCTGCCTCACCCCTCGATCTTTCCTCGGATTGGTTTTTCACCTGGCACCTACCAGCCTTCTCCTTCCCACCCTCCCCCCACTTTATTTATAGGGCCCTTGCCCCCTCCCTCTTCAGTCCTGATGCAGGATCTCGGCCCGAAACATAAACTGCATGTTTCCACGGATGTTGCCCGACATGTTGAGTTTATCCAGTGTGTTGTTCGTGTGCATTTGCCTTCCTCACCGACGAATTAACCTTCAGGATGTTTTGCACAAGGACGTCCAAGACCCATTGCATCTCAGATTTTTGTATTTTCCTTCCATGTGGAAAACTGTCTGCTCATTAATTTGTTCCACTAACGTGCATAACCATGTATTTACCAGCATTACATTTAATTAACCACTTACCTACCAGGTACACTATAACATTCTCTTAACAAAGGACTCAAACATCTCCCCCAACCATTGAGTTCAGGCTGACTGGCCTGTAATTTTCTTTCTGCTGCCCCTGTTCTTTCCTAAACAGTGGAAAAACTTTTGCAATTTTTCAGTCCACCGGAAACACGCTGGAGTCTAATGTTTCCTGAATGACCTGGACTAATGCCTCCACAATCTCCAGGGTGCAGATCATCTGATCCGGGTGACAAATCAACTTCTAGGTCTTTCAGCGTTTTGAGCACCTTCTCCTTTGCAATAGTAACTGCACTTACTTCTATTTCCTATCACCCTTCAACATGTCTTCCGCAGTGAGGACTGATGTAAAATACTCATTTAGTTCATCTACCATCTCGTTGTACGACTTTATTCTGTCTCTGAACTCATTACCTGGCAGTCTTATATCCATTCTCATTTCTCTTTTGTTTTCAATGTTTAGTTTTCTAACGAACTTGATCGTGTTTGCCAACTTACTTTTGACAAATTTTGCAATTTGATTATTTGTTACTTTTTTGTATTCATCTGTCCTGTATCTTCCTCGTTTTTCCCGGAAACCCCTGCAATTTCAGCTCTGCTATCATCCCTGCCTGTTCCGCCCGCCTTCCCATTTACCTTTGACATCTCATCTCTCACAGGACTGTGATTTCCTTTACACCACTGAGGTACCGCGACGTCAGACTTGTGCGATCACCTTCTATTCGGAAGTCAGCCCCAGTCCACAGCACTTTTGTTAACTTTTGAAAGTACCTGATTCTGCGAAGTTCTTTAAGTTCAAAATGAGGCGGAGAAACCCTCGTGGTTCCCTACGTGGCAGGGAAGGGTAGAGTCAGGCAGTGCATCAGTGATAAGGGACTTGATAGATAGCGGTACAAACAGAAGATACAGTGGCCACAGAAGAGACGCGGGATGCTGCCTCGCCTCCAAGTGCAAGGGTCCAGATGTACTCGAGCGGCTGCAAGATGTTCCGAAGGGGAAGAGTGAACAGCCAGACGTCGTGGTGCATATTGGCACCAATGCCGTCGTAATAAATGGGGAAGAAGTTCTACAGACGGAGTATATAGAGTTAGGAAATAGGGTGAATAGAAGGACATACAAGGTCATAATTTCTGGATTACTCCCAGAGTCATGGGGTCGTGTAGCTAAGAATGGGATGACTGTACAACTGAATGAGGAACAGAGGGGATAGTAAAGGGGGCAGTGGTTTAAGCTTCGATCAATGGAACATATTTCTAGGCAAGGTGTGACCTGTAGAAGAGGTACGGTTTGCAGCTGATCTGGAGGGGGACTGATAAGCTGGACGGGACGTTCGCTAGTGCTACTCGGGAGAATTAAACTGGTATTGCAGGCGCCGGGGAATCGGAACACCAGGCCACTTAGTGAAGGACTGGACACAAAGGTAGTTATCGGTGAAAGTACGGAGAGACAAAATCAAATAAATAGCCATGATGAGATATATAGTTTGTGTAATACACTCCTGGGCATGGTGTGTATTTCAATGGAGGTAATATTATGGGTAAAGTTGATGAACACATAACATGGATCAGTGCATGGAGCTACAATGCTGTGGCCATTACAGAGACTTGGTTGATAGATGGTAGGGATGCGTGAAGTTTTTCGAAAGCTGGAGAAGGAGGTAAAAGAGGTGTGAGTTGCTCTACGAATCAGGGAGAATATCACAGCTGCACTCAGTGTGGAGGGTTCAGACACTGAGTCTATTAGATAGAACTCAGGAATGGAAAGGGTGCAATGAAGCTAATGGGACTGTACTACTACCTGCTGTTGGATAATGAGTCAATTCAGATGTCCTCTCAGTGGGTGAACAGGACAGAGACCACAACTCCCTCACTTCCAAGATAGCTACAGATAAGGATAGGATATTTGTAAACTGAAAAACGGCAAATTACGGGGGTATTACGCAGAAACTAAGAACAGTTAGTTGGAAATCACTTCTGGCAAATCCACATCGGACATGTTTAGTTTCTACATAATTCTGGAGAAGGATACGTCTGGATCCATGGTTGAGATGTTTGATTGGAGAAAAGCTAACTTTGAGGAGATGCGAAAGGATTTAGAAGGAGTGAATTGGGACAATCCGTTTAATGGGAAGGATATAATAGAGAAATGGAGGTCATTTAAAGGTGAAATTTAAAAGTACTAAATCTTTATGTTCCTGTTAGGTTGAAAGGAAAGGTTAAAAGTTTGAGAGAGCCGTGGTTTTCAAGGGATATTGGAAAATTGGTTCGGAAAAAAGAAGAGATCGACAATAAATAGAGGTAGCATGGAGTAAATGAGGTGCTCGAGGAATGTAAAGAATGTAAAAAAGAATCTTAAGAAGGAAATTAGAAAAGCTAAAAGCGAATATGATGTTGCTTTGGCAAGTGAAGTGAAAGTAAATCCAAAGGAATTCTACAGTTATATAAATAGCAAAAGGATAGTAAGGGATAAAATTGGTCCCTTAGAGAATCAGAGTGGACAGCTATGTGTGGAGCCAAAAGAGATGGGGGAAATTTTGAAAGATGTATTTTCTTCGGTATTCACTGAAGAGAAAGATATTGCATTGTGTAAGGTCAGGGAAACAAGTAGGGTACTTATGGAAAATATGGTCATTAAAGAAGAAGTACTGGCAATTTTATAGAATATAAAAGTGGATAAGTCTCCGGATCCTGACAGGATATTCCCTATGACCTTGAGACAAGTTAGTGTAGAAATATTTCACAGGGGCTCTAACAGAAAATATTTCAAATGCCATTAGAAACAGGAATGTACCAGTTGCGCTGAATTCAAACGTTGTGTTGGAAAGATATTATAAATAGGAGGGAAACTATTGACTACAATGAAGTTTGCTGCTTCGGTATTCCATCGGTTCAGTTACCAGGGTCCCGATAAACCCTCGGGGCTCCCTCTCTCGCAGTTTTCAGTCGGTGGCTCCCTTCAAATGTTTCAGGGCCCCCAAGGGAGTCATATTGCCCCAGGTGAGAATCGCTGATGTACACCATTTATAGCTGCCATTGAGCTAGATAATCACAATCAGCTGACTGCAGGGAACTCTCACTTGATAATTCTCAAATTGAATTTTACGCAGAGAGGAGGAATTTCAAATATGGCGTACCTGGGAGTGACCAGGACACACAGTAATGCTACCACTGTGGTCTGTGTGAAGGCTCCAGAGGCAACATTGTCATCATGGTCAGTGGTGCGCGTGGAATAGTAAAGACTTCGGCAGCTTGGCCTGCAATGATATCATCATCTCAGTTCAGTGAGCTGAGATCCAGAGAAGCAATGACGACGTCAGAGTGGTCAGTGCCGTGCTTTGAAAGTACAGACCACTTTGCATATTGAATACAAGAGCCCGTACCCGTTCTGACGTTCCCGCTTCACACTCAATGTGTCTGTTCGTGTCCGCTGTCTTGCAGCTCCAATCCAGGAAGTGGTTCTCCAGGTGGTCAGAGAGAAGAGTCTGAGTTTGACTAGTGGAGATTTTGGGAAGATTAATCAAGTCTGTGTTTCACATCCTTCCCTTTCTGCAGAGAAATCATCGTTGGAATGTTTACGCCTATCAGAGTAACAAATAAAATTATTACAAAACATTGAATAATAATGTGTCCCATTTTCATTTTATACCAGCATGTGGTGTATCCCACACTTCTGCATGCGCTGAACTACAACGGGTTAACAACATCTATTTCTGACTGTAATTAATCTGATTTGTGATGCGCAATAATTCTTTTTGTTGTGCACAGCCTGTTTGGAACAGCATCAACTTGAACGTTTATTTGCAGCACTATTCAGAATATTGTTCAGTATTTAACTACGTTATACGTATGTTGACCTCCGTGCGCGATGTTTTAACAATTATACTTATTTATTCTGTTCTTGGCAGTTTGCGAGATCAGAAAAAGAAGCAGCTGTGTAAAGCTGTAAGTGATGGAGACTCGATATTTTATGTTCCCCAGCGTGCTTCATTATCTGCATCATTGAACACAAGCTGCACCTCTTTTCATATTTTAGGTTCTTTTTCCACTCCTCCACGAACAAGGGCCGGAATTATTTTTGTGCAGGTAGACCTAATAGAATAGAGGTAAGGCGCTCCATCCCACCACTAGCCTGCAGGTTACACCTGAGCATGCTGTAGCCCCTGCTTACTGATGTACACTGGATATGGCGGAAGAACTTGCAGCAGAGTCACAGACTGACTGTGTTTCCTGCCTCTGCCCGGGTTCGTGACGCCTTATCTGCCCTGTAGAGGAACTTGCAGTGGGAGATACATGTGGGCACTGACAACATAGGTAGAACGAGGAAAGATGATCTTTGCATTACCACCAGAGCGACATGCAAATTGGCATAGGGTCCGGGAGATTACAGAGTTAAACCCCAGTTCATGAAGGCGATTAAAGATTACAGGGAGACCCTGATCTTTTGGGGAAGAGGGACACTGAGTGACAAATGGATTACAATGCAGATATGCACTTTCTGATGAGGCTGTTGAGAGCTGGACTGTGCACATCTCTAGTCACATCAATCAACAGGGACACAGTCGGCTACACCAAGCCTCAGTGTGTCCCTCAGCATGTACCGCCGCAGCCTGAAATGTGGTAGTAGGAGAGAGGGGGAAAATGGCTGGTTTGATGTTTCACTGGATATTAACACAGAACAGTTACAGGCGCCTGCTCCACCTTTTCCCTGTCCTTTGCCTTCTTTCCCTCCACCGGACATGACGCTGCTTCACTCAGATGGCTGCTCAGTGACAAACTGACTGCTGCTCTCCTGTTATACCCAGAGCCTCGACCAACCCGAGGAAGATGCGGAGAGACAGGCTTGGGAGGATGAGACAGAGTCAGAGTGACGGACTGCAGAGAGCGGCCCCTCATCTTCCAGCTCCACCTGAACTGTAACACATCCACCAATTTCCAACGGTACATGCACAACAGAACTGAAGGTCAGCGCTCTCCTCAAGCTCTCTCACACTCCGGGTCCAACCTGAAGGATTCCCTGATTTTACTGTTCCCAGCTCTGATCCAGAATTTTAAGGAATAATTTCCCACTCTACAAAGAAACACTTGAGGGGTCGGTAAAAGTAACGGCAATCCTTCCCTGGGACCGAGAACAGTGCAGCGCGTCCTCCTCAGACACAGCAGCAGGAGGGCAAGGGTACAGCTGGTCTCAGTGTAAAACCAGATTCCGAGGAGAAAATGAAATATGGTCGAAGGAAGAAGCTGCATATGCAAGGAGATCGGTGATATTGGAGCCTTCTATTGCACACTTGAAGAGGTTCAGGAAGCTAAATCGTACTGGAGCCTCACTGACTACAAAGATAGCAGGAAATTGCTCAAACAGGTGATTAGAAAAAACAGAATAGGACATAAAATGTCCTTAGTGAACAGAATCAAGAGTAATCTCAAGGTATTTTAACCTCATTCCTTGGAGCGTATGAGAATGAGGGGATATTTAGCAGCGGTATACAAAATTATGAAGGGTATAGATAGGGGGAATGAATGCGTTGCATTGTGAGAAACGTATTTGATCTTACAGCTATTGCAGGGAGATGGTTGCAGGCTGACCGGGAGAGGGACCTCAGTATTCGAACATATTCAGTGTTCCAGCACTGTCCGAAACCCGGATGCAAGTGGAGTAGAGTTGGACATCCTAACTCCAGCAATCCAACCCCACAAAAACCCGGAGCCACAGAAGCTCCAAAGTCTTCATCTCTGAGAAAGGATGCATCAGTCCGAAGACTGGCTGCACCTGGGGACAGCGTGAACGACTGGAACAGCACAGAGAACTCGGGGCAGTGGTCTGTGCCCCAGTGGGCATGATGTGCGAAACTGACCACCGTCTGACTGAGAGACATAGAGCAACAGAGTTCTATTTAATCTCTACCCTCTCACAATCTGGCGCCCTGTAGTTGCGGATTCCACATCCCTGTTAAACAAAAGTTTCTACCCATCCACACTATCTGAGAACTTCCTTGATTCATACATCTCTATAATATTGCCCCTCATTCTCTCACATTCCAAGAAAAACAATCCTAAACTGCTCATAACTCAGTCATTTGTGACGCAACAATGACCTTGTAAACTTCCCCTCCTTTATTTCCAGCTTGAAGACACTTTTCCTGTGACACTGTGACCAAAATTAAACACGATATTTCAATGTAAACTCACATCTTATGCAACTGCAACAGAACACCCCGACCTGTCCTTTGTGGATTGACTGATGAAGGACAGAGTCCAAATATTTCATCATCAACTTGTCAGTCTTTGACCCAATTTGAGAACCTGTCAGCTCATTGAGTGAAAGGCAACTCATGTTTGATTAACATGAAAAGAATTTGTTAAGCTGCGAGAAGGGAACCTATAGATGTGGTTAGATTTTCAGAATACATCTAACAAGCTGACACATGAAAGGCTGGTGAGCAACACCGGAAATCACAAGACGAGTTCACAAGAATAGAAGACTGGTTTTTACATAGAAGATAGAGACTCAGTTAACAGGTTTGTTTCAGGATTTGAGGATGTAACCACTTGAATATCCACGGATCAAATCAAATCCACCCTCAATTACAATATTAAAATTTTGGTGTAGTATGCGGAGATTTTGTTGGTAATGGGTTTTCTAAGGGAGCAGTGGTAATTGGAGGGACATCAATTATTCACAATCGATATAAATTACCCGGACGGGGGGGGGGGAGAGTGTGAGGTGTCCAAGGCTGTCTGTCAATGACATAGGATGTGGTGGGGGTAATGTTGTGATGGGACATTTGGTCTCAGCCACATAGTTCTCGAAATGTCACAACACAGATTGTCATGGTTGTGAAGTAGGTGAACAGCATGCCTCCCTTTGGCAGCAGAGGAGTTGCATTACAGTTGCACAAAATATTAATTAAATCACAGCTGCCGTAACCTGTGCAATTCTAGTCAGGAACATAAGGAAGAAGTGATTAAGCTGGAAAGGTGAAGAAAAGATTCACAGAAATGTCGCCTGGACTGTGGCCTTGTGTTACAGATAAAGATCAGACACTCTGGGACTGCTTTCGCTGGAGTGAAGGAGGCTGAGGGGGGACCTGACCGAAGTTTATAAAACTATGCAGTTGTAGTTAGGGGAAACAGTCAGAGTCATTTTCCCAGGGTGGAAATGTCAAATTCAAGAAGGCTGCCTTTACAGTGACAGGGTGATCACATAAAGATGGTGAACACGGCAAGTATGAGATCGGTTTTATTTACAGAGTGGTGGGAGCTGGCGTGGGCTGAGATGGGGAGTGATGGAAGCAGATATAATAGTGACATTGAAGGGAGAGAAGTGATTCTGTTTAATGTGGCATTGTGTTCAGCACAGACATGGTGGGAAGAAGGATCTGTTCCTATACCGCGCTGTTCAGTGTTCTGAATGAGCCCCAGCGTCAAAAAACTATTTATCAGGGGCCACAGGTGTATCAGTGGCAGCAGGTCAAATTTTCAACAGTGTTAGGGAACAGACAGACCAAAGATTACAAGTACATTGTGCACTGGAACTGTAGATAGGGTGGTGAAGAAGGCATTCATCAGTTAGAGTTTGGAGTACAGGAGATGGGACTTCATGTTGTGACGGTACAGGTCATTGGTGAGACCACAATGTATTGTGGGCAGTTCTGGTGGCTCATTTATAGGATGAAATTCACTAAGCTGGGGAAGGGCAGAATGTTTTGAAAGGGAAAGATCAAAAGGACACTCGGGCAACTCCTTCCACACAGAGAGTGGTGGGTGAATGGTACAAGCTGCCAGGAGAAGCTGCAGAGGAGACACAATCACAATGTTTAGCAGACATTCGGACAGGTGAATGGATCGGAGAGGTTGAGAGGGAAATGGACCAAACATTGGTTAAATGGAACTCTGGGATACACACCGTGGTCAGTATGTCCGCGTTTTTGTCCTGTGCGTTTCTATAGCTGAGTGGAAGGTGGACAGCACTAGAGATTTCTCACTCCAGGTGTAGATGGTTCACGTGTGACTAGGGGAGGAATGTAAAAGATTGGAAGAGGAATGGGCAAAAAAGTTTCTCCCCACATGTCATTTAAATCATTCTCCCCTCACCACAGATCAACTCCATCTAGTTTTAAATGGCCTTTGTTGTGAAAAAGATTGCAGCCATTCACTTTATCCGCCATGTCCCTCAGAGTTTATACACCTCTATACGTTCAACACTCAGCTTTCAACATTCCGGAAGCACAGACCGAGGCTTTCCAGTCTTTCTTTGTAACTCTGTCCCAGTGGCTCCTTGTGAATCTTTACTGCACCCTCTCTAGCTGAATCACATCCTATCTGTTGCTGGGCAACAATCTAACTACAGTCTCAACAAAATATTGTATAGTTGTGAGGATACATCCTCACTCTTGTATTCAGTGTCCTGACTGATGAAGGATTCATGCCAGAGGATTTCCTCACCTCCCTGTTTTGGTGTTATTAATTTAATTGACTACTCTTTATCGAAGTTTAGGACAGGTGCAGATCTGATAAAATTTGGATCATATTTATGCAGAAATAGAGGAGATGCTGCAGAATTCACAAATTTCTCTTACATCTGTATCTGTGTTGTGAGGCATTTGCCACTCTGGCCCTCTTCCCCAACTGATCAGCATCTCCTTGCGAATATTATTCACTATAAACAACATGTCCGAACTTACTGATAAAGTATTTTGCATTTGCATGCAAATACATTGTTAAAATAGTGAACAATAATACTCACAGCTCTACCCTCTGGAGCACATCACTAATCCCCAGCCTGAATTCTCAGAAACAGTTTTATTCACCTCTGTTAATAAGATTTTGTAAATCTACAAAAATCTCTGTAGATCCATCAACCACAAACTCCCGCAAACAAAGCCACGCAGACTCCTGCTGATCAGACACTGTCCATCCAAATACAGGTGATTCCTGTCCCCCAGAATCCCCTTCAGTAGCGTCCGAACTACTGAAGTCAGGCTGACTGACCTGCAGTTCCCAGGCTTGACCTTGACAGCTCTTTAAACAGTAAAACAACATTAACCACTCTTCAGTCACTGAGGCAACCTTCAGTGGACCTCGACAATCTTCTCTGTCCTTCCACAAAGCAGTGGGTCAGGCCTTGATGATTCCTCCAGCTTAAAGCAGTGTAGGCTGCACATAACTGCTCGCTGGTAATATGAATGTCTTCCAAATCAAGTCCACGAGTTTGCATTATCCATTGAACAACCATGATGTTGTACTCAGTAAACATAAAGTAGAAATCATTGATTGATTCATGATCCCAACCATTCCCTGTGGCTGAAAACATGGAGACCCTCCTGTTCTCTATGGGGCCTCTCTCTCCCAAGCCACACTGTTACTCCTAATACTTTTGCTATTTTCCTGACCTACCTGATCAATCACATAACACTGGCCTGTCCTCCAGGTTTCTCTCTTAAGAATATTCTTAATAACTTTTATTCTCATCAGGTGATTTGACCGAATCTGACCTCCTACACCCAGCGTATGTTTCCTTTATTTCTTAACCCGACCGTTATATCTCTCATTGGCCAAGGTTCCCTCAACTTGCCAGGTTATCCTTCACTCTAAAAGGAACAGGCTTCTTCTGGACAGCTGCAATCACACTCATATAAAAAAGAACTCCCACTTGCCAGCTGTTCATGTTCTGTCATACAGATTCCCTCACTTCACCTCTACTAGATCTAGTCAAATCCACTAAAATTCACCTTTTCTCCAGAATAGATCCCTAAACTCTGAACTTGTCCATGCATTCCCATCACTATCTTCAAGCCAATAGAAAGAATGAAAAAGGTATTAACTAATACAAGGGTAAGACGTGGGAACACGAAATAATCCTCATAGGGAAATCAGAATAGGAGAGAGTGAGCAGTCTCAAGTTCCTGGGAGTTAGGATCTCTGAGAATCAAACCTTGTCCCAAAATAACAATGTAATTATAAAGAAGACAAGACAGCAGCTATATTTCATTAGAGTTTGAAAAGATGTGATTTCTCAATGTGCTGTGCAAGATGCCCACCAGCCGCAGCCCTGAAGACCTTCGCGCCATGCTGCTTTCTTCTTATGAGAGACGGCGCACCACACGGTCAAATTTATCTGTGCCTGCTCATGCCTTTTCTATGCCCAATGCGAGAATCTGCTCACTGGATAGAAACTTCCTTCCCTGTGCTATCTGAATTGGGAACAGCCTTCCAGGTGCTGTGATTGGAAACATCTCCGACGATGGGGTCCAAGCCTTCAAGAGTTGAGTGCACAAACACCTATCATCTCTGGGAGGGAAGACACATGCTTCTAAATAAGACATCATAAATTGGACCTGCATGGCAATGCTTGGTTGTTGGTAGGTAGGGGTTAATACTTGACCATCAAGAACACTTGTGAGTTATGTTCCGACTGGACTCAGACCTTGAACTGCTGTAGAACAGTGCAGAAAGAACAGATGCTGTTTTCTCCCGGTCGGGATTTGTTTTTCTTTCCAAGTGCTCCTGCCACGTTTTGTCACCCTGCAACCTTATCCTTCAATCCCTTTGAATTATGGAGGACAGCATGTGTATAAACGTCTCTATCCAGCAGACCTCATCATGATCATCATGACTCCAGTATTTCTACTATTCGTTAATGCTTCTGAATAGTGCGCATGATTGTTTGGTATTTTATTACTGAGCAGCAGTGAACCATCTGTTTGGCCTTTCAGAGTTCTCTTTGAGAACTAGTAATGAAAGTCGCTCAAAAACCTAAAGGGTCACACTCAATGGAAGGTGTGAGAAGACAGAATGACGGGGCGGAAAGGGTCTTTGTTTATGTTAACTGCTTTCCAGAGGCAGCCTGAAATTCAGCTGGAGTCAATGGAGGGGAGTAATGGAGGGGATTCAGGAACAGCTTCTTCCCCTCTGACGTCCGAATCCTAAATGGACATTGTATCAATGAACACCACCTCACTTTTATAATATATATTGTTTTTGTATTTGCACCATATATAATTTAAATATGCATATATACTTACTGCTATTGTTTTACTTGTTTTGTTTTTTTCCCCTTTGTATGTTTTCATGTATTGTATGAAACTGCTGCTGGTAAGTTAACAAATCAGGATCAGGTTTATTACAACTGGCATGTGTCGTGGAATTTGTTAGCTTAGCAGCAGCAGTTCACTGCGATACATAGTATGGAAGGAGAAAAAATAATAATAATAATAACATTTATAGTGTCCAAGTTTTCAATGCCCATTCAGGAATCTGATGGCTGAGGGTAAGAAGCCGTTACTGAATCGATGAGTGTTTGCCTTCAGGCTTCTGCACCTCCTACCTGATGGTAACAGTTTCCAAATTTCACAACATATACAGGTGATAAAAAAAACCATTTCTGATTCTGATACAAGTGATTCTTGATCAGCTTGTTGAGTTGGCTGAGGAATGGCAAATGGTGTTCAGTCCAGATGAGTGAGGTGTGGCAATTTGTGAAGTCATGTCAGAGAAGGACTTTGTGATCTCAGCACAGAAACATTACTCCCCTCCATTGACTCCAGCTGAATTTCAGGCTGCCCCTGGAAAGCAGTTAACATAAACAAAGACACTTTCCGCCCCGTCATTCTGTCTTCTCACACCTTCCATCGGGCAACAGACATAAAGGAGTGAGAACACACAGCACCAGGATCAAGGACAACATCGGTCCTAATGTTTCTTAATTGTACGCAGGATTTTTTGTATTTTACAGCACATTGAAAAGTATTCATACCCACTTTGGAAGTTTTCATGTTTTCTCGTTTTACAACATTAATACACAATGGTTTTATTTGGCTTTTTGACACTGAATAACAGAAAGACGATTTCGTGTCAAAATGAAAGTGATGTCTAAAAAGTGATATTCACCCCTTTAATATGACAACCCAAATAGTCACTGGTGCAGTCAATTTGTTTGAGATTTCATATAATTAGTTAAATAGAAATCACCGTGTGCAGTCTGGATGATTCAATTAACTTTGTAAAATGTCAATTGCTGTTGCGTCAATGTCTTATGTTCTCTTCCATTTTTATACTCCATGAGCTCATCATTTGTTCCGGTCTTCCTATACCTGCAGTGAAACTACGTTTATATCTTCACCAGGGCCCCAACATCTAAAAGGACCTAAGATGCCTACATCTTTCAACTTTACTTTTTATTCAGTCAGACATATACAAAAATTTTACTCCCAAAGTTACACTTTTGGGAAGTGGGAAGCTTCAAAGGTCACATTTGCCAGAAAACAGCCTGTCCAAACCACACTTGACAGATTACTTCTGATCCATTAAAATCGACCTTTCTCCAATTTAGAATCTCACACCAGACTTAACTTGATGCGAATTTACCGTGAAACAAATGACCTTGAGGTCACTAGATGCAAAGTGTTCTCTACACAAACTTTAGCCACTGCCCACTCTCTCATTCTCTAATCGTAGATCAGGTATCGCATTCTCTCCAGTTGCAGTTATTTCCATGTTTATAACAACATTGAATCTAACTCAGTTCCTCAATGGCCTGCCAAATGTCAGTCAAAGAACTATTCGGAATGTCACCGAATAATGGGTCTCTGGATATGTCCATCTATTCCCATTCACGCACAGTGACCTCACAGTCTGACGATTCTGGACACAAACCCATCAAATGCGTCATCCAAGTCACTGAGAGAGAGGTCAAAAAGAAATGGTCCCAGCACAGTCACTTCTGGAAAACTACGAGTTACTGTAAGTCAACCAGAAAGGGTTTACTTTGTTCCCAGTCTCTGTGATAGACAGCAGCTGACAGATGTGTGTAAGCGAACATTTTGGGACCTGCACAGAAGGGACGATTTGCACCTGAACTGCAAGGGAAATAATATCTCACTATAACACCAACCTTGTGTTTATTGCGATCTACGATCTCTCTGCAAATGTGTTTCTCTAAATCCGTCGGGGTGTTCAGTTCTCTGTAATACAGCCCCATGAACGAGGTCATAGCTTTTTTTTATTCATCGGTTCCACGTAAAACGCATCATTTCTCCAGTCTGGCCTGACTGCATTGCCATGGACTCCAATCTTGCTAGGAATTTCCAAATGCACCGTATCTACTGCATCTCTTTTGTCTATGAGCTTGTAATTACCTCAAAAATTGTAGTAGGTCTTTATCAGGCATGATCTCCCTTTCAGGAACCCATGCTACCTTTGGCCTATCCCGTCATGTGCCTCCAGGTACTCCACGATTTTATCCTTAACAATCGTTCCCAACAAGTTTCTGAACATTGATGTCAGGCTAACGGGTCTATAGTTTCAATTATGCCGCCTTCCACCCTTCTTAAATAGCAAAGTAATATTTGCAATTTTCCAGTCATCTGGTACTTCGCCAGAACCTACCGATTCTGGAAAGATCATTATTAACGCCTCCGCAATCTCTCAGCTACTTGGTTCAGATCCCGAGGGGGACGAGGTGCCGGGCATGAGGCTGCTTAACAAACAGGGAAGATTCTAGCATCGTCTGACCAGCAGAATGCAAAGTGTCTGAATTAAGGGAGCCTTTTTTCGTTTGGCTACCGTGGCTGGTGTTCCACAGACCTCTGTGTTGGGACCGATCGCTGTTACATACTATGTCAGTGAATTGGATGATGGCTTTGTCGCAGGGTTTGAGCACGATATGAAGGTCGGTGAAGGGGCAGGTAGCTTTGTCGCAGGGTTTGCGGACGATATGAAGATAAGTGAAGGGGCAGGTAGCTTTGTCGCGGGGTTTGCGGACGATACGAACGTCGGTGAAGGGGCAGGGAGTTTTGAGGAAGCAGAGAGGCTGCAAATGGACTCAGCCACCTGAAGAAAAAGAGGAAAGAAATGGCAGATGGAATACAGTGCCAGGACGTGTATGGAGATACACATTAAAGTCAACCCAATGATCCAAAAATCTGAAGTTCCCCCGTCTGCACCAGCTCCATCGTCACACTTTAAACTGTATAATCTTCATACTTCTGATTTCATTGGTACTGTGGCATGGGTAGCAATCCTAAGGACACAGTCCTGTAATACCCGCCATTTATCTTTGCACACATCTCCCTGAAATCACTTTGAGGAATATTGACCCGCTTCCTACCCAGGGCATTGGTACCTATATGGACCACAGCACCTCGCTGTTCAGCCTTCATAAGACCATAAGATTCTGGAGCAGAATCGGGAAAGTTGACCCATGAAGTCCGCGTTTACATCGTGGCTGTTCCACTTTCCCTTTCAGCCCCCATCTCCTGCCCTCTCACCGTCGCCCTTCCTGCCCTGTCTAAACAAGAATTTATCAACCTCTGCCTTAACTATACCGAATGACGTCTCTGGCAAACAGTAGCACAGATTGACAACCGTGGCTGACAAGAGAAGTCGAAGCCAGCATCAGAGAGGGAATAAAATGCAACATGAATAATTCCAACAGTAGCTGACTAGCAGGCGACGAAGAATGGGAAGAGAGGGAACTTTTCCGGCTGACTGCCAGTGAGAAGTGTTGTTCGACAGACGACTATGTTGTGATAATTCTTTCAGGTTATATGTCAATGATTTGGATGATCTAATTGACGGCATTCTAGCAACGTTTGCAGACAACACGGAGATGGGTGGAGCGACAGATAGTTTTAAGGACGGAGCGAGGCTGCAGAAAGACTGACAGATGAGGAAAATGGACAAAGAAGTGGCAGGTGGAACGCAATGCCAGGAAGTGTATGGTCATTCACACTTGTCGAGGAAATGAAAGGGTTGAGTACTTTCTCAGTGGAGAGAAAATGCAAAACACGGACAAGCACAGAGAACTGGGACTCGTTGTGCAGGATTCCCTCAAGGTTATTTCAGAGTTCTAGTGTGTGATGAGGAAAGAAAAGGCGATATTAGCATTTATTTGAGGGTAGCTACAATGCAAGAGCAAGGATGTAATGTAGCGGCTTTATCAAGTGCTGGTGTGGCCTCAAACGGAGAATTGTGAACAAGTTTAGGCCGCTTATCTTCAGAAGAATGTGCTGAAACTGGAGAGGAACCAACAAGGTTCACGAACATGATTCCAGGTTCGATGGCTTTCGGTCTGCATTAACTGGGATTCAGAAGAATGAGGGTGACCCGATTGAAACCTATGGAATGGTGAAAGCATCTGACAGAATCCTTGTGGAGAGGATCATACCTCTGGTGGGAGAGTGTTAGAGGAAACAGGCTCAGAATGGAGGGGCATCCATTTAAAATGAGAGCAAGAGGAATGTCCTTAGCTAGAGAATGGCGAAGCTGTGGAATTCGCTCGTTGTCACAGGCAGCAGTGAGTGCTGTCCTTACGTATATTTAAGGGAGAGGTTGACAGATTCTCGACTGCTCAGGGCATGAACAGATATGGAGAGAAGGATTGGAGATGGTGGCCAGTGGTGGACTGAAAATGGATCAGCCATGAGGAAATGGCGGAGCAGACGCGATGGGACAAATGGCCTAATTGTGCTCCTGTATCTTATAGATTAATGGGTTCAATCAGGGCAGATCAATTTCCAATTAGTGACAAGACATCGCATCGACCCTTGTGGAAGTCGAGTACGGAAACTGCAGGGGCCGCAGCCTGTCTCCAGGAGGATGTAAAATGTCTTTCGACACCTGTGAGGTGCTGTAGATTAGCTTCCATTGTTCTAGAAAGGCTCTGACAATGAGCCGGGAAAGTACAGGCGGATGAGCCAGACACCAACGGTTAACTTATTGTCAGACACGCTAAGGAACAGGATATATAAATATTCCAAAGGTATCAATTGTTTCAAATGTGTAGCTAATGTAAGAGAAATGTATGCTATATTCATCCTGAAATTCTACTCTTTGAAACCATCCACGAAAACAGAGGAGTTCCAAAGAATGAATGACAGTTAAATGCTAGCTCCCCAAATTCCCGCTAGTTCACCCCACACACGCATAAGCGTAACAAAGCAAACATCTTCCCTCCCCGACCCACCCACCAGTTAAAGAAAGCATCGGCGCCCTCCACCGAGCTCTGAAACGTGCAGCAAAGCGTCAACAGAGACACAGACTTTCAGAACCGCAAAGACTACACGTTCACCCCGGAATTCAACACACCACAGCCTCTCCCCCCATCTCTCCTCTCTCTCTCTCTCTCTCTCTCTCTCTCTCTCTCTCTCTCTCTCCCTCTCTCTCTCTCTCTCTCTCTCTCTCTCTAATGTGAAAAACCGGTCTCTCCGATTCACAGCGGTGGGGGGGGGGGGGGGGCATAACAAACAGTTCACTGATTTAAGAAGTTAAATGACTGTGTTGCTTGTTCCGAGCTCTGTGCCCGAGGAACCCGGGTCTCCGGGAACACGGCCAGCAGCAAGCTCGCTGCTTTCGATCTTCCGTCTCCCACGACGCACCGATTTCCTGCAACGCCACCGACCTCGACTCCATCCGCCTCCAGAGCTACGTAATCCCAGAATACTGAAGGCGAGCTGGTGTTTTAGCCCTCGTCCTTGGTATATCGAATAACGGCCCGTCATCAGACTCCGAGAACGTGTCCATTCCCGCAAAGAACCAAAGTCAATTTGTAATTCCAGGTCGGGGTCTTCAAAAGCAACATGAGAGGGAAAAATAGAGATATTAAAATAGAACTAGAACTCTTTCCGAAGCTGCAAAGAAGGAGTCGCCGTCAGGCGCCATCGTCCTCCTCAGCTGCACGTAACCGTGGATTTCAATGGGAATATGGTAAACTGGATTTGCAGCTGACACCTGGATACAGAGCAGGAGTGGCAGTGAGGCAGATTATCGAAACTTGGAGATGGGTTTTGCAGCTGGATAAATGGGCTGACGGTTTTGCAGCTGGAATGTAATGAGGACCGATGTGAGGTGTTGCGCTTTGCCGGGAACAACAGGGTCGGACTCAGGCAGTGACTGGTCGGGGATTGTGGTCTGCGGGGAGCAGAGGGATCCGGGAATACAGTTCCATAGTTTAGGGCAGGGTCATGAAGAGAGCCTTTGGCACATTGACCGTCATGAATCAATGTACTGAGTACACGAACTGCAATGTTATGTTGAAGTTGAAAAGGACGTTACTGAGGACAATCCTGGAGTATTGTGTGCAGATTGGATCATAGAAAACCTGCAGTAGAATACAGGTCTTTCAGTCCACATAGCCGTGCTGAACTTGTCCTTACAATGGAACTACCCACGCTTACCCATAGCCCTCTAGTTTTCTAAGCTCCGTGTATAAATCCAGGGTCTCCAATCTACACCTTGAACAATTAGAGCGAACATTTATAATGATGATTCCAGGAGGTGAGGACCTGAGTTGCAGAGAAAAATTCAAAGGAATTTGTCGCTCCGCAGATGAGGCTTTTCCCCCTCAGTTTGGGTGAGGCCTGAATAAGACGTCACAAGTTCGGGGTAAAAGGAGAAGTGTTTAAGTGTAAAATGTGAAGGAACTTCTTTACTGAGAGGACAGTGTGAGTGTGGAATGAGACGCCAGTGGAAGTGGTGAAATGAGGTTCCATTGAGACACTTGACAGGTACATGGACGGGAGGGATGGTCCTGGTGCCGGCCGAAAGGGCCGTCGGGAAACAGACTATCACACTCTGGAGGAGACGATGGGTATGTTGATGTGTGAGGAGTTTGATAACTCTACATATAATCCCTAAGAATTTTCTCCAGAAACGTGTCTACCCCTAACGTGAGTCTATATTTTACAGGATTATCCATCCCCATTCTTAAATAACAGAATAAGATCGATCAGCGCTTTTCTGAGATCTTACTCGAGGCTACAGAGAACACAAATATATTGGTCAAGTCACTAGTGATGTGGTTTCCTGCCTCTCTCCATAATCTGCAGTATATCCTACCAGGCTCTGAGTAAATAATCCACCTGACTGCCCGATAAGAGACGAAACACTACCTCCTTTGTGGTCCTGTACTGAACAAATTTAAAAGGCATTGTGATTAAGTATAGGATAGGAAAGGTTTAGTTAAAGACTCCTGTCGCAGGGAAAATAACCTTTCAGCACCTGTGCCCATGTGCCCATTTAATTCAAGCTAACTCATGCCCAGAGGAAATGGCTCACCCACAGGCAGATGGGACAAATTTTGTGGGCACCAGTGCAGACTGGAAGGGCCACTCTCAATGCTGAAACTGGAGGGTTTCATCCGAAACTTCGACAGTATTCCTCTCAGGAAATTGTGCCTGACCTGGTATGTTTCTTAAACTGTTGCATTCTAAACAAAGTATATTTTGTGCAGGAGGTCTGCAGAGAGATTCACCAGGAGTGTGGAGGATCGTAGTTCATCACTCCCAGAGTGCCTGCTGCCGGCTGGTGGCGCAATTTTTTCTGAATCGGCGGAGACTGAGGGAGGTCTGGCAAACATCGCCGGGACAGACACTCGGAGGAGTGGACGGAGAGCCACGCCCGTCCCTGTAGATGCCGCGGCCGACGACCACCGACAGCAGTATCGCTGAACTCCGACAAAGCGAAAGAGCAGGAGGAGGGTCTGAGTATGGGGCAGATTTCCCGAGGCCTATCGTAGTTCAGACCCTTCACTGTCCCTGCTGTCACCGGCAGAGGAACCTGTCGGTCAAATGAGATGAATGGGAATTTCAGTCATGGAGAGAGGTGGGAATATGAAAACAGCAGCTATGTTGCCTTAGGAATATAGAGGCGGATCAGTCCAACAGTTTAAAGTACAGTTGGGTGTGTCTTATGCAGAGACCTTGCAAAAAGTTAAACCTGACTCTGACTGCTAAACATAATAAAGTGTTCCCAGTCAGAGAATACACTAGGGGGTCAGTGGATATATGTCGGCATCACAGTTCTCTCAGGAAAGATACTGTACTGGTGGGTACAACTGAGTTTGTGATGTTTATAATGGATGTCGTGAATTGTACTGATCAGACATCTCGTCATGCTGGCAAAAACATAAAATGATTGTGAAAGCTGCAGAAAGGTATCTCGGTGTTATGTTGGAAGCTGTAAATAAAGATCTGATGCGTGGAGTATTTGCATCCTAGTCTATCCCAGCCTGAGTTTTCATCCTCAACACATTAAGAAGTCTGTTTCTCATTTGCCAGAATCCCCCGATGTTTTGAGTATTCAGGAAAAGAGATTATTTTCACAGTTAAGATTTTCTGTGCAGGATTATATTGTCGTTTGGTGTGATTGGTCATTTGATAGAGAGGTAGTGCTGACAGTTTTATAAGGAAGGAGGCAGGGTGTAGAGTTGTGAATGTGAATGAACCGCATGTGGGAATTGTTGTAGAAATATGTGATTCAGCAGGTAACTGTATAAAACTGATTATGGTTCACAACGCTTGTGGAAAACTTTCTACTGAGTTGTGAGAAAGTACATTTTGTTCTCGCTCACGAAGAGTTGTATGCTGCTGAGATTTTAACGCAGTTCACTTTGGGTTTGTCTGCAGAATGATGGTAATGGTTTGAATAAAGAACAGTTTTTCAACTTGAGTGTCTGAATGGGCACGAGATTTGATATTAACAGTAGTTCTAGAACCGCTGCAGAATGTTGACGAAGATGTGTATTTTTACAATGAAAGGTTATTCACGTTATTCAGCAAACTGCGATGGAAGTGATTCCCATTACAAACAGAATTAATAGGAGAAAGGCTGTATCACTGTGGACTGAGGAGTGTGCAGAGGCGATTAGGGAGTGGGACAAGGCGTTTAAGAAAGTGAAGAAGTATTAGTGTCCCAGTGACATTATTAAGTATAAAAGGGCAGAAGCCGTGGTGAGGAAAGTGGTGAAGATTGGGAAAAAGATTTTCTGGGGACACACTGTGACAATATTGCAGGGGATTGGCAGGTCAGACTTCACCAGGACAGGATGATACATAGTATTTTTTGGTCACATAAATGTGGATGTCGGCATATTTCGGGGTTTGCCAATGAATCTAGTGTTGCGGACGCGTTTGGCGGAGCATCCAGCTTTGCGGATGTGCTCAGCTTCAGGGGTATGTCAGCGAATGTGTGAATGCACAAGGATTTCGTGGTGTCGGATGCTTTGGGGTGGACACTGATTTGAAGGTTTAATGAGGGTTTTCTGTTGAGCACAGATTTGTGGGTGCACGCTGATTTGTCCAGAGTTGGGTGTCAATTTGTGGATTTGGGAGTGAGCACTATCTTGGGTGAGCTGGAGCATTTGGAGCGTGTCGAATCTCAAGGTTTTTCCGTTTATCCAAACTTATATGGATATACATGCAATATCAACTTTGACCTTTGTTCTTGCTATGTTTTAAATGGTGACAACTTTTTTTGTGAATTGTTTGAAATGATTCTTGCTCTGGGATAATCTAATGTGCATGTAGGGGTCCCTCGTGATTTGGAGCTGCGACAGGTCTCAAAGTTATTCCATTTGTACATAAATTACTAATAAATGCAATTTGAATTATGCCCTCCGTTCTTGTTTTTTTTCATTGTTCAGGCAGCCATTTTGTGAAGTGTTGGAACTGTGCAGTTTGCGGAGACAGATGAGAAGTGACTAAACCGAGGGGGATAAAGTAAATTGGATTGTATTGCCCGGCAGGGTCCCGCAGAGACAGTCAGTCTACCCACACACTGAGAGACAAACACACACACACACACACACACACACACACACACACACACACACACACACACACACACACACACTCACACACACACACAGTCGTCGGGCACTGTCACAAGCTTTTTGCTTTTTGCACCAATCTTTTTGGTGATTGCTCATCATACGACGTGTCTTGGGCATCTGATACATGGCGGAGCCCATCCCTCTCCAGGCGTTTTTGGAGCCGGTTGGATTCGAACTCGGGAGCCCGGCGCTGATGCCACTACGTCACCAGCCGGTGTCGTGTTCGTGATTCAATATATTTTCACAAGCTACAATGGCATAATTTACTTAAATATTCTGTGTCTGATTAATGGTTACTTTGAAGTGCATATTTACACTGGAAGCACATTTAATTGATAAGATAACTCGGACGGTTCAGTCACCTGCGTTGGGACAAATTAGCTCCCAATGGTCTTCATATTAATTGAACAGTTTAATCGCCGTCCGTCACCGCGGGAAATTCACCTGTCTGATGTAATCGATTTGTAAATAATTTAAAAGCTTTATTTTTAAATCTGTTGAAATCTGTCCCTGTGGAGTGACAAAATTGTATTAAAAACCCGAGGCATGTGCTGCCTCAGCATTTCATTCCGAGAGATCGCGTGTAACACAGGGGGGCCAAATCACTGGACAGAGAAAATGTCTGCATTGTTCGTTATATACAGGAGAGTGCAGAAAATATTGTACGTGTTCATTGCCGTTATTGGAGTTCCCGGTGAGTGAACAGTGGGATTCATATTTGGAATTTCTGATTGTTACCGGTGTGATCCTATTCATGATCATTTTACAATCTTCCAACTTTATGATCACTGAACAAATATCTGTCAGAGATATCGATCCTGTCAATTCCACTTTCCGATTTTTCATATTCATTGACAAAGGGAACTAAACCTCTGTCTCTCCTCTAACCCACGGGATCGACTCAAACGCTGTTATTGCCTTTAATGATATCTTGTCCAGATTTGTCGCAGTGCTGAGGACAGGTAACTCTCCGAGAAGGTGTGACGGGAAGGGTGGGGCTCATTGTCAGGTTTACTGTTTCTGAGTTATTGATCAAATAGAGACCCCGGTGCTGTGTTTCGCGACTCCCCGTGGAGTCTGTCACAATCGTATCCCGCTGACGTTTAGTCAATAATTTGGTCTCATCACCCGATCCGGTGTCCAGGGATCTGCTCACGAGTGTTATCGAATTGAACTGCGATTTAGAATTAATCCGTTAACTGAGCCACTCAGTCTCTGTTTGCTAATACTGTTTCCAGTGCTTTCAGTGTGTGTCTCCCCTCTGTATCTCATCTTGGACACATCAGATGCTGATTTTCCAGAGTCCTGGTCAGTCACGGTTAAGTCAGTGAAACCGGCCCCGTCAGCGACTGGAATCGGGATCAGCAGCGATCGTTGTTGTTCATTCAGCTCGTTTACATCGCTGACGATTGCCCACACATAGCTTTATCTCCACACAGAAGAAAAAAGTTCAGAGATAGTGCGACCCGTGTGTCTGGTGCTAGAGTAGCAGCCGTTCACAGACATCTTTAGCTGGAACTCGATCTGGTGTTAATTCCCGGAGAATGTGTCAAGTAATGCCCAGTGTCTGTTTCTCTCCCTCTCTCTCTCTCCAGTGAATGTAGTGGCGATTCTGATCCTGTCCCGGGGAAAGTGCGGCCTCTCCACCTGCACAACTCGCTACCTGGTGGCCATGGCAGCGGCGGATCTACTGACTATTGTCACCAGTGTGATTTTTATTCGAATCGGAGCGTATTACTTCCCGAGGAGTTTTCTGGACATTACCCATGTGTGCAGTGTTATCGATGTACTGAGCCACACGGCCACACACTGTTCTGTCTGGTTCACCGTCGCTTTCACCTTTGATCGGTTTGTCGCCATTTGCTGCCAGAAACTGAAAACAAAATATTGCACCGGGAAAACTGCGGCTGTGGTTCTGACAGCAACCGGTGTACTGTTCTGTCTGAAAAACGTTCCCCGATACTTCGTATGGGAACCCAGGGTAATAATCAACAATGTACCGTGGTTCTGTTATGTCAGGGATAATGTTTTCACTGACCCCGGGTGGGTAGGATATGACTGGCTCGATACGGTTTTAACTCCGTTCCTCCCTTTCGCTGGGATCCTGCTGCTCAACGCTCTGACAGTCAGACACATTTTAGTGGCCAGTCGGGTCCGTAAGGGGCTGAAGGGTCAGAGCAAGGTGGAGAACCGCAGTGACCCGGAGATGGAGAGCAGGAGGAGGTCTGTGGTTTTACTCTTCACCATCTCCGGCAGCTTCATCCTCCTGTGGATGACATACGTTGTAAATGTCATATATTATCAGGTCTCAGAAAAAGGATTCGAATTCAATGATTCTGAATGGATCTTTTACTACGTCGGGTTTTTGCTGAGAGATTTCAGCTGCTGCACGAACACATTTATTTACGCGGTGACTCAGTCGAAATTCAGGGAGCAGGTGATCAGCGCGGTGAAATATCCGGTCACCTCGGTGCTTCAGTTCATTAATAAAGCCGCGACCTGAGCACAAGCCAAAGGCGGTTACAGTGAGGGTTCCAGCTCCTCACATTCACCCCCTGATCACCCCGGTGTTATTCCCCGGCAGGTTGTCGCATCGACCGGCAGCTCTGGAACGTTAGGATAGTATGTGTTTTGTGAGGGGCAAGGCACCGTCCTGGAGACTCAGTACCGCATTGGACCTGCCAGATGACAGTCAAAGACCTGCACCGAAACACAGTCCAGCCATTGGTCTGTGTATATGTCCATCTATTGCCTTTGAGGCCCAACAACCTTGCAGCCCACAAAACGGCAGGCATCTAGTCGATTACTGGCTGCGTAATCCAATGTCAATCACACTACTCTCCGCCTTCCCCTTGAATGATTTGCTGATGTAACGAAATGGGGCCGATTTTGGTTAAAAGGCATTTGACAGATCAAATTAAAGTTGCATTCCCGCCATTAACTAGACTGGAGTGTGGTGCAAAGAATTAGAAAATAAAACCTTCACTGCTTCTTTTTTGAATAAAATTCTCTCTCTTCTTGTTTTACTCCGTTCCACCATTAAGCTAACAGTTACGCATTCTGCAGTGGTGTTTCCTTTATGCTCATTATCCCAACAGTCTTGCTATAAATCAAATCCTACCAACCCCTTAGCTTCTGATTTGCCGGGTGGAAGGTCTTTATCCACCGCTGGAATTGTATCAGCTTTTGTAACTCAACCTCTCCGTGCAGGGTGAGACCCATAAGAAGACCCATAAAACTCATAAGAAGTGGGCCAATGATTTCCAACAGTAAATCTGACCGACCGCTAGAATAAACTGTTTTAAGAATCATCAAAACCGAAAAGGCATGTGAATATTTTAGAGCTGTACACAGACAAATTTCCTCCACCCAGTGTAAGCCTAAAATGATGGCAAGAAGTTCTTCTCTATGTACTGATATAATGGTTAGTAAGTTGTTTCGTTGTCGTTACCTGTAATTAAGGCACAGAAAGAGCCAGAGGAACATTACAGTTGTTATCTTTGTATTCTTCTGCAACAGTTAATATATTATAATATTTCTCCAGAATGTACTGCTGAACCAACAGACTCTCGGAGATTGCAGAATTCTTATTAAGCTCTGTGACCTAAAACCAGCTAGTCAGAGGCAGAACAAGATGGGGTTTCAGAGAACGTGACATGGGGGAACATTGCGTAATCCCATAATCCCATCTTCCCAGCGCGATAAGATCCCAGCCACCTAAACTTGAAAACGCTCTTCGTGTGATGTTTCCAACCGTCCTCGAACACAACTTCAACAGGATGGTAATTTATTTGTCCCGTCTAATGAATCCAGTTTGTTAATATCAACTGCAATCTCCGCAATTACACTTGGCTCATTTCAACCAGTAAAGCTGAAACAGGGGACCGCCTTATTGCGCCAGGACGCTTCCGAACACTTTAAAATTGAAGATGACGCTGATCTACAAGTCACACAGCCATAATCAAGAACAGATCCAATTGATCAAATGAACATGGTCCACAATGATATTCATGTAGCTCCCCAGAATACGCATATAGACAACTGAGAATATTTAATGTTAATATTTTCTGATATGGCGCTTCAATGCCAGCTGATTATCCATGCACATGCCTGGAAATCTTCCCGCTGTCACGTCTTGAAGAGTTTGACAATATAATTTCAAATCAACTGCGTGCCTATTAATCACATTTATAAAACACAGACTAAAAGCTTAAATTCTCATGTATTTTGCCAACTGTTCAAAATTATTAGCTGCTAATTGTATTCAATATACAGTATAATTGCAATTTATGCCTCTAAGCCATAAAGCTCCATCAACTGCATGTAGTGATTTACTAGATATAGTGCCTGTCTCAGAGAAAACATCATTAATCATAAAATTAGATAATAAAGCGTTACAGATTTGGCGTTGTGGGTTCCACCCCCCCCCCCCCCCCCCACCAGCACTAACCGTCCAAATATAAAACTCAGACAAAGTCTTGCAGTCTCCTGCTCAATCCTCATTTCCATAAAGCCATAAGACATGGAAGCAGAATTAGGCCATCCGGCCCATCGAGTCTGCTCCACCATTCACTCATGGCCGATAGTTTCTTTCCGTCCTCCTCAGCCCCAGCTACCGGCCTTCTCCCCTGAACCGTTGATGCCATGTCCAATCAAGAAATTATCAATGTCTGCTTTAAATGCACAGAACGCCGTGGGCTCTGCAGCAGCATGTGGCAAGAAATTCCACAAGTTCACCTCCCTTTGTCTGAAAGATTCCCCGCATCTCTGTTTTGAAAAGGCGCCCCTCTCTCCTGAGGCTATGCTCTCTTTTACTAAACCCTCCACCATCTTTATGGAAACATCCTTTTCATAATTCAGTCCAAAATCCTTCTTTCCATAAATACCTTATGCTTTTTCAATATAAAAAATACTGCAATTATATCACCCTTAAAATTTAAGAGTAATATCATCTTATAAATGTAAAAGTTAATCCGGTAATTCTACCCTTCCAAAACCCACTCTGCTAAAACGAAATATCATTTCTTCCCTGGAAAATATAATTCAAACTCTCCATTAAGATGCTTTCCATAAGTTTGCATAAAAGGGACATTAACTACTTAGGCCTACAACTAGAACAATCAGACGATGAGATACCGGGTTTAGTATCGGCACAACAAACTGTGATAATTAAACACTTCCACATCCCTGCCTATTGAATAAAATATTTCTATTACAAGCGCTTCACACCTTTCATTCACATTCACAACCCTGTCACTTTCTTGTAAAACTGGCAACACCACCCCTCTACCAACTAACCTGTCACGACTAGTAACAAGATAACACGGCACAGAAAAAAGAATGTGCGAGCAGCCAATGCGGAGGATCAGAGGAGCGTGTGGATAGTCAGAGGCTATTCTCCAGGGCTGAAAAGGCTAACACGAGAGGGCACAGTTAGAATGTGCGAGCAGCCAGTGCGGAGGATCAGAGACCGTGTGGATAACCTGAGGCCTTTCCCCAGGGCTGAAAAAGCTAACACGAGATGGCACAGTTTTAAGGTGCTTGGAAGTAGGTACAGAAGGAAGGTCAGGGGTAAGTGTTTTTATTTATGCAGCGAGTGCTGAGTGCGTGGAGTGGGCTGCCGGAGACGGTGGTGGAGGTGGATATCATAGGGTATTTTATTAGACTCCTGGATAGGTGTATGGAGCTTAGTAAAAATGGACGGTTGCGGGTCACCCGAGGGAATTGATAAAATAAATACATGTTCGGCTCAGCATTGCGGGCCGTAGGGCCTATCTTGTGCTGTAAGTTTTCACTGTTTACAGTGCTGGGTTAAGAGAAGGGTTGGGTAAGAGCTGGCAGGTGATTAGTGGATCCCGGTGAGGGAACGAAATGCCGATGAGGGACGGTGGAGTGAAGAAACGAGTCGGAAGTTGGGAGGTGAAAGGTTTCATTGACAAAAGTGATGGAATCTGATCGGAGAGGAAAGTGCAGCGTGGAACAAAGAGATGAAGGTGATGAGGGTGATGAGGTGTGGGGGATGGGGAGATGGAGAAGGTGGGAGAAGCGAGGAAAGATGAGGGCCGATAGATCAGGAGACAAAGAAAACTGGCAGAGAGGGTGGCGGAGGACTACCAGAGGTTTGGGAAATTGATGTTCATGTCGCCAGTTTGGAGGCGACCAGGCGGGATATGGATCGTTGCATCTTCATCATGAGTGTGGCCTCGCCAGCGCAATCGAGGAGGTTCCGGATCAACATGTCAGGATGAGAATGGGGAGTCCAATTGAAATGGGTGGGCACTGTGAAATCCCACTCTTTAAGGCGGATGGAATTAAAGTACTCTATGAAGCGTCCCTCTATGTCCTCTAAAAGCAACCGCGACCTCGTCTGCCATGACATGTCCAGCGCTCCAGAACACAGCCATCATGTCAGTTAGGTTCTCCGGAGGCTATGAGAGAACAGATTATTCGTTCATGCTGAGAGGTGTGAGTTCCATGCCCCCTCAGTCAGCTTCTTCAGTTACATCACCGAGAGCGGATCCCGGGAAGAACCGGGCGGTGGCGGAGTGGCCGAGACCCACGACAGGTGAGCAACTCCAGCGAGTTCTAGGGTTTGCGAATTTCTAACGCGGATTCATCAGGGAGTATAGTCGGGTGGCGGCGCCCCTTACCCAACTCACCTCACCTCGGACCCCTTTCCATTGGGACCCGGTAGCTGACTCAGCGTTCTCAGAGCTGAAGAGGCGTTTCTCCTCCGCTCCAATCCTGGACCAACCAGACCCCTCTTGTCGATTCATTGTGGGGGTCGACGCCTCCGACTCCGGGGAGGGAGCACTCCTCTCCCAACGTTCAGATCCAGATCACAAACTTCATCCCTGTGTCTTCTTTTCTCGCTGGCCGTCTCCCGCCGATCGAAATTACGACGCAGGGAACCGTGAGTTACTGGCGGTCAAACTTGCTTTTGATAAGTGGAGGCACTGACTGGAAGGAGAGAAACATCCGTTTATCGTCTGGAACGATCACAAGCGACAGCGCCCCCCACCACCAAGCAACAGGAAACACCAGAGAGAAACCATAGCAACACACACAGAATGTCAGCGCCCCCCACCACTAAGCATCAGGAGACACCAGAGAGAGATCACAGCAACACACACAGAATGTCAGCGCCCCCCAGCACCAAGCAACAAGAAATACCAGAGAGAGAGCATAGCAACACACACAGAATGTCAGCGCCCCCCACCACCAAGCAACAGGAAATACCAGAGAGAGACCACAACAACACACACAGAATGTCAGCCCCACCCCCCACCAACAAGCAACAGGAAACACCAGAGAGAGAGCATAGCAACACACACAGAATGTCAGCGCCCCCCACCACCAAGCAACAGGAAACACCAGAGAGAGAGCATAGCAACACACACAGAATGTCAGCGCTCCCCACCACCAAGCAACAGGAAACACCACAGAGAGAGCATAGCAACACACACAGAATGTCAGCGCCCCCCACCACCAAGCAACAGGAAACACCAGAGAGAAACCATAGCAACAAACACAGAATGTCAGCCCCCCCCCCACCACCAAGCAACATGAAACACCAGAGAGAGACCATAGCAACACACACAGAATGTCAGCGCCCCCCACCACCAAACAACAGGAAACACCAGAGAGAAACCATAGCAATACATACAGAATGCTGGAGGGTCTCAGCAGGTCAGGCGGCATCTATGGAAAAGGGAACACCTGCAGTCGACAAAAACTGAAGTTTACCCGACAGCTCGTCAAAGGCTCCCATCTCACGGGCAGGGCACAGAGAGATATCACTCATTTTCACTGCGAAGGGGAAACAGACAGTCGCTGTAACGATATTACCGTTTCCCGGGACAATTCTCCATACATCCGCCGCAGTAAAATCCACTTGGCGCCATCTTATTGACGCCCTTATTATTATTATTATTATTATTTTTTGTTTTGCTGCTGCTTTGGGAAACGCCGTGTGTTCTGTCCCCTGTTTTCAGAGCATACATTGGTGTGTCGGCCTGTGCAGTAGACGGTATCGGCCCCGGTGTACTGAAGGGGTACGAGCCAGCTGTCTCGTACTTTGCAGCTCATTTACAGTATGAGTCTGTGTCGGGAAAAGATACCGGTGCGGTGGAAGACTTCCTGCTTGGTTCCTTTACCCAAGAAGGCGATTACTTTGGGACATAATGACTACAGACCAATTGCTCCAACATCTCATGGGATGAAGGTGCTTGACAGGCTGGTGCTGACTTACCTTGGACCATATTTGTGATCTTCATTCGCCCCTCTACAGTTGGCCAAGCAGCCTCTTGTGGGAGTGGATGACGTCATCGTCAGCGAGCTCACTCTTACCCGGATGACGCTGCTGGTAGAGTGAGCGCCACACTTTTTGATTTCTCAGGTGCCCTCATTACAATTCAGCCGCTTCCTCTGCGCGAAAATCTGCAAAGGACGGGCGTAGAACATTCCACTGTCTCCTGGATTATTGACTACCTGACATATGGAACCGAGTTTGTAAAGCTGGGTGGTTCTGTGCCTGAGTTGGAGGTGAGTGGCAATGGAGCCCCACAAGGGACTGTCCTGTCACCGCTTCTGATCACACTGTACACATCAGACTTTCAGTACAACTCTGAGTCTCGTTTCATGCAGAAGTTCTCAATGACTCTGCGATAGTTGGGTGTATATGAGACGGACACGCCTTTGGTAGGAATCACCTGCTCCTGAATGTGCCCAAAGTCAGGGAGATGGTGATTGATTTTGGAGGAAGAGGACAGTAACGAGTTCTGTATACATTGTGGGAGAAGAAGTGGCGGAGGTGGAGGAGTAGAAACACCTGGGTGTTCACATCAACAACAGACGTGGCTGGAAAACCAAGACCAAGGCTGTTTGCAAGAAGGGGATGAGCATACTCCATTTTCTAAGGAAGTCGTGATCCTTGATTGTGTGTAGCAGGATGCAGGACATCATTTGCCAGTCTGTTGCAGAGTCTGCAGTCTTCCTGGCGGACTTATTTTGGGAGTGCAGCGTCGGTGCTGGTGATGGAAAAAGTCTAAATAAACTCACCAAAAAGGCGAGATCCATCCGTAGCTACAACTCGGAGTTCGTGCCGGAGCATACTGTTCTCCATTATGGACTATCTGGTACATCCTCTGTGTGACCAAGTGAATCAGCAACAGAGCATCTTTCTGAGCAGATTCCGCATTTACGAGGATCGTTCAGAATAAGCGTGACAGCAGTTCATCTTTGTGCGACGTGAGAGCACACATCATAGTGCAATAGTCTCTGCTTTATTTCCTTTATTTGGTATATTATTATTGCAAATTGGTACATTCTTATAGTCCTATATTCTACTTTTCATAATGTCTGCACACTTCTGAGTTTTTAAAAGTTGCTGTCGTTACTGATTCCCCGCTCGGGATCAAATGCGCATGCGTACACGTCTGAGCTCCCGGACATTGCGCATGCGCTCAATAAACGAGAGTCGCACAGGGATCGGCCGCGGGGAGGATAGCGCTCCGGGCGAGGCTTTAATCACCGGTTTTCGAACCGTGACTGAAGTACAATTACTTTGAATTTCGGCTACACTGGACCCACACCCCGGGCAGCCCCGATGCTTTCCTTCTTTCTCAGTCCCACAATCTGTACCCGGAACCCAAGGACCTTTCGGCTGATGGAGCGCTAGACCCCTGCGGCGCATGCGCATCAGTAGATCCTTGGATAGCGAGTAGACAGCTTTCTGGCTTGTGGGGCATTCGGGTAAACAGGCAGCCATGGGTGTTACTGCAAGGTAACAAGTCGATTGAAAGCAGATATAGCCCATTCTCATACAGACAGTAATACAGTTAGAGAATTTGCTCATCAGTAAGATTGCCTGATCCTTGCCAGGTTAGAAAATGAGGCGTTTATAGATATACATAGAAATCTGCAGCACATTTCCCATTCGGCTCCAACTTGAGATGAACTTTCTAATGTTGTGATGCCAGAGCTCATGACAGACTAAAATCTCCCCTGAAATATTGTGCTTCATCTACTGTTATCTTTTGCAATTTTTTTACAGGTTTAAAATGCCAGAATACTTGTGCACAGGAATCTCAAACACAGCAGCATGTCAGTTTCGCTTTCTCTGAATGGGTATGTGATGCCTTTATGGCAGTTATTTAGTTTATAATATTTTCGCGTAGTAATTCGTTTGTTAGCATTTTCTAGTTAAAGTTAGGATTGTCTGAGGTAAATTCGTTGTCTGTGATATAGAACGGCTTGCGATGACGTCACATCCGGTTTCGCCGCGTCGTGTGGGAAAATACCGGGTTGGAGAAACGGGAAGGTGGGGGCCACACATGTGCTACTCCAGCTCAAGAGAAGTTGTCTTTCTACGCACTGGGAACATAGTGAGAGCAACGCCGTAAGTTATGAGATAATCGATATGTTGAATTAAAATGTTAACGCTGATCCTGTTAAAAGTAACGACGGTCGATAAGGTTTATGTTTTCGTTAGTTAAAGAGTTGTGGTTAGTTTGCATTGAAGTGTATTGAAAGCAGTCATTGGCGTAGGTAGATTCTGACCGTATGCTGCACTTTAATGTAATGTAGTTGTTGTACTTTTACCTTTGCAAGTATTTACGATGTAAATGTAATATCAAGAAGGAAACAAATGCTGTACAAATCTTGCATTGTTTTATCAACAGTTTTCACCATACGTTAATGTGGAAGAGTGAACAGGAAACGGTTAATCTTACTGTGATCCTGTCTTCATTGACAAGGTTTATCTCCGTGTTTAGTTCGGCGTTCCGTTACACCCGAGCGAGAACACTACAGGATATTTAAGGAGAGAGATTATATTGTCTTTGCAACAACAACACATCTGTTGTCAATCCTTGGAGATGAAGAAGTATCTCTTCCAAACTGGAAATGTATTTTGTGTCTGAAATGAAGTCTTCTGTTATAACTCAGTGTTATTCACCGGAACACACCAGCTGGGAACACAGCAGCAGTTGTTCACTGGAGATCAGTTCTTCAACTACATTGATTCTACAAGCGATTCAAATGTCTGACATTGAGCTGCTCTGTGGGGGGGGGGGGGAACTGCTCAGTCATCCAGCCTGAAGATACATCAGCAGCTTCACACCATAGTGAGATGCTCCACCTGTTCTGACTGTGAGAAGCAATTCAATCTGCAATTGATGCAAGAAAGATCTAAAAATTTACCAGCTCAGATGGTGAGAAGGCACTCACACACTCAACCACAGCACAGTGACATCAGCGAGTTCACACGGGGAGAAGCCAGTCACTTGTTCTGAATATGGGAAAGGGTTCACGCAGTCATCTGAACTGAATGAACACCGGTGAGTTCACACTGAGAAGATGCCGTTTATCTGCTCAGACTGTGGGTAGAGATTCACTCACTTTTCAACACTACAGGGAGACCAGCGAGTTCTCACTGGGGAGAGGCCATTCACCTGCTCAGACTGTGGGGAGGGATTCAGTCACATTTCAACACTACAGGGAGACCAGCGAGTTCTCACTGGGGAGAGGCCATTCACCTGCTCAGACTGTGGGGAGGGATTCAGTCACATTTCAACACTACAGGGAGACCAGCGAGTTCTCACTGGGGAGAGGCCATTCACCTGCTCAGTCTGTGGGGAGGGATTCAGTCACATTTCAACACTACAGGGAGACCAGCGAGTTCTCACTGGGGAGAGGCCATTCACCTGCTCAGACTGTGGGGAGGGATTCAGTCACATTTCAACACTACAGGGAGACCAGCGAGTTCTCACTGGGGAGAGGCCATTCACCTGCTCAGACTGTGGGGAGGGATTCAGTCACTTTTCAACACTACAGGGAGACCAGCGAGTTCTCACTGGGGAGAGGCCATTCACCTGCTCAGACTGTGGGGAGGGATTCAGTCACTTTTCAACACTACAGGGAGACCAGCGAGTTCTCACTGGGGAGAGGCCATTCACCTGCTCAGACTGTGGGGAGGGATTCAGTCACATTTCAACACTACAGGGAGACCAGCGAGTTCTCACTGGGGAGAGGCCATTCACCTGCTCAGACTGTGGGGAGGGATTCACGCGGTCCTCTCATGTACTGACTCACAAGTTAGTTCACACCTGGAACAGGTCTGTTACATGCTCTGAATTTGGAAAGGGATTCATTCGGTCAAATCAGCTACTGAGTCACCATTTTGTTCACACTGAGGAGAGGCCATTCATCTGCTCTAATGTGGGAAGAAGTTCACTCGATCATCTCACCTACTGACACACCAGTTAGTTCACAGTGGAGAGAAAACTGCTCAGTCTGTGGGAAGCAATTCATTTGGGCATCTGACTTGAAAGTTCATCAGCGAGTTCACACTGGGGAGAGGCCATTCATCTGTTTTGAATGTGGGAAGGGATTTACTCGGTCTTCTCAACTGAAGGAACATCGGCGAATTCACACTGTGGAGAAACCGTTCAAATGCTCAGACCGTGGGAAGGAGTTCAGTCGGTCATCGCAACTGAACAGACATCAGCGAGTTCACACTTGGGAGAGGCCTTTCACTTCACCCTCCACTATCCACCCTCGCACATTCAGTTGACAGCTGACTCGAGAAAGACAGTGACCGTGGCAGGTGGCAGAGCTCACAAAACATATTCACTCTAGTTGACTTTTCTTATAACCTCCCGATTTGCACAGTTATTCTGACTAACCCGCTTCCTACCTTCCTATCTTTACACCCCCCCCCCCCCCATTAATCTCCTTCCTGTAATATTCCTTGCCAACAAGGGAAGTTGTAGGCAATCCCATTTACTTCCTCCCTCAGCTCCATTCTGGATCACAAACAGTTCTTCCAGGTGAGGCAACACTTCACCTGCGAGTCTGTCAGGTTGAGCTACTCTATCTGATGCCCCCAGTGCGGCCTCCTCTACATCAGTGAGACACAATCCAGACCGGGAGTCCACTTTGCAATTACATTCACTCTGTCTGCAACAAACGGAATTTCCCAGTCACATACAAGTAAAAATCTGCACACAGGCACAGTCTTCTCAATGATTTAGAGTTCCCTGCCCCGGTCATCTTATTTTGACTGTGGATACCCTGTCCATATACACCTCCACCACCCACCGGGAAAGCCACCGATGTCTCCATTTCCTTCTGGATACCAGACCCAACGAGTTCCACTTATAAAGTAATACACTTCTGCATCATATCAAAGTCTCTCTGCAATCTTCGACAATCCTCTACACTATCCACAACACCACCAAACTTTGTTTCGTCTGCAATGTTGCCAACCCATTCTTCTATCCCCACATCCAGGTGGTTAATAAGAATAACGAAACGTAGAGGTCTCAGACCGATCCTTGTGGGACACCAGTAGACGCAACCCTCCAATCCGAAAGTACTCACTCCACCACGACCCTCCACCACCTCCCTGTATCCCATGCGTACTGACTTTCTGAATCAGCCTACCGTGTGGAATCTTGTCAAATGCCTTAGTAAAATCCATGTAGATCACATCCACTGCACTACCGTCATCTATATGCTGGTCACCTCCTCAAAGAACTTTATCAGGCTTGTTAGACACGTTCTGCCCTTCACAAAGCCATGCTGACTGTCCCTGATCAGAACATGATTCTCTAAATACCCACAGAATCTATCTCTAAGAATCTTTTCCAACATTTTTCCCAACACAGTCATATGGCTCACTGGTCTATCATTACCTGGACTATCCCTACTAGCTTCTTTGAACAAAGGGACAACATTCATCTCCCGTCAATCGTCCGGTACCATTCCCATGGATAACATAGGATCCTTGCCAGAGGCTCAGCAATCTCTCCCCTCGCCTCATGGAACGCCTGGGGAATATTCCGTCAGGCCCAGCAGACTTACCTGTCCTAATGTATTTTGACAACTCCAACACCTCTTCTCCCTTAATATCAACATGTTCCAGAACATCAACCTCACTCATATTGCCCTCACCGTCAATAGACAATAGACAATAGACAATAGGTGCAGAAGTAGACCATTCGGCCCACGAGTCTGCACCGCCATTCTGAGATCATGGCTGATCATTCACTATCAATACCTAGTCCCTGCCTTGTCCCCATATGCCTTGATTCCCCTATCCATCAGATATCTATCTAGCTCCTTCTTGAAAGCATCCAGAGAATTGGCTTCCACCGTCTTCCGAGGCAGTGCATTCCGCACCTCCACAACTCTCTGGGAGAAGAAGCTCTTCCTCAACTCTGCTTTAAATAACTGACCTCTTATTCTCAATCCATTCCCTCTGGTACTGGACTCCCCCAACATCTGGAACATATTTCCTGCCTCAATCCTATCAAATCCTTTAATTATCTTAAACGTTTCAATCAGATCCCCTCTCAATCTCCTCAATTCCAGCGTGTACAAGCCCAATCTCTCCAATTCTCTCTGCGTAAGACAGCCCTGCCATCTCAGGAATCAACCAAGTGAATCTACGCTGCACTTCTTCAATTGCCAGGATGTCCTTCCTTAAACCTGGAGACCAAAACTGTACACAATATTACAGGTGTTGTCTCACCAGGGCCCTGTACAAATGCAAAAGGACATCATTGCTTTTGTACTCAATTCCCCTTGTAACAAAGGCCAACATTCCATTTGCCCTCTTCACTGCCTGTTGCACTTGCTCATTCACCTTCATTGACTGTTGATCTAGGACTCCTAGGTCTCTTTGCATTTCTCCCTTACCTAACTCTACACCGTTCAGACAATACTCTGCCCTCTTGGTCCTGCTTCCAAAGTGGATAACTTCACATTTATTCACATTGAATGACATCTGCCAAGTGTCTGCCCACTCACCCAGCCTATCCAAGTCTCCCTGTATTCTCCTAACGTCCTCTTCGCATGTCACACTGCCACCCAGTTTAGTATCGTCAGCAAACTTGCTGATATAGTTTTCAATGCCCTCATCTAAATCGTTGACATAAATCGTAAAGAGCTGTGGTCCCAATACAGAGCCCTGTGGTACCCCACTAGACACCTCCAGCCAGTCCGAGAAACACACATTCACTGCTACCCTTTGCTTTCTATCTGCCAACCAGTTTTCAATCCATGTTGAAACCCTGCCCCCAATGCCATGAGCTCTGATTTTACTCACCAATCTCCTATGTGGCACCTTATCGAATGCCTTCTGAAAATCTAGGTACACAACATCCACTGGCTTACCCTCGTCTAACATCCTTGTTACACCCTCAAAAAACTCCAACCGATTAGTCAAGCATGATTTGCCCTTGGTATATCCATGCTGGCTCGGCCTAATCCTATTTCTGCCATCAAGATGTGCCACTATTTCGTCCTTAATAATGGACTCAAACATCTTCCCCACGTCTGAAGTTAGGCTAACAGGGCGATAGTTCTCCGTTTTCTACTTCCCTCCCTTCTTGAAAAGTCGGATAGCATTAGCCACTCTCCAATCTTCAGGAACTGATCCTGAATCTAAGGAACATTGGAAAATGATTACCAATGCAACCGCAATTTCCTGAGCCACCTCTTTTAGAACCCCCGGATGCAGGCCATCTGGACCCGGGGATTTATTAGCCTTCAGTCCTACCAGTCTACTCATCACAGTTTCTTTCCTAATGTCAATCTGTCTCAAATCCTCTGATATCTTATGACCCTGGCCCATCCGTACATCTGGGAGATTGCTTGTGTCCTCCCTGGTGAAGACAGATCTAAAGTACGCATTAAATTCTGTTGCCATTTCCCTGTTTCCCATAACAATTTCTCCCAATTCATTCTTCAAGGGGCCAACATTGTTCTTAACTATCTTCTTTCTCTTCACATAGCTAAAAAAGCTTTTGCTATCCCCTTTTATATTCCTGGCTAGACTGAGCTCATACCTGATTTTTTTCTCTCCGTATTGCTTTTTTAGTTAAGATGTGCTGTTCCTTAAAACTTTCCCAATCATCTGTATTCCCACTCATCGTAGCCCTGTCATACTTCTTTTTCTTTAATGCTATACAATCTCTGACTTTGTCAACTACTGTGGCCCCTTCCCCCTCTTTGAATCCTTCCTTCTCATTGGAATGAACGGCTTTTGCATCTTCTGTATTATCCCCAAGAATATCTGCCACTGCTGATCCACTGTCTTTCCTGCCAGGGCATCCGCCCATTTAACTTTGGCCAGCTCTTCCCTCATGGCTCCGTAGTTTCCTTTATTTAATTGCAACACTGACACCTCTGATCTGCCCTTATCCCTCTCAAATTGTAGATAAAAACTTATCATGTTATGATCACTACTTCCTAATGGCTCCTTTACTTCAAGATCACTTCCTGTTCATTACACATCACCTAGTCCAAAATAGTCATCACGTCATCACGTTCCCTGTCATTGGTGAATACTGAAGAGAACTATTCATTGAGGACCTCGCTCACTTCCACAACCACAAAGCACGTCTTTCCACCTTTATCTCTATTCGGTCTTATCTTCACTCCTGTCAACCTTTTGTTATTCACATAATTGAAGAATGCTATGGGTTGTCCTTTACCCTACTTGCCAAGGCCTTCTCCTGCCCCCGTCTTGCACTCCTCGGCTCCTAGTTAAGCTCCTTTCTTGCTACTCTATATTCCTCAACAGACTCATCTTATCCTTGCTTCCTGAACCTCACTGCCTTCTTCTATCTGACTAGATTCTCCAGCTCACCTGTCACCCATGGTTACTTTATCTTCCTCACAGGGACAAATCTATCCCTAACATCCTGCAAGAGATCCCAGATTATCGACCACATGTCCATAGTACAGTTTCCTGCAAAAACATCATCCCAATTCACAGCCACACGTTTTACCCTTATAACCTCATAATTTGCCCTTACCCAATTAAAAAAAAAAATCCTGCTCTTTCTGATTCTACCAATTTCCATGATAATCTTAAAGGCCAGGAAGCGATGGTCATTGTTCCCCAGATGCTCACCCACTGAGTGATCTCTTGTCTGACCCGGTTCGTTATCTAATACTATCTCTAGTATGCCATTCCTCTTATTCGGCCTGTCAACATACTGCGACAGAAATCCGTCCTGGACGCAATTAACAAACTCTGCACCGTCTAAACCATTGGACCTAATCAGGTACCAATCAATAATAGGGAAGTTAAAGTCTCCCATGATGACAACCCTGTTACTTTTGCACCTTTCCAATATCTGCCTCCCAATCAGCTCCTCGGTATCTCTTCTGCTAGCATGGGGCCTATAGAATATTCCCAACAGAATAGCTGCTCCCTTCCTGTTCCTGACATCTACCCATACTGACTCAAAATCCTGCTACATTACCCACCCTTTCTGTAGCTGTAACAGTATCGCTGACCATTAATGCCACCCCTCCTCCCCTCTAACACCCATCCCTTTTATTGATATTGATAATCCATTGTTGCCCTTGTGCAGGCCAAGTCCCTGTAATGGCCACTAAATCATAATACCACGCATGCATCCAAGGTCTCGGTTCATCGCCTTTGTTCCTGATGCTTCTTGCAGTGAAGTACACGCACTTTAGCCCTTCTACCTTACTACCTTTACACCCTTTATTCTGTTTCTCTTTCCACAAAACCTCATTATATGTTAGATCTGGCTTTACTCCATGCATTATACTTGCAGCTCTCGCATGGCCTTTATCCTCCTCCACCTCACTATCTGCTCTAATACTCTGGTACCCAGTCCCTTCAAATGTAGTTTAAACACCGCCCCCCCCCCCCCCCCGAGCAGCATTAGCATACCTTCCCGCAAGGATGTTAGGCCCCCTCCAGTTCAGATACTACACGTCCCGTAGGTACATGTCCCGCCTTCCCTGGAACAAGGCCAAATTGTCCATAAACATGAAGCCCTCCCTTCTACACCAACACCCTAGCCACGTATTTAGCTTCATTTCTAGCCTCACTAACACGTGGCAGGGGTAACAATCATGAGATTGCAACCCTTGAGGTCCTGTCCTTCAACTTTGCACCTAACTCCCTAAATGTTCTTTGCAGGAACTCCTCCTTCTTCCTATCAACTTCATTGGTCGCTACATGGAGGCAACAGACCTTAGGGATTCTCTATCTCTTCACATAGAACCTCTTATCTGTCCCCCTAACTATCGAATCCCCTATCACTACTGCTCTCCTCTTTTCCCTCCTTCCCTTCTGAGCTGGGGGACTAATCTCGGTGCCAGAGACGCAAGTACTGCAACTTGTCGCTCGTAGATCATCCACACCAACAGTATCCAAAACCGTATATCCGAAGTTCATCCAGCTGCAGCTCCTGACAAACCGAGTTTGGTTAATCCGCGTTAGGTAAACACAAAGTACACTGCAGATGCTGTGGTCAAATGAAGGCGTACAAAAAAGCTAGATGAACTCAGTAGTTCGGGCAGCATCCGTTCAAATAAGCAGTCAACGTTTCTGGTCGAGACCCGTCGTCAGGACAAAAGAAAGAGGGAGAAGGGGCCCTATAAATAAGGTGGGGCAGTGTGGAAATCTAATCAGAGGGAATATCAAGGGGTGAAGGAGGGGATAGGCTGGAGTGGTGAAGGGGAAAACTGTGGGTAGTAGAAGAAGGCAGAGTCATGAGCGAGGTGATAGAAGAGGAGCCAGGGCGAAAGTGGGATGGGGGAAGGGAGAGGGAGGGAATTACCGGAAGTTCGAGAATTCGATGTTCATACCAAGGGGCTGGAGACTACCCAGACGGTAAATGAGATGTTGTTCCTCCAACCGATGTTTGGCCTCATCATGGCAGTAGAGGAGGCCATGTATGGACAAATCCGAATGGGAATGTGAAAGAGAGTTGAAGTGAGTAGCAACTGGGAGATCTTGTCTGTTGTGGCGGACGGAGCGCAGGTGCTCGACGAAGCGGTCCCCCGCTTGTAAGTCCGTTGGGGTAATCTATTGCATCCGGTGCGGTCTCCTCTACATCGGCGAGACCCGATTGGAGGAACAACATCTCATCTACCGTCTGATTCCTTCTTCACCTCTCCTGCCTATCCCCTGCCTGCTTCCCCTCCCCCACCCCTTGATCTTTCCTCTGATTGATTTCCACCCTCCCCGCACCTTCTTTATAGGGCCCCTGCCCCCTCTTTCTTTAGTTCTGTCGAAGGGTCTCGACCCGTAAAAGTTGACTGCTCATTTCAACGGATGCTGCCCGACCTGCTGAGTTCATCCAGCTTTTTTGTACGTCCAGCTTAATCCGCTGCCTTAATCTGCTCTCTTTTTAAATTCTCTCGCTGCCTTACGGGACGACTTTATCGCGCTTGCGCAGTCGTGCCCCGTTCAAACTGCCGAAGAAAAAATTTACGACTGGTAAACTTGATGCAGTGTTCCCAGTCAGAGAACAGAGTGTGACGTCAGTGGATACTGTTGGAGCTGGATAAAGGGGCTGAAGATTTTGCAGCCCGCATATAATGTGGACCATTGTGAGGTGTTACACTTTGCCAGGAATAACCAGGTAGGAATTACACAGTGACTGGTAGGGGATTGTTGTCTGTGGAGAATAGACGTATCTGGGAATATAGTCCCGTCCTTCAAGGTAGAGTCATGAAGAGAGCTTTTGGCACGTTGGCCTTTATAAAGTCTGTTAACACGAATTGGAATGTTATGTTAAAGTTGTAAAGGACGTTAGCGAGGACAATCCTGGAGTAATCCACGGATGCAGAAGTAATTCGCTGGACTTAAAATTCCAGCGAATGCAAGCTCAGAGGCAACAGACATTCTTCATATGACAGGCCGTTCAAACCTGGAACCATTACCGCGAACCTCCTTTAAACGCTCACCAGTTTCAACAGGTCCTTTCCAAGTTTAGGGGCCGAAATCAGGTTACGATACTCCAAGTGAGGTTTCATCAGTAGTGAAATTCTCACCATTGTCTCCTTGAATTTATATTCTCGGCCTGTTAGAATGAGTGTGAACATCGCCATTTGCCTTCTTCACAACAGACTCGAACTACAAATTAACATTTGGGGGATCTACACAACGACTTCCAGGTCCGTTACAGCTCCGTTTATATGCATTTTCCTTCCATTTATTAAATAGTTAACCCTTTCATTTCTTTTTCCACACACCTCCCGACACTGTACACCATATGCCATTTTTTTGCCCATATTCGTCAAATACAGATTCAGTCCGCCATTTCGTTTGCCCGCATTGCTAAGTCTCCAGCATCGTTTACCCACGGCCCGAAATTCACTCTCTCCTCCCTTTTACACGTTTTGTATCTGTAGAAATGCTTGGTGTTCACTTTTATATCACTGTCTAGCTTAAATTCGTATTCCATCTTTACCTTCTTAATGACTTTTAGTTGTCGCCTTTTAGTTTTAATGAGCTTCCCTGTTGTTTAACTTCCCACACTTCTTCTCAAGTACATCCCTTCTCTTAGCCTTTTATGCTGTCATTGACATTCCTGCAAAACTATTCATTTTGTGAGGTATTTGTCCCGTGCCTTCCGAATTGCTTCCCGAAGTTCCAGCCATCGCTGCCCTGCCGTAGTTCCTGCCAGTGTTCCTTTTCCAATTGTTCTTCAACTACCCGTAGTTCTTTCCCCTTAGATTCCTTCTTCACCTCTCCTGCCTATCCCCTCCCTGCTTCCCCTCTCCCACCCCTTGACCTTCCTTCTGATTGTTTTTTCACCTGGCTTTTCAACCCTCCTCCACCTTCTTTGTAGGGCCTCTGCCCGCTCCTTCTTTAGTCCTGACGAAGGGTCTCGGCCGAAATTTCGACGGCTCGGATGCTGTCCGACCTGCTGAGTTCATCCAGCTATTTTTTAGGTTTTGATTTGACCACAGCATCTGCACTGTACTTTGTGTTTTCTTTTCCAAATAATTCTGGCCAATTGTAATCGCCTCTGTGATTACCGTGACTCTGCTGTAATACCACCGCACCTGATTTTCGCTTCTCCTTCTCAAACTTCAGGGTGAATTCAAAAACATTGTGCTCGTTTGCCCCTAAAGGTTCTTCTGCTTTCAGGTTTCCAATCACTTTTGCTTCATTGCCCCACACCCAATTCAGAAGAGCGGATCCTCCAGTAGGTTCAAACGTGAGCTGCCTTAAAAAGCTATCTCGGAGGCACTCGAGAAATCCCTCTACCAGGAACCCAGCTGTAACCTGATTTTTCCAATCGACATGCATATTTAAATCCCTCATGACTCTTCACCATTTCCTTTTCGATAAGCATTAGCTACCTCCCGTTCAATTTCTAGGTCACATCCTTACTGCTGTTTCATGCTGTATAAAGTGACTTTCGCCTTGTAGTTCCTTTGCTCTATACACATTGTTTCAACACCTTCCGCCCCTACATCACCTCTTTCTAATGGTTTGAATTTGTTTGTTTTTTACAAACAGAGCTACCCCACCACATCTGCCTTCCGGCCTGTTCTTTCGATACCGTATGCTTCCTTGATGCAAAACTCCCAGTTATATTCTGCTTACAGCTATTGTCGACAGTCATTGGTAGTAGCGCAGGCTGTAATTAAGGTGAGGCGACCTGGCTTTTCACGAATAAAAATAAACAGTATTTATCCATACTGCGCCCTGTATTTTCCCGTTAGCCCATTATTCATGTGGAAATTGGAGATTAGAGTAACTGAGAGTGGATTAGCCAATCAGTATCACACCAGCCCTATAGTCCTCTGGTAACGTCTGATTGTAAGGTATTGAGCATGAAGGGGAATAGACAGACATATCCACAGACCAAATGGTGGGCGGCATTCTGGAGCAGTACATTGATTGGCATTTGGCGGGTCAATGAAGAGCAAGACAGGGGCATGAGAAGGTCTTGGCAAGTAGGGTAAAGGAAAACCCCAAGGATGACGGAGTGAAGGTCGGATCGATTAGAGATAAAGGTGGGAAGATGTGTCTGGATGCTTTGAAAGTGTGCGACGTCCTCAATGAATACTTCTCTTCGGTATTCACCACTGAGAGGGCACTTGATGATGGTGAGGACAACATGAGTGAGTTTCATGTTCTGAAGCATGTTGATATTAAGGGAGAGGAGGTGTTGGATTTGTTAAAATACATTAGGACGGGTAAGTCCCCGGGGCCTGAAGGAATATTCCCCAGGCTTCTCCACGAGGCGAAGGAAGAGATTGCTGAGCCTCTGGCTAAGATCTTTATGTCCTCGTTGTCCACGGGAGTGATACTGGAGGATTGGAGGGAGGCGAATGTTGTCCCCTTCTTCAAAAAAGTTAGTACGGATAGTCCAGGTGATTATAGACCAGGGAGCCTTGCACCTGTGGTGGGAATGCTGTTGGAAAAGATTCTTAGAGATAGGATCTATGGGCATTTCGAGACTCATGGTCTGATCAGGGACAGTCAACATGGCTTTGCGAAGGGCAGATCGTGCCTAACAAGCCTGATAGAGGTTTTGAGAAGGTGACCTGGCATATAGATGAGGATAGTGCAGTGGCTGTGATATACATAGATTTTAGTAAAGCATTTAACGAGGTTCCACATGGTAGGCTTATTCAGAAAGTCAGAAGGCATGGGATCCAGGGACGTTTGGCCAGGTGGAGTCAGAATTGGCTTGCCTTCAGAAGGCAGAAGGTCGTGGTGGAGGGAATACATTCAGATTGGAGTGTTGTGACCAGTGGTGTCCCACGAGGATCTGTTCTGGGACTTCTACTTTCTGTGATTTTGATTAACGACCTGGATGTGAGGCTAGAAGGGTGGGTTGGTAAGTTTGCAGACAACACAAAGATTGGTGGTGTTGTAGATAGTGTGGAGGATTGTCGAAGACTGCAGAGGGACATTGATAGGATGCAGAAGTGGGCTGAGAAATGTGTGAGGTGGTACACTTTGGAAGGACAAACTCCAAGGCAGAGTACAAAGTAAATGGCAAGATACATGGTAATGTGGAGGAGCAGAAGGATCTGGGAGTACATGTCCACATGATCTCTGAAAGTTGCCTCATGGGTAGACGGGGTAGTTAAGAAAGCTCATGGGGTGTTAGCTTTCATAAGTCGAGGGATAGAGTTTAAGATACGCTTGGAGTACTGTGTCCAGTTCTGGTCGCCTCAGTATAGGAAGGAGAGGAAGCATTGGAAAGGGTACAGAGGGGATTTACCAGAATGCTGCCTGGTTTAGAGAGTATGGATTATGATCAGAGATTAAGGGAGCTGGGGCTTTATTGTTTGGAGAGAAGGAGGATGAGAAGAGAAATGATAGTGGTGAACAAGAAATTAAGAGGAATAGACAGAGTGGACAGCCAGCGCCTCTTCCCCAGGGCACCACTGCTCAGTACAAGAGGACATGGTTTTAAGGTAATGGGAGGGAAGTTCAAGGGGGATATTGGAGGAAGGTTTTCACTCAGAGAGTTGTTGGTGCTTTGAATGCAGTGCCTGAGTGAGTGTGGAGACAGATACACTAGTGAAGTTTAAGAGACTACTAGACAGGTATATGGAGGAATTTAAGGTGGGGGTTATATGGGATGCAGGGTTTGAGGGTCGGTACAAAATTGTGGCCCGAAGGGCCTGTACTCTGCTGTACTATTCAATGTTCTATAACGGGCTACTGAGTTTCTGAGTCGCCATGACCCCCTTCACTCCACAATACAATCTAACCTAATGCCCCGGAGCTGCCGGTCACAGGGAAAATCCGCCCGGGAATAACAGTTTGGCCATCAGGCAGTGAATGAAAGGAACCCGAGCCAGGGCTCGAGAACCGCATTGGCCTGTGCTCAGGACGCGGATTTATTGATGAACTGACGCACCGAGGTGACGGGATATTTCGCCGCGCCAATAAGCTGCTCCCTGAATTTCGGCTGAGTCAGCGCGTAAATAAACGTGTTCGTGCAGCAGCTGAAATTCCTCAGCAAAACTCCGACGTCGTGAAAGATCCATTCAGGATCATTGAAATCGAATCCTTTTCCTGAGACCCGATAATATTTGAAATTTACAACCACCGTCATCCACAGGAGGATGAAGCTGCCGGAGAGGGTGAAGAGTAAAACAACAGACCTCCTCCCGCTCTCCATGTCCGGGTCACAGCGGTTCTCCCCCTTGTTCTGAACCTTCAGTCCCTTACGGATCCGACTGGCCACTAAAATGTGCCTGACTGTAAGAGCGTTGAGTAGCAGGATCCCTGCGAAAGTGAGGGACGGATTTAAAACCGTATCCAACCAGTCATACCCTCTCCATCCAGGGTCAGTGAAGTGACTGTTCATGGTTCTGAAAAAACACGGTACATTGTCGATGATCACGCTGTGTTCAAACGTGAAGTATAGGGTTACGTTTTTCAGAGAGAACAGTACGACGGTTGCTGTTAGAACCACAGTCGCAGTTTTCCTGGTGCAATATTTTGATTTCAGCTTCTGGCAGCAAATGGCGACAAACCGATCAAAGGTGAAAGTGACTGTGAATCAGACAGAACAGTCTGTGGCTATGTACGTTAGTAATTTGCCGTCACTGCACACAGGGGTGATGTCCAGAAAATTCCACGGAAGGTAATACAGATTGATTCGAGACAAAATGACCTCGGTGACTATTGTCAGTAGATCCGCCGCTGTCATGTCCACCAGGTAACGAGTGGTGCAGGTAGAGAGGCCGCACTTCCCCCGAGACAGGATCACGATCGCCACTAAATTCACTGGAGAGAAAGAGAGAAGGGTGGGGTAGGTATAGGACAGTCACTGTCATTACTGAACACATTCACTAAACAGAGGATCGCATTTCAGCTAAAAATCAGGAGAGCTGGAGCCTGTGAACGGCTGCTAATCTAACATTAGACACCGGTCACTCTGTCTTTGACCTGCCTTCTTCACTGACGGATATCGGTGCAAAGATCATCGAGTTGAAAGCTTGTCGGTTTAATCATAAACAGGTTCCCACCGGTTAACACACGGAAATACCAAACAAGAATGGCTCTGCTCACTCACCGGGAACTCCAGTGACGGTAATGAACACGTACAATATTTTTTTCCACACTGACATACCTATCTAACATTGCAGACATATTCTCTGCTCAGCAATGTGTCTCCCTGTGTCACAGGCGGTCTACTAGAATGAAATGTTGAAGCACCACATTCCTCGAGTTTATAAATACCATCTAGCGACTCCGCAGGGATTCAACATGTTTTAAAATAAAACTGCTTAACTTATATAGAAACCTATTACATCAGACAGGTGCCATCCCTGCGGTGTCAGATTGTGTTTACTTTAGTGAATTAATTGTTAGACCAGTTGTGTGAGTTGGTTTGACCCAATAACCATATCAGAACCTTCGAAGTGTCTTCTCAATAACATTTGCTTCCCCTGTAAATATCTACTTCAGAGGAATCATTTATCAAATACAGAATATTGAAATAAAGTCTGTGAAATTGTATTGAATCGTCTATTGTTGCCATTCTCCTCAATGGTATAAACATGAATGAACACTTTCAAATAGATGAAGCCCTCCAACTTCTTCAGTGACTTAGTCATTCTGTGTGTTTGTGTGTGTGCGTGTGTGCGTGTGTGCGTGTGTGTGTGTGTGTGTGTGTGTGTGTGTGTGTGTGTGTGTTTTCAAGCACTTTCAAATTTTGTGCATCCACAAATCTGTGTGTACCCCCAAAACGCTGCAACCCCCATATTCAACTTTCATTCTTCAAGTAAGAGTAATGACAAATCCTTCACAAAATGGCTGCCTGACCCATAAAATATCAACAAAGGTCAAAATTCAAATTGCATTTATTGTTAGTGATTGTACCAATGAAAGAACCTTGAGATTCGTCACGGCTCCAAATCAGCAGGCACCCCCACACGCACATTGGATTATCCTAATTCTTCACGCACCCCAAATTCCATGTGCACATCATATTCGCGGTCATACTCCTGAATCTGGATATCCCCAAGTCTGTGGCACCCCTAAATTAACAGACACCCCAAAACGCCGACAGCAAATCTGACACACCCCAAATCGGTGACACATCTCCAAGTCTGTCGGTAAAACCAAATGTGCGTGCAGCCTTCAATTTGCCAAATACTGCAAATCTGCGCAACCCCCAGATCCGTGTACACTCACATATTCGCCGTCACACCCCTAAATCAGTACACTTCTAAAAATCGGTGTTTATCTCCAAATCCACAGACACTGGCCAATCGGCTGGCGTCACCAAATTAGCCTGTACCCCCAAATACTCCTAAACTTCATCAAATCTGCATGTACCGCTGAATTCATTTTCATTGGCATATTCTTAACATTCCCCTACATCAGATCGCATCCCCAAATCCGTTTGCACCCGCAAATCCGTGCATGATCACAAATCATTGCGAACCCAAATTCCGTGCGCAACCTAAAACCGATGACGTCCAAACATGCCCATCTGTATCCCAGAGGAAGAATATTTTCAAACAGCTTACAAAATAAATGTTTATTCCTTAAAACAAATAGGAAGAAAAAAGTTCAAATTCAGTGACATCCTGAATCTGTCGACACACCAAAATCTCACTCATTCTTGAACTCCCTGTGTAACCCCATATTCTTTGACTCTGCCCTAATCAGTGCACATCAACAAATCTATGCGCAGTCCCTGAAAGTGCAAGACTCAGTTCAAAGTTAGGGACGCCCAAACCCAAGTGCACCCACGAATCTACCAATAAACACAAAACTGTGCACAATTGCAAATCGGTGTGTACACTAAAATACCTATGCACTTGCATGGAACACCTAAAAGAATAAGACGTGAAAGAATTGGACCTATCAAGTGTGACGGTGGGGAAGTGTGTATGGAACCAGAGGGATGTTAGGGTTAAATTTGTCCCGATGAGGAAGATAAAGAATGGTAGGTTGAAGGATCCATGGGTGACAAGTAAGCTGGAATATCTGGTCAGGTGGAAGAAAGCAGCATACATGATGTTTAGGGAAAAAAGTTCAGATGGGTCTATTAAGTAATATAGGGTAGCAAGAAAAGAACTCAAGAAGGGTCTGAGAAAAGCAAAGAGGGGGCATGAGAAGGCCTTGGCGAGTAGGATAAAAGAAAACCCCAAGGCATTTTTCAACTTTGCGAAGAACAAAAGCATGACAGGAGTGAAGGTAGGACCGATTAGAGATAAAGGTGGGAAGATGTGCCTGGATGCTTTGAAAGTGAGCGATGTCCTCAATAAATAATTCTCTTCGGTATTCACCAATGAGAGGGATCTTGAGATTCCAATGAGAAAGAGGATAGTTAAGAACAATGTTGGGCCCTTGAAGAATGAATTGGGTTAAATAATTATGGGAAAGAGAGAAATGGCAGAAGAATTTAATGAGTACTTTAGATCTGTTTTTACTAAGAAAGACACAAGCAATCTCCCAGATGTATGGATGGGCCAAGGACATAGGGTAACAGAGGAAATTAAACAGATTGACATTCGGAAGGAAACGGTGATGAGAAGATTGATGGGACTGAAGCCTGAAAAATCCCCAGGTCCAGATGGTCCGCACCCTAGGGTACTAAAGGAGGTGGCCCTGGAAATTGCGGATGCATTGGTAATCATTTTTCAATGTTCCTTGGATTCAGAATCAGTTCCTGAGGATTGGAGAATGGCTAATGTTATCTCACTTTTTTAAAAAGGAGGGAGGGAGAAAACAGAGAACTATCGACCTGTCAGCCTGACATCGGTGGTGGGAAAGATGCCAGAGTCCATTATTAAGGATGAAATTGTGGCAAGAACAGGAAGGCAGATTATTATCTTGACCGTGCAGAGTTGGGTAAGGGAGAAATACAAAGAGATCTCGGAGTCCTTGTTCATCAGTCACTGAAGGTGAATGAACAAGTGCAGCAGGCAGTGAAGCTGGCTCATGGAATGTTGGCCTTTTTTACAAAGGAATTGAGTACAAGACCAAGGAAATCCTCTTGCATTTGTACAGAGCCCTGGTGAGACCACACCTGGAGTATTGTGTGCAGTTCTGGTCTCCAGGGTTAAGGAAGGACATCCTGGCTGTAGACGTAGACGTAGACGTAGGTGTAGCGTAGATTCACGAGGTTAATTCCTGGGATGTCTTGACTGTCTTACGCAGAAACGTTAGAGAGGCTGGACTTGTACGCGCTGGAATTAAGGAGATTGGGTGAGGGTCTGATTGAAACATATAAGATTATTAAGGGATTGGACAAGTTAGAGGCAGGAAATAAGTTCCAGCTGCTGGGAGAGTCCAGTACCAGAGGGCATTGTTTGAGAATAAGGAGTAGGTCATTTAGGACAGAGTTAAGGAAAAACTTCTTCTCCCAGAGAGTTGTGGGGATCTGGAATGCACTGCCTCGGAAGATAGTGGAGGCCAATTCTCTGGATGCTTTCAAGAAGGAGCTAGATAGTTATCTTATGGACAGGGGAATCAAGGGATATGGGGACAAGGTAGGAACAGGGTATTGATAGTAATTGATCAGCCATGATCTCAAAATGGCGGTGCAGGCTCGAAGGGCCGAATGGTCTACTTCTGCATCTATTGTCTATTGTCTATTGATGACGGTGAGCACAATATAACCGAGGTTGATGTTCTGGAGCATGTTTATATTAAGCGAGGAGAGGTGTTAGAGTTGTTAAAATGCATTAGGACGGATAGGTCTCCGGGGATTGCTGGACTATTCCTCAGGCTGCTTAACAAGGCGAGAGAAAACATTGCTAAGCCTCTGCCTGGGATCTTTATGTTCTCTTTGCCCAGGGGAATGGTACCGGAGGATTTGAGGAGGGCGAATGCTGTCCCCTTCTTCATAAATGGTAGTAGGAATAGTCCAGGTAATTATAAATCAGTGATCCTTAGGTCTACTAAAATCTACTAAAATCTACATGGATTTTAGTAAGGCATTTGACAAGGTACCACTTGGTAGGTAGTCAGGCAGCATGGGATACAGGAAAGCTTGGCCAAGTTTGTTCAGAATTGGCTTGCCTGCAGAAAGCAGAGGGTCGTAGTGGATGGACTACATTTTGATTGAAGGGTTGTGACTAGTGGTTTCCCACAAGGATCGGTTCTGGGACCTCCTGCTTTCGTGATTGTTCTTAACGACCTGGATGTAGGCGCAAGTCTGCAGACGACACAAGGGTTGGTGGTGTTGTAGATAGTGTAGAGGATTGTCGAAGATTTCAGAGAGAGCTTGATAGAATGCAGAAGTGGGCTGAGCAGTGGCAGTTGTAGTTCAACCCAGAGAAGTGTGAGGTGGTACACTTTGGAAGGACAAACTCCAAGGCAGACTACAGGATACTTGGAAGTGTCGAGGAGCAGAGGGATCTGTGGGTACATGTCTACAGATCCCTGAAAATTGCCTGACGGGAGAATAGGTTAGTTAAGAAAGCTTATAGAGTGCTAGCTTTCATAAGTCGAGGGATAGAGTTTAAGAGTCGCAGGGTAAGGAAGCAGCTTTATAAAACTCTAGTTTGCCCATACTTGGAGTATTGTGTCCAGGTCTCGTCGCCTCACTATAGGAAGGATGTGGAAGCATTGGAAAGAGTTAAGAGGAGATTTACTAGGATGCTGCCTGGTTTTGACAGTATGCATTATGATCAGAGATTAAGGGGGCTCGGGCTTTACTCTTTGGAAAGAAGGAGGATGAGAGGAGTCATGATAGAGTCATACAAGATATTAAGAGGAATAGATTGAGTGGACAGCCAGCGTCCGTTCCCCAGGGTACCACTGCCCAATACAAGTGGACATGGCTATAAAGTAATGGGTTTAAAGTTCAAGGGGTATATTAGCGGAAGTTTTGTTTTACTCAGTGTGGCTGGTGCGTGGAATACAGTGCCTGAGTCAGTGATGGAGGCAGATACACTAGTGAAGTTTAAGAGACTACTAGACAGGTATATGGAAGAATTTAAGTTGGAAGGTTACATAAGAGGTAGGGTTTAGGGTCGGCTCACATTGTGGGCTGAAGGGCATGTACTGTGCTGTATTGTTCTATGTTCTATTTTTATACTCATGGTGAAGGGTGTCTGGAATAATTGCCAGGGGTGATGGTGGAGGCAGATGCAAAAGTGGCTGTTAGATACCACATGAATATGTGGAGAGTGCAGGGATGTGGTCTTTAGGGAGGCAGACGTGACTGGTCCAGTAAAGCCTGAAGTGACAAGTCCAATCGCATCAGAACAAAAGGGTGAGCAGAAGTACCTGTTCCCTTGCTGTTAGATGTTGGTTAGAGCACAGCCGGAGGACTGTGGGTCTCGCTGGTCAGCCGCCTCTGGAAGGATTTACCTAAAAATGTGCAGGAAGTATTCAGGACTTGTTTTTTTTAACCGGGACAGGAGGACACAGCTCAGAAGGAGACTGGATAGTGACTGTGTACTGATCCCAAAACTCAAGGTGAGCATCACTGATTCTCCCCACCGCCACCACAGTTTCCAGCGGGTAGCGCGCTCAAGGCAATTGCGGAATGGACGAGCCGCCGGGCCTTCTGGGCGTTGTTGTTTTATATATGTCTCTTCCTCCATAGCTCACTTCCTGCAAAAACACTTTTTCTCAGCCGCCACAACTATATCCGGAACGGACTCAACGAGGTGTCGGAGAACCCCGCCTTTCCGAGCCAGAAACCACATACAGCAGCAATGCACTGAACTCCGCCATGCCGCTGGAGCGAAGAGGAGGGGCTCGGACAGATTTCCATCCTGCCTATTGTAGCTCAGATCCACCTCTGTCCCATGTTGTCATTGGCTGAGGTGCCTGTTGGTCAAATAAAAACACACACTACCATTGGCTAACATAGAAACACGGAAACATGGAAAGCCTACGGAACAATACAGACCCTTCGGCCCACAATGCTCTCCGAATATTTCCCTACCATAGAATTTACGTATTGCCCAGCGCGCTCAATTTTTCTAAGCTCCATGTGCCTATCCAGGAGTCTTTTAAACGACCCTATCGTATCTGCCTCCACCACCGACCACGGCAGCCCATTTCACGCACTCACCACTCTCCACGTAAAAGAAAACATACCCCTTGAATCTCCTCGGTACCTATTTCCAAGCACCTGAAGACTGTGCCCTCTCATGTTAGCTCTTTCTGCTGCGGGGAAAAGCCTCTAACTATCAACACGATCAATGCTTGCCATGACCTTATGCACCTCTATCCGATTATCTCCCATCCTCTGTTGCCCCAAGGAGAAAAGGCCGAGTTCACTCAACGTATTCTCATTAGGCGTGCTCCCCAATCCACACAACATCCTTGTAAATCTCTTCTGCACCCTTTCTATGATTTCCACCTCCTCCCTGTCGCGAGGCGACCGGAAGGCCGATGCACCGTATATATTTTTAACCACAGAGTAAACCTGCGCAGCTGCTTTGTGCGTCCTATGGACTCCAACCCCAAGATCCCTCTGATCCTCCACACTGCCAAGAGCCTGCCTATATTCTCCCATCTTATTTTGACCTACCAAAATGAAACACCTGACATTTATCTGGGTTGAGCTCCATCTGCCACTTTTCAGCCCAGTTTTCCATCCTATCAATGTCCTGTTATAAACTCTGACAGCCCTTCACATGATCCACAACACCACAAACATTTGTGTCATCATCAAATTTACTAACCTGTCCCTCCACTTCCTCATCCAGGCCGTTTATAATAATCAGGAAGAGTCGGGGTCCCAGAACAGATCCCTGAGACACACCTCTGGTCACCGGCCTTCATTCAGAATATGACCCGTGCACAACCACACATCGCCTTCTGTGGACAAGCCAATTCTGGATCCACAAAGCATTGCCCCTTATATCCCATCCCTCCTTAATTTCTCAATAAGCCTGGGATAAATTATCAAATGGGGTACATTATCAAATGCCTTGCCTAAATCCATCTACATTACATCTGCTTCTCTACCTTCAACATTGTGTTTAGTCACATCCAGAAAAAGAAAAGTTCTATCATTCTCATAAGGAATGATCTGCCCTTGACAAAGCCATGCTGTCTATTCCTAATCTTATTATGCCTCTCCAAATGTTCATAAGCCCTACCTGTCTGGATCTTTTCCATCAACTTACCAAACACTGAAGCAAGACTCACTGGTCTATAATTTCCCGGGCTATCTCTACGCCCTTTCTTGAATAAGGGAAAAACATCCGCAACCGTCCAATCCTCCGGAACCTCTCACGTCCCCATTGATGGTGCAAAGATCATCGCCAGGGGCTCAGCAATCTATTCCCTTGCCGCCCAGAGTAGCCTGGGTTCCATCTCCTCCAGTCCCGGTGACTTATCTAAGTTGATGATTTCCAAAAGCTCCAACACATGCTCTTTCATAATGTCTATATGCTCAAACTTATCATTCCGCTGCAAGTTATCCCTACAATTGGCAAGATTCCTTTCCGTAGTGAATACTGAAGCAAAGTAATGATTAAGTATCTCTGCTTTTTCTTCCGGATCCATACACACTTTTCCACTGTCACACTTGATTGATTCTATTCTCTCACCTCTTATCCTCTTGCTCTTCAGACACTTGTAGAATGCTTTGGGGTTTTCCTTAACCCTGTCCAACAAGGCATTCTGATGGCCTCTTCCAGCTGTACTAATTTCCTTTTTAAGCTCCTTCCTGCTAACCTTGTAATTTTCTAGATCTGTCTCATTACCTGTTTTTTTTTAACCTTTAGTAAGCTGTTGTTTTATTCTTGCCTAGATTTACAATCGCCTTTGTTCACCACGTTTCCTATGCCATACGGTACTTACCCTGTCTCATTGGAACCTACCTATGCAGAACTCCACGCAAATATCCCATGAACATTTCCCACATTTCTGCAGTACATTTCCCTGAGAACGTCTATTCCAAATTTATGCTTGCAATTTGCTGCCTGATAGCCTCATATTTCACCCTGCTCAAAAGAAAGCACTTTCCTGTCTGTTCTTATGCCTCTCCAATGCTACGGTAAAGGAGATAGACCTAGGATCACCATCTCCAAAATGTTCACCAACTGAGTTATTTAAGACCTGACCAGGTTCACTTTCCGATATCAGATCAAATATAGCATCTACTCTTGTAGGCATATCTACATATTGTGTCCAGAAACCTTTTTGAACACACCTAACAAACTCCATCCCATCTCAACCCTCTAGGGAATTGCCAGTCAATATTTGAGAAATTCAAGTCAAATCATTTTTATTGCCCTTTCGACCATAACCGCTGGTACAGTACACAGTAAAACCGAGAGTAATTTTATTCAGGACCATTGTGCTACACTGGACAGTGCAAAAACTACAGTGAACTACGTAAAAACAACACAGAAAAAAAGCTACTCTAGACTACAATTAATAGCAAGACAATATGCACAGTAGAAGTGCATTGGTGTCAGTCTGGGTATTGAGGAGTCTGATGGCTTGGGGGAAGAATCCATTACACAGTCTGGTCGTGAGAGACCGAATGTTTCGATGCCTTTTCCCAGACGGCAGAAGGGAGATGAGTTTGTGTGAGGAGTGTGTTGGGTCCTTTATAATGCTGTTTGCTTTGTGGATGCAGCGTGCAGAGTAAACGTCTGCAATGGCGGGAAGAGATACCCCGATGATCTTCTCAGCTGACCCCACTATCCGCTACAAGGTCTTGCAATCCGAGATGGTGCCATTTCCGAATCAGGTAGTGATGCAACTGCTCGGGATACTCTCAATACAACCCCTGTAGAACGTGATGAGGATGGACGGTGGGAGATGGACTTTCCTCAGCCTTCGCAGAAAGTAGAGTCCAAACTTCCCATCACGACAACCCTGCTGTTATTACTCATTTCCAGAATCTGTCTCCCTATCTGCTCCTCGATCCCCTGTCACTATTGGGTGGTCTATAAAAACAACCATCAGAGTTATTGACTGTTTCCAACGTCCACCTACAGAGACTCAGTAGTCAATCCCTACATTGCTTTCTCCTTGTCTGCAGCCGTGACACGGTCTCTAATCAACAGTGCCACGCCACCACTTCTTTTCCCTCTATTGTGAGGCAACAGCCCCTTCCCCTACCTCTTCAGTTCGGTTCCCACCACATGCAATTCTTGTTCAAGCTCTCTCCAACAGCCTGAGCAAACTTCCCCGCCAGGATATTGGTCCCCCTTGGATTCAAGAGCAACCCATCCTTTTAGAAAAGTTCACACCTGCTTCAAAAGAGGTCCCACTGATGCAGAAATCTAAATCCCCCGCTCCAATCCCTCAGCCACGCATTTATCCTCCATCTCAATCTATTCCTACACTCAGTATCACGAGGCACAGGCTGTAATCGCGATATTACTACCTTTGAGGATGTGCTTCTCGACTTCCTTCCTAACTCCCTGTAGTCTGTTTTCAAGACGTCCTTCCTTTTCCTACCTATGTCGTTGGTACGAATGTGAACCACGACCTCGAGCTGTCTTTCGTCCCATTTCAGCTTATCGTAGATCAGAAACATCCAGGGACATGGCACCTGGGAGGCAAACTATCATCTGTGTTTCTATCCTCCGTCCACAGGATCGCCTGTCTGACCCCTGACTATAGAGTCCCCTATCACTGCTGACATCCTTTTCCTCTCCATACCCTCTGAGCCACAGGGCCAGTCGCTAATCCAGAGGTGCAGCCACTGTTGCTTCCCCTACTAGGTCGCCCCTACCACCAACTCTACTCAAGCAGGAGTACTTATTTTTCAGGGACACAGCCTCAGGGGTATTCTCTAGAATCTGACTGTTGCCCTTTACTCTGCTGACTATTACCCACTTACCTGTCTCTCAAAGCCCCGGTGTGACTACCTGTCTGTTGCTCCTATCTATCACCTTCTCACTCTCCCAGGCCAGACGAAGGTCATCGAGCAGCATCTCCAGTTTCTTACTCGGTCCCGGAGGACCTGCAGCTCGACGCTCCTGGCGGAGGTGTGGCTGTCCGGGAAGGAGAGAGTCTCCAGGATTTCCCACAACGGACACCCAGCACAGACTAACGGCCTCCTACACATATTTCCTGCCTGTATTTTACACAGGCAACCTACCTCGCCTCGACCCGCTGTCAAGGAGTCAAAGCCCTGTTACTCTGTTACCTCTCGTCCGTCTCCCGCTCTGTAAAACCTTCTCGCTTTTAAACTCTTCTCGCTGTTCAAACTGGCTGACGACTACGCGCTTGCGCAGTCACGCCTCGATCTTACCTCTGAAGAAATAACCTAATGTGAACGTCAGTCAGCTTTGCAAACAGTTAAAATGAACGTTGGAAAAGTGTTCCCAATCAGAGAACAGACTGTGACGTTAAAGGATATATGACATTATCACAGTTCTGTCGCAAGCAATGTTTCTCTGCTGGATAAAATAAAGTTTATGATGTTTATAACCGGCGTGGTGAATTGTACTGATCATACATCTCGTAGTACTCAGGAAATTAAAATTATTGTAGAAGCTGCAGAAAGGTATCTCGGTGAAACTGGTGTTTGTGGGAATCTATAAATGAAGTTCTGATGGGTGGGGTGTCTGTATCGCAGCCTACTTATGAAACTACACAATGGGATTAAAATATTGCGGTGGAATGCAGTAAGCCTCGTTTCTCATGGTCAAGCCTTTCAGAATTTTATTTCTGATACGTCAAATCCGCCCGATTTTATATGCATTCAGAAAAACCTCGTTGTTCGCACATTTTCTCCCCCAGAGCAGTGTTATATTTCTAATGGTGTTGATAGGTTAGTTGCTGGAGCGGTGATGTTGCCAGTTTTATAAGGAAAAGGGCAGGGTATAGAGTTGTGAATGTGAATGTAAAGTAAAAAGCTTTTGTAGCAGAGTACAAATATTTCATTTAACTGGTAGCGGCGTTGAAGTGGTTAATTTTCACAACTTGTAGGAAATGGCATTGGTAGTGCTTATTTTAAACACTGGGTGCTCCCCATCTGATGCATCTGCTGGTGGGCCTATATCGATAATACCTCATTTATGTGAACTTATGGAACATCTGGCAATGGAACGATTGAACAATATTGTGGATAAACAATGTGATATATCATTTTATCGGAGTGGGCTTCGGAAGGGTAGAATGACATTGGATTCACGTTTAGGTTTGGAAGATGATATTAGGAAGGCAGAGTTAAATAAATATGGTGTAATAGCAGTACTTTCTGATATTGGAAAGGCATATGGTATTTATGGAAAGAAGTACTTTTGATTAAAGTATGGGAATGAGGATTGAGGGGGAGATTGTAAACTTTGACTGAGATTTATACATTTCGACTGTCTGTTCTGGTACGGGTAGGAGTTACGTTCGGGTTTCTATGAGATAGAGATTGAAAAACCACAAGGCAGTATTGGTAACCCATTATCATTAATTTTATGAGTAATGATATTTTCTCTGAGACAGGCACTGGGGTGCGTAAATCACTATCTGCAGATGATGGAGTTTTATGGAATCCAAGTAGAAATTTCAATCATACTGGATGCCACTAGCAAAGAAAAAATTTGAAGAATAGGCAAATATATAAGGATTTAAGCTTTCAGTAGTTAATGCAGAAGTACCGTGTTACACAAATAGGATTCATAGATCGGCGGTTAATTTGAAATCATATGGTCAAACTCTTGAAGACGTAACAGTTGTAAGATTTCCAGGCAGGTGGATCATTAATAAACTGACATGGAATCACCACATCAGAAAATAATAGATAAATATAAAGTAAAACGAAGCATTCTCAGTGAGTATCCTGCCGTGCTACATTAAAATCATTGATGACCATTTCCATTTGTGTAATTTTATCTGTTCTTGTTTATGGCAGTGACTTTTGGAGCAGCTGCTTCTTCAACTTTACAACGTTAGGGCGCGACTCCAGCACGGCTATAAGATTGTGTTGTGGTGTTTTAAGTTCGTCCCCCGTTTCGGATTCACTGGTTGAAATGGGCCAACAACAACTGTGGAGATTGCAGCTGATGTTAGCATTCTGAATTAGTTTGACCGGACAAAGAAATGATCATCCTGTGAAGATGTGTTGGAGGTCTGTTGGGAACATCACACGAAGAGTGTTTTTAGTTTTACGTGGCTGGGATCTTATCACACTAGGAAGATGGGATTGTTGGATTGTGCAATATGCCCCTCTGTCACGTTTTCTGAAACCCCACATTGTTCTGCCTATTAACTAGATTGTTTTATTTCACACAGTTTAATAGAATCTAAGGATTCTGTTATGCCCGAGCGTCTGTTGGTTCATCAGTATATTAAGGATTATTATTATGATATGTTAACCATTGTTGCAGAAGAATCAGAAGATACCTTAACCGTAATGTTGGCGTGGCTGTTTTGTGCCTGAATTACAAGTTGTTATAATAAAGAAACAACTTGCCCACCAATTATCGGCATGTACAGTAGAATTTGTTGCCATCATTTTTGGACTTACAGCAGATGGAGGAAATTTTTCCACGTGATGTTGTAATTTGGGTTTTGATGAGTCTTACACTGGGTTATTTCAGCAGTCGGTCAGATATACTGTTGGAAGCTCATCGACAATTATTCCAAAGAAGACACAAAGTAATGGTTTATAAACAGGGGCTTTGTAGCAAAAGCTGTTAAAATGTTAACTCCAGATAAAGACATTCTAAAGCAAATCAGAAGCTAAAGTGTTGGATGGTTAACAATTATCGCAAGAACGGTGGGAAATTGGCATAAATGGAGATATCTTTAAAGAATAGATATCTGTTAGTTTCTTGGGGAAGGTACTTAAACCAGAAAGGTGGGAATTATATTGGCACGACTTCGAATTCAGCACACTCTTCTGAATTATTCCTTATGTCCTTTTGGAGAACGTTTTCCAGGTCGTATACGCTCTGTCATTATGAAACAGTTGAACAGTTACTAATTCAGGATGCAGCATGTCATGTAGAAAGAAAATAATTGCAGGCTTCATTCCGATCTTTGGAATTTGATAATTTACATTTAAAAACTTTCTTAAGTTATTGCAGTAACTTTACTTTAATTCAAGGTGTTGTGTTTCATTACATAAACTGTGTGAGGTTTTGCGGTAATTTAGCTTTCATATGAGTTTTCTTTCGCGATTCTCGACACCACTCTCCGATCCAGCTGGTGGCAGGAATGCGCCTTTAAATTGGACTATCAACAAACATTTATCCAAAGCCTGCCCTATTTCTTCACGTTAGCCATTCATTCAAGGGGAAGGTGGACTGATCACCATTGTGATTGACATTGGAACCATTATCAAATTGGACCCCCGCCGTCTTGTGGTAATGTCGGGCTGTGAGGTTTGTGGGTGGAATGGGAACAGACGGAAATATCCAGAGACTGATGGGTAGGTGGCATTCCGGAGTAGTCCATTGACTGACATCTAGCGGGTGAATTGAGGATTGATTCTCCAGGACGGTGCATTGCCCCTCTCTCGCACCGCACCCACCCGCACCACCCCCCCCCCCCCCCGACACACACACACGCCCACACACTATGCTAATGTCGTGGAGATACCGGTCGACAGGGCAACCCGCCCGGGAATACCACCTGGGATAACAGGCGGTGGATGTGAGGAGCTGGATCCTGGCCCGGAGACACTGCGGCCGCCTTTGGTGTGCGCTCAGGACGCGGCTTTGTTAATGAACTGAAGCACCGAGGTGACCGGATATTTCACCGCGCTGATCACCTGTTCCCTGAATTTCGACTGGGTCACCGCGTAAATAAATGTGTTCGTGCAGCAGCTGAAATTCCTCAGCAAAGCCCCGACGTACACAAAGATCCATTCGGAATCATTGAATTTGAATCCTTTTCCTTTGACCTGATAATATACGAAATTTACAACCAGTGTCATCCACAGGAGGATGAAGTTGGCGGAGAGGGTGAAGAGTAAAATCACAGACCTCCTCCTGCTCTCCATCTCCGGATCACTGCGGTTCTCCACCTTGCTCTGACCCTTCAGCCCCTTACGGACCCGACTGGCCACTAAAATGTGTCTGACTGTCAGAGCGTTGAGCAGCAGGATCCCAGCGAAAGGAAGCAACGGTGTTAAAACCTTATCGAGCCAGTCATATCCTATCCACCCGGGGTCAGTGAAATACTTATTTGTGATCACACAGAACCACGGTACATTATCGATAATAATCCTGGGTTGCCGTGTGAAGTATCGGGGAACGTTTTTCAGACAGAACAGCACGCTGATTGTTGTTAGAACCACAGCTGCAGTTTTCCCAGTGCAATATTTTGTTTTCAGTTTCTGGCAGCAAATAGCCACAAACCGGTCAAAGGTGAAAGTGACGGTGAACCAGACAGAACAGTCTGCTGCTGTGAACCTTAGTACCGCGATAACACTGCACAAAGGAGTGATCTCCAGAAAACTCCTCGGGAAGTAATACTCTTTGATTCGAGACAAAATGCCCAGGGTGACAACAGTCAGTAGACCCGCCGCTGCCATGGCCACCAGGTAGCGAGTGGTGCAGGTAGAGAGGCCGCACTTTCCCCGGGACAGGATGAGAATCGCCACTAAATTCGCTGGAGAGAGAGAGAGAGAGAGAGAGAGAGAGAGAGAGAGAGAGAGAGAGAGAGAGAGAGAGAGAGAGAGAGAGAGAGAGAGAGAGAGAGAGAGAGAGAGAGAGAGAGAGAGAGAGAGAGAGAGAGAGAAAGAGAAGCCATTAAACATTTTCTCTGGGAAAAAACACGGGATTTCGTTTCAGCTAAAGTTCAGGAGTGCTGGAGTCTGGGAACGGCTGCTAATCGAACAGGGGTTCTCTCTTTTCAATAACACAGAAACCGTGAACTGTACCGTGTAAAGCCCTCCCAGTGTCACCTACCCGCAGAGCTGCCTGTCCCCAGCACTGGGACAAAACTAGACGAATTCTAACTAATACCCTCTCAGTTTCTCTTCCCGCAGAACTGCCTGTCCCCAGCACTGTGACAAATCTAGACAAATCCTAACTAAAGCCCTCTCCGTTTCACTTCCAGCACAGCTGCCTGTCCCCGGAACTGGGACAAATCTAGACATATTGTCATTAAAACCTTCTCCGGAGAGCTGCCTGTCCCCAGAACTGGGACAACTCTGAAGAAGTTGTTATTAAAAGCCTCCCAGTCACTCCCTCCTCAAGAGCTGCCTGTCCGCAGCACCGGGACAAAGCTGTTCAAGGTGTCAGAAAAGGCGAGAACAACGTTCGAATGAAACCCGTGAATGAGAGGAGCGACACAGGTTTAGTTCCGCTGTCATGAAGTATGAAAAAGCAGAATGTACAGTTGACTGGATCAATAACATTAACGGATACTTGTGCAATGACCATCAATTTGGAAGCTTGTTAAATGATCACAACCAAGTTCACAACGGTTGACACTCAGAAATAGCAAACATGAATTGCTCTGCCTACTCACCAGAAACTCCAATGACGGCAATGAACACGTATAATATCTTTTGCGCAGTCATGTACGCTTCTAACATTGCAGACATTTTCTCTGTCCAGTGATCTGTCCTCCTGAGCTACAGACGATCTCTCGGAATGAAATGTTGAGACAGCACGCGCCTGGGTTTTTAATGCCATTTAGCGACTCCACAGGGACAGATTGCATCAGATTTTAAAAGATTTTTAAATTAGTTGCAAACCGATTACATCACTCAGGTGCAATCCCCACGGTGACATATTGTGATTAATTTAATGAATTAATCTTTATTCTATTTTTGGGAGTTAGTTTGTCCCATAAAATGGTGACTGAACGTTCTGAGATACTTTATCAATGAAATGTGCTTCCACTATAAATATGCACTTCAAAGGAACCAAACAACCATAGAACATTACAGCACAGAAACAGGACCTTCGGCCCCTCTTGGCTGTGCCGAAACATTTTTCTGCCCCGTCCCACTTACCTGCGCACGGCCCATATCCCTCCATACCCCTCTCATCCATGGACGTATCCAAGTTTTTCTTAACTGTTAAACGAGAGCCTGCATTTACCACTTCAGCTGGCACCTCATTCCACACTACCACCACATTCTGTGTGAAGAATCCCCCCATGTTCCTTTTAAACTTTTCACTTTTCACCAATCATCCACCTCCTCTCTTTTTTTCCTCTCCTACCCTCAGTGGAAAAAGCCTGGTTGCATTCACTCTATCTATACCCACATAGTTTTATATACCTCTACCAAATCTCCCCTCATTCTTCTATGCTCCAGGGAATAAAGTCCTAATCTAATCAACCTTTCTCTTTAACTCACTTTCTCAAGTCCCGGCAACATCCTTGTAAACCTTCTTTGTAATCTTTCAAACTTATTCATATCCTTCCTGTAATTAGGTTACCATAACTGCACAGAATACTCCAGATTCGGCCTCACCGATGTCTTATACAACCACACCATAACATCCTAAATCTTATACTCAATACTTTGATTTATAAAGGCCAATGTACTAAAAACAATCTTTACTACCCTATCTTCCCGTGACGCCACTTTTCGGGAATTATGTATCTGTATTCCTAGATCACTCTGTTCTTCTGCACTCCTCAGTGTCCTACCATTTCCATTAGATGTCCTATCTTGGTTTTTCCTTCCAAAATGCAGTACCTTACACTTGTCTGCATTAAACTCCATCTGCCATTTTTCAGCCCATTTCTCCAACTGGTCCAAATCACTCTGCAAACTTTGAAAACGTTCCTCACTATCTATTACACCTCCAACCTTTGTATCATCAGCAAATCTGCTGATCCAATTTACCACAATATCATCCAGATCATTGATGTAGATGGCAAATAACAATGGACGCAGCACTGATCCCTGTGGCACACCACTAGTCACAGGCTAGTGAAGCAATCCTCCACTACCACTCTCTGGCTTTTCCCATTGAGCCAATGTCTACTCCAATTTATTACCTCACCATGTACACCTAGCGACTGAATCTTCCTAAATAACCTTCCATGCGGGACCTTGTCAAAGGCCTTACTGAACAACATGTACATATAGACAATATCCATTGCCTTCCCTTCATCCACTTTCCTGGCAACTTCCTCGAAAAAGTCGAATAGGTTTGTTAAACATGACCTACCAGGCACAAAGTCATGTTGACTCTCCCTAATAAGTGCCTGCCTATCCAAATACTTGTAGATCCTATTTTTTAGTATTTCTTCCGGTAATTTACCTACTACTGATATTAGACTTACCTGCCTATTATTTCCCGGTTTGTTCTTTGAGCCTTTTTAAACAACGGAAGTACTTAGTACTCCTTCCAATAACTTACCCACTACTGACATCAAACTTGCCAGCCTATAATTTAAAAGATTACTTTTAGAGCCATTTTTAAACAACGGAACAACATGAGCCATCTTCCAATCGTCCAGAACCTCACCCGAAGGTGAGGTTTTTGCCAGGATCCCTGCAATTTCAATAGTAGTCTCCTTCAAGGCCCGAGGGAATACCCTGTCAGGTGCCCGGGATTTATCTACTCTGATTTGCCTCAAGACACCAAGCACATCCTCCTCTTCAATCTGTATAGGTTCCATGACTTCACCACCTGTTTGCCTTATTTCTATAGACTCCATGCCAGTTTCCTTAGAGACGGAAAAAGCCCGTTTAAGATCCCCCCATTTCTTTTGGCCATCCACTCTGATCTTCAAGAGGACCTATATTATCCCTTTCTCTCCGTTTGTTCTTAATATACCCGTAGAAGCTCGTAGGATTATCCTTCATCTATACTGCTAAAGCCACCTCATGTCTTCCTTTTGCACTCCTGATTTCTTTCCTAAGTGGTTTTTGCAATTTTTATACTCCTCAAGCACCCTATTTGCTCCCTGTTGCCTATACATGTTATACATCTCTCTTTTCTTCTTTATCAGAGTTTCAATATCCCTTGAGATTCAAAGTTGCTTATTTTTATTCACTTTGCCTTTCATCCTGACAGGAACATACAAATTCTGCACTGTCAAATTTTCTCCTTTGAAGGCTTCCCACTTACCAATCCTTGCCAGAGAACAACCTGCCCCATTCCACGCATTTTGGATCCTTTCGCATTTCTTCAAATTTTGCATTTTTGCATTTTTGAACCTCAACTCGACGACCAGATCTGTCTTTAGCCATGATCGTTGAAACTAATGGTGTTATGATCACTGGAAGCAAAGTGTTCTCTACACACTCTTCCGTCACGTGTGCTAACTCGTCTTCTAATAGGAAATCTAATATAACATTCTTTTTACAAATTGTAGTTATAGGAAGGTATAGAGGTATATGCACCTCTATATAGATTTAGAAAAATTTCCTGAACACATTTTACAAAGTCTAACCCATCTAGACCAGTATGGGAGTCCCAATCAATATGTGGAAAATGAAAATCCCCTACTATTACAACTTTAGGTTCCCTGAAGTTGTCTGCTATCTCTCTGCAGATTTGCTCCTCCAATTCTCGCTGACTATTGAGTGGTCTATAATACAACCTCATTAATGTGGTCATACGTTTCCTGTTTCTCAGCTCCACTCCTTTGGCTTTGGCAGACAAACCCTCGATTCTGCCCTGCCTGAGCACTGCTGTAACATTTTCCCTGCTGTCTTCCCCACAATTTTCCTCGCACTGAAATAGACACAGCTCAGAAGATAATTTCCACCACACACAAAGCTTCTATTTGTGACGTTGCCTGGCCTGAACTTTAACATCATTAATTTTCAACCCTGCTTCACTATCTGCTCTGTCACTTTAGTTTCCATCCCCTTGCAAATCTAGTGTAAACATTCCCAAATTGCACCACAAACCTCCATGCAAGGATATTGCCCCCCCACCCCCCGTAGCTCAGTTGTAACCCATCGCTCTTGTACAGCTCGCACCTGCCCCGGAAGAGGTCCCAATGATCATGGAATCTGACACGTTGCCCCGTACACCAGTTCTTCGGCCATGTGTTCATCCTCCAGAGCATCCTACTCTTACCCACACTAACACGTGGCACAGGTAGCAGTCTTGAGATTACCACCCTCGAGGTCCTGCTTTTTAACTTCCTACCAAGCTCTTACACTCACTCTGCAGGACTTTGTCACTCTTTCTTCCTATGTCATTGGTACCGATGAGTGCCATCACATCTGACTGATCATACTTCCGCTTCAGAATGGTGTGTACGCGATCAGAGACATCCGTGACCCTGGCACCCGGGAGGCAACAAATCATTTGGGAGTCTCTGTCGTGACTACAGAACCTCTTGTCTGTAACTCTGAATATCGAGTCCCCTATCACTGTCGCTTTCCTCTTTTCCCACCTCCTTTCTGTACTGCAGAACCAGACTCGGTGAAAGAGATCTGGCTCCAGGTAAGTCAACCCTCCAACGGTAACCAAATCTGTACACTTGTTGTTGAAGGGGAATGGCCACAGGAGAATCCTGCTCCGCCTGACCTTTCCCCTTCCGTCGTCTGACGATAACGATTTAACAAACACAGAATTTTGAAATAAATTATATCATTGCAGTTTGTGAGATTGTATTGCATCACCTACTGTTACCATTGTACTCAAGAGTATAAACAACTGATGTGGTTTGTGCTTCAGGGACTCTAGCGAGAGGGTCCCCAAGAAAAATTCTATTTGTAGTGATGAATAAACACGAAACCTTCCAACGTCTTCAGTGACTTACTCACAGGCAGAAAATTTGAAGGCTCGTCCAGGACGCATCCCTCACCCTCAAATGGCCGTCAATTTCGGCAGTCTTGTGTGGGAGTGTTGTTTAAATCATGTCGCTCCTTATGTGTTAAAGACTACGACAGAGAGCTGGAGAGGCGGATAAGAAAGTAAAGGTGTTTGTGTGTGTGTGTGTGTGTGTGTGTGTGTGTGTGTGTGTGTGTGTGTGTGTGTGTTCGCATGTGGGTGTTTGTGTTTGTTTTTTCTTCAACAACTTTAAAATCCCTTACTCTGATCGGCTCACTTTGACCATGGGTGTCCAGTATCAATTCACTTCTATCGTCCACTATAGGACCGTAAAGCACACCGCGTTCTTGCCGACAATAGACCCAACCAGTTCTCTTTCATCGACACTTCATTTGGAGTCAGAGGGCATTATAATAAACAAACAAACTCTTTTGCCCATATAGTCCGTACCGAATTGTTATTCTGCCGAGTCCCATAACCGTAGCAGGACCATGGTCTTCAATACCCCTCCCGTCCATGTACTGATCCAATCTTCTCTGCAATGAGATCGATAACTTCCACTGACAGCTCTTCCCACCCCCGCAACACCCTCTGAGTGAAGGATATCCCACTCAGGTTCCTCATCAATATTTCACCTTCCACCCTTAAACTGCGACCTCCAGGTGCTGTCTCGCCCAAACTCAGAGAAAAAATTCTGACTATATTAACCCTGTTAACAACACTGGTAATTGTGTAAACCTCTGTGAAATCGCCCTTCATTTTCCTATACTGCAGGTAATAAAGTCCTCACCTTTTCTGACAGCTCGGGTTCTCAAGTCCCAGAAAGCGTATTGTAAATTTTCTCTGCATTCTTTCACTTTGATGGATATCTATTTCCCCTGCAGTCAGGAACAAAAACTGCAGACAATACTTCAAGTTAGCCCTCAACTTTCATAACATCCCATCTCCTGCACTCAGTACATTGATTTACGAAGGCCAATGTGCCAAAAGCTCTCTCTACCAGCTTATCCATCTGTGACGCCACTTTCAAGTAATCATGAAAGTCTGTTCCCAGATCACTCTGTTCTACCAACTCCTCGGGAGCCGACTGCTCACCATATCTTCAGGCACAGCCAGATCAGTGCGGACCCCCAATCCAATTCTTTCAATATGAATTAACGTTTGATGAGTTTCCAACAGCAAATCTGACCTGCTGCGAGAATGACCTGTTTTAAGACTCTTCAAAACCGAAAGGGAATCTGCTAAAATTACAACTTTCATGCACAAATTTCCTCCACCCACTGTAAGCCTAAAATGATGGAAACCAATTCTGTTGTAAATCCTGATAAATGGTTGGTAGTACGTTTCTGTATTGCTACCTATAATTCGAGCAAAAAAAAAGCCACACCAGCAATCCTAGTTAATATATATTTTGATCCTTCTGTAAAATGGTGAACATATCTCAATAATTTTCCTTACTATACTAAATCAACAGATTCTCAATCACAACAGAATCACAAGACTATGAATCGAATATCCTAAACCTAAATAAAGGCAGTGAAAGAAACTAGGTGAGGTTAGCGAAAACGGGACAGTAGGATATATTGCCTAGAGCATGACGCATAATTCAACAAAACAGAGAGCTATACAACTGCAGCGTAACTGCCTGACAATGGAACCACTATCTGGGAGTTATGAACTCGGATTCCAAGATCCCCCTGTAGACCAACACAGTCCAATCTCACCCCATGAATATAACACCAAGGGGATGGATAGCTTCAACATTATCGCACAGCTCTTGAACTCTATCCCAAGTTGATGAAGGACAACACACTGGACGCCATCTTGGAACCATAGAACTGTAGATCATAACAGCACAGAAACAGGCCTTTTGCCCCTTCCTGCCTATCCTGAACCATTTTTCTAATTTTTTCAGCCATTAAATTCTAAATTTGTGTATATTTACAAAATACAATTAAGTTGGTCAGTAAAACTATTGAAAATCATTTTTTGTACTTTTGTCAGTTGATTAAAGGTTAACGTGAATTAACATATTACAGATTTTTGTTGTAATTGCATTTTGGAAAATATATCAACTTTTCTGGAAATGGGGTTTGTAATTTGGGAGTTTTGCAGATTGTTCTTGGCAAGGTCACAAGCCTTGTTAAGTCTTTCCCGGAATTTCAAAATGTAATCTAACACACTGACACACACTTTTGGATTAGACTATTGCTCTCTGAGCAAGGTCAAAGGTCCTTTGGACCTATAACAGAAAATGAGCTCAAATGGACTAAACCCCAGGGATTCTTGAATGGTGTCTCTCATGGCGAAAAGTAATAAGTGTATACCTTCATCCCAGCCCCGTCATTCTCATGACGGTAGGTTTTAATCATAGTCTTTAAAGTGGAATGAAACCCCTGTAAAGCCCCTTGAGACTCCGGGTGGTATGAGGAAGACAGAATTTGTTTAACTCCCAGCTTAGAAACCATCTGTTGGAATATTCTGGAAGTAATATTACTACCCTGGTCAGATTGAATTTCTGTAGGTAAACCTACCAGTGTGAAAAACTTGCTGAGTGCCTTTACCACAGTCTTGGCCTGGATGTTTCCGAGGGATACGGCTTCTGGGAACCTAGATTCAGCACACCTAACAGTTAGCACATACTGGTGAACAGCTGCATTCTTTGGCAAAGGGGCTACACAATCCACTATGACCCTGGAAAATGGTTCACCGAAAGCAGGTATCGGCCGAAGCGGCGCTTTTGGGATGGCCTGATTATGTTTTCCCACCACCTGGCACGTATGACATCCTCTGCAGTAATTGACAATATATTTCCTCACGTTAGCCCAATAAAACTCCCTCATAATCCCGTCAACTGTTTTCTTTACACTAAAATGTCAACCTTTTGGCATCTTATGGGCCAGGTTTAAAATTTCGGCCTGTAAACGTATGGAACCACTACCTGATGCACAATAGCCCAATCCCCACTTGCAGGCACAGTAGCAGGACTCCACTTCCACATTATCACCGCATCTTTAAGGTAATATCCCACTGACTCATTCTGAATTTCATCCTCACAGGGGGCTCTCTCTTTTACAGCCACAATTTCAGGACCTTTATTCTGTTCCTCTATAAATTCCTTCCACGATAAGGACAATTCTTTCTTATCCTCCATACACTCCTCAGCCTTACTACCCTCTAAGTCCTGTTGGTATAGGGACGGTAAGGAAGTCTCGGATAAATCAACATTATCATCTGGGCCTTTTTCGATACGCTTCTAGTTACTGCGCATGCGGCGTTTACATCAGCATCTGTGCGAGGGTCCGCAACAGCAGCAGCAGGCTTAATCGTCAGCTGAACTGCGAGGTAAACATCCCCACCTGCAAGGTCATTACCGGGCAGACATCAACATTGTCTATCCGTAGTTCAGATCGTAACCCTATTGTGACTGGTCTGGACACAAAGTCGCATTTCAAAATTATCTGATGCAAGGGCACGGCCTCAGTCCCCTTTCCAATACCTTTGATAATATTCACTTCACCAGTCTCCGTCTCAGCACCAAATTCCAAAACACAAGTTAATATCAGTGACTGAAAAGCTCCAGTATCCTTCCAGATTCACACTGGAACCGGGGTTGACCCCTGCTTCACAGACGCAAGCCCATTTTAAATAAATCTCTCGGGTCCATCCTGAACTCGATCTGACCCCTCCTTCCTCAGCGGTGTTTCAACGCAGGCCTCTGGGGTTTTCCCTTTCTCTTTCCCTTTTTCCCTTTTCATTGGAAAACAATTGGATGCCACGTGACCAGGCTTCCCACAAAAGTAACACTTGGAACTAGGAAGTTTTCCTTTTGTCTACTTCCCTTCCTCTTTACTTTTAACACTAGTCCCCGGTTTACTCTCTGGTTCAGCCGCTGGATTATCGCTATTACCCTTTTGGTAACTCCTACTGGGAAGAAAAACCTAACCGTATGAGTTAAGGCACACTCGTCTGTTAATCTAGCAGACTACGACAGTGTCGCTGCCTCTCTCTCATCCTCGTACGTCCTTATTTCAGCCAAGACGCAGGTTTTAAACTCTTCAATTAACATCAACTCTTTCAATTTGTCAACATCCTCACCCGCCTCTTCCGAAGCGCACCAACGATCATTTCTCATGGGCAAATCTACATACGTTTGGTTCAAAGGATTCCTCAAATATCGAAACCTTTGTCTATATGCCTCCGGAACCAACTCATAAGCTTTAAGTATTGCGCCGTTGACGACATCATAATTATTTGCGTCTGCCACAGACAACGCCGAATACGCTCGGTGGGCCTTCCCATTAAACACACTTTGTAACAGAACCGCCCACTGATCTCCCAGCTAGTTCTGATTTATGCCACTTTTTCAAAATGTAGGAAGTACCTATCAATTTCTGTTTCCTCAAATGGAGGTATCAACATAATTTCTCGACTAACACTAAACCTTTCCCCACGGTCTGCCACGCGATCTTCACTTTGCCATTTCTCCCTCTCAAACGCTCTCTGTCTTTCTGTTTCTTCTCTCTGTTTTGCCTCTTCTAATTTAAGTCTCTCTAACTTCATCTGTTCCATTTGTGCTCTGACCTCCCCTTTCCCTATAGGAAGCCCCTTTAAGGCCTCCTCATCAAATTTCTATGCAGAGACATAACATTCAGCTATTCTCCTTTGAATTTCTGCCTTTGCCAGACCCCTCGTAAACTTTGTGATTTTCAATTCCTCCACAACTACCTTCTACTCCTCCTTTCTAGTTCTCTCCAAAGCCATAGGGACTGGCCTTGCCAGAAAGTCGCTAACATCCGTTTTTCCTATTTTTCAACACAACCAAATCAAAATAGATTGTCCCCAATAAATTCAAGCAAACCCACAAAACAATTTGTTAAGATCCCGGACGCAGGTCCCAATTTTCTCACGTACCCCGTAACGGGTTAAAAAAACCAGCAGAAATAGAAAACACTTTGGAGTCCAGTATTGCCACTAACTGAGGGTATTTATTAGTAACTCAGATTAATTATTAATTATGAATTATTAATTCAGGTATATTAAATAGGTTAACAATTATATATATAATATATATATTATATTATATTTTATAAATATATATATATATTAGTGTGAAAATATATGAAAACCAAGCATCCTCAAGCCTAGGGGTGAATAGATACAGTCTTACGGTGATGAGTAACGTTCAGTTCGGTTCGTGGTAATGAATTGAGTAGTGATGGACAGAGAAACAGATAAATGTTTAGTTCTTCAGATGAGCTGATGCTGTCGATCTTCCCGTTGTCCTCCGAAATCCTTTCGAAGTTACCAACTGAGACCACAACGAAGGAGACCGTTCTTCCGTGGTGGAATTATAAACCCAGGAGAGGGCTTGACACACCAATAACTTCCCACCGGTCACACCCTTTCACACTGCGAGGGCCACTGATCAATCCGCCTGATCGATCCTCCAAAACCCATCTTTTCTGTGGGCACAACAAAGCTCATTCAGTGTCCAAAACCATGTGTCTGTAGGTCTATCAGCTGACCTTCTCTTTATCTCACTGTGCTAATCACCAGCTGCCCACCAAGCAGCTCCTCCCTTCTCTCTTTGTAAGAATACAGAGGCTGACAGTGTCCTTGCAAAAGTGTAGACATGCTTGCAGAGAAACCATAACACCATCTCCAGCTGTCTTCGCCTCTCTGTCTCTTAATAACAAGGTGTCTGGTGTTGAACAACAACTCCCTCTCTCTCATTTCAAAAGCGCAGTTCATAGGACACTGTAAGCCGAGCGGGAGTTCGCGGTTGTTTCGGGAGGAGAGCGAGGAGGACGGACGTGTGAGGAGCGTACAGCGGTTCCAGAGCGGCGGATACTGGACTTTGGCGGCTCGGTTCGTGGCCGAAGGCTCGGAAGGTCGTTGTGGATGGAACCGGAGGCGTGAGCTCCAACGTATTAAAATATTATGCGCACACACTGATAAACCTACTGATTTGGCGCCTTTAGGTTATCTGTTTCTACTAACACATCACAAAGAAATAACTATAAAATTGGAATTATTTACTTTTGGTGTATTGTCCAGTGTTGGTGTTGCAAGCGTGTACAAGGGGGGACATTACACCGTATTTACACCGAAGGATTGAACTATTGGCGGGGTGGCGGCGGTTCACTCTTTGCGAACGGGGGTAGATTGGGGGCACGGATGCGACATGCGAAGACGTGACGTTACTGCTGATCCCAGCCGAGAGATTGCTTCACGACGAAGGAAATAAAGCAACTTAAAGGAACTCACCACTTTTCTGGAGGGTGAACACGACGGATAACATTTATGATCTTGCAGGGGTTATCTCAGATGCAGGCCACTATTCCTGAATGATAAAGTCGATCCTCTATAAAACCACCGAACGACACCAACTTTACTCAATCTTTCACGTTCCCGTACTTTGTTAAGGTCTTCCCTCTCCAATACCTGACTGCAGAGGTAAAACAAAGGTGCAACTAAGGAAAACTGGCAGCGATTGGCGAAACTGCCAGCAACAACCTTTGCACATTAAAATAGAAAGTAAAACTCCATTTTTAAACAAAACTGCGTCATGAGGCGAATACTCAGCATAACGAACTGACTAACTAACAACAGAATAGGAGTTTCCCCTTATATACCTGTTGAAACATGTCATCACGTGACCTCACGCCGACGGAAAAATTATACCATGTGACCTCACACTCGCGGAAAAATCACATCACCCCACCATCACAAGACAATTACTTCATGCTCTCAAGATACTCATTTCATTATGGTCATAAGACAGTCACAAGGTAGCCATGGGGTATGTAGCACACACAAAAGAAAATAACTTTTTCATTTCCGGAACGATCCCCCAATTTTTGTTACGTAATTGTAACCTTTTAGAAACGAACCAGCATGGTTGTCTTATAGCATACGACAGACTAATACAACATACTGCAGAAACGTGTACATCAAAATGCATTGGAGTTTTAACATCTAGATAGTCAATCTGCAATTTTATTATCTTTGCCTTTAATCTGACTTATCATAATATCATATTCTTGCAGATTCAAACTTTGTTATTGAACTGGAATTTGATTAACCATTTTCCTTATCCACCCTGTCATACAATGTGATAAAGATAGGTCACAGTGGCATGCAAAATTCACTCTGAGCTATCTTATGTATCCCAAGGGTTCACATTTTCTGTGGACAATCACTTTAAAATTTCGGGAGAATGAGACTGGCTTTTGGACACTGTTTGAGTTGTTATTAAGGGAGAGAGACGAAGAAAGATTGATGTTATGGCTTCTCGACAGGTTGTTTACAGTTTCACAAGGACACTGCCTGCTTGTAAGAGCTTACAGAGAGCAGGGCGGAGCAGTTTGATGGACAGCTGGTGTTCAGCATGCTGAAATCAATACCAGGTCAGCTGATGGACCCAGATACACACGGTTTTGGGCACAGCAAAGTTCATTGTGTGTCCAATTATTGGAGGATCGATCAGGAGAATCCATCGGTGGCTCTCGCAGTGCAGGAAAGGAGTGACCAGTGGGAGTGATTTCTGTGTCTGACCCTCGCCTGGGTTCATAATTCCACCACAGAAGAAGAGTCTCCTTTTTGTGGTCACATTCGGTGACTTTAAAAGAAGAGAAGAGGGGAGAGTAAGGTTTCAAACAGAAGAAACCTAGTGACAAAGAGGTCACTGCTGGGACTCTCTCCTCTTTAGCCCGTAAGGGTGTGATCGAGTTCCATTCGAATACCAGGGTGTGGCTGTCACGTAGTTAACCCACAGGAGGGGGTTCTCTGGTGAGGGGGAATCCTTTGTGATTACCACTTGTGTGTTACCATTGTTTGGGCGTAGTAGTTCACTGAAGAAAGGCAACCCTGTACCAAATCACTGCAGGAGTTATTTCGTATATCGTAGAACTGGATAAATGGCTATCACAGTTGTGTGTTAGTGGTAACCTTCTGTGGAAATTACCTGTGTGTGATACCCCTGGCCTGGGTTGATAGTTTCACCACTTGAAGACGGTACCTCAGTGAAAAGCTACTGTTGGCGACAATCCATACGTGGATTCTATCTGAGTATCCTGTGGCCACCACTTTGCGATGGCCCGTAACTGAAATTGGATGTGGTACCACTTTTGTTGAAAGGATATTTGTTGAAGATCACTGTCGGTGATATTCGTGTGTTGAGTGGAACAATTTCGGAAGATACAATCTATTGTTGTTGTTATTTTGGAATATCGACATAATTGCCTTTTCACAACATACGCCTTTGGATTACAAATCTCTCTCTCTTTCATTCTCTCCAACACTACTCGACTCAACTCGAACTGAACTGAACTTGACTCATCAATCGTAAGACTGTGTTCATTTACCCTTAGACTTAGAGCACTGCAGAGTTATGTGCGTCCCAAGTGATACTCCCTATGACCAAATCATCAATATAGGCATCTGGGTGTTTTAACTATTGAATTACAGAATTGATCATTGTCCGGAATATTCCTAAAGCATTTTCATTCCAAACGGCAAAAGATAGTATTCATACAACCCAGAGAGCGCTACAAATCCAGACATTTCTCCACCTTTATCCGTCAATGGAACACATCAGTACCCTTTTAATAGATAAATCTTGTAAGAAACTTAACTTTTCCAACCTTGCCTATGCAATAATCCACTCTGAGGATGGGATAAGCATCTGTTTCTGTTACAGCATTTACCTTTCTATAATCATTGCAAAATCTAACACTGCCATCTGGTTTAGGCACAATGACACAAGGCGAACTCCAATCTGAGTTAGAAGGCTGAATAATACCATTTTCCAGCAAATACTCAATTACTTGTTGAGCAAGTTCACATATTTCAATATTCATGCGATAAGGATGTTATTGAATCGGTTTCGCATCCCCGGCATCGACATCGACATAATGGAGGCTATTGTTGTTCGCTGCGAGGCAGCAGAAAATAAATCTTCAAATTCTATAATTAACTGTTTCATCTCCTGTCGCTGCTGCGGCTGTATGTTGACCAATTTCTCATCAAGCAAGTTCAAAATGCTCGAGTTCGTTAATATAGCTGAAACAACGTTTGGTTTACGATAAGCCTCAGATGGGTCGTTCCCAGGGTTTCCAGACTAATTGCTATTTTCCACCCTGGTCACAGCTGCGTTATCAAACTATGTTTTAAGCGTGTTGATATGACGCCATTGATTTGGCTTACGACAGTCTGCTGTTTTGACTAAATAGTTCACATTATTAATCATAGACAGAACCTCATAAGGACCGTGGTGTTTTGCCTGAAGTGGGTTCGTTAAAATCGGTATAAACATCAATACTTTATCACCACTTTGGGATGTTCTCATCGTAGCTTGTTGATCAAAACATGTTTTCATCTTGTTCTGAGAAACATTTAAGCTCTCCCTTACCAAGTTACAGGCTTTGTATAATCTGTTTTTGAATTTCAAAACATAGACCAACAAATTGATATGCATGTCTTCGCTTATCCACTGTTCCTTCAACAGTGTTAAAGGTTCTCGAACCCTATAACCGAATACAAGTCAAAGAGTAAAGCCTATATGAACCCTGTATTGTCTCTCGTACTGCAAATAAAGTCCAATGACTCCCTCATCTCAATCCTTTCCATTTTCACACAGTACGTCTTAATCATTGTTTTGAGGGTAAAATGGAATCTTTCCATGGCCTCTTGTGATTATGGATAGTACGCAGACGACTTAGTTTGTTTAGCTCCCAGTTTATAAACTACCTGCTGAAACAATCCTAATGTATAATTAGTTCCTTGATAAGACTGAATTTCTTTCGGCAAACCAAATAAAGTTAAAGACTAAAGACTTTTGAATCTTGTGTTGTCTCTCTTACTGCAAATAAAATCCAATGAAGCTCCCTGTTTATAAACTACCTGTTGAAACAATCCTGATGTATAATTACTTCCTTGATAAGACTGAATTTCTTTAGTCGAACCAACCAAAGTAAAAAGAGAAAAAACAACTTTGTCAGGGCCTTTGCCACAGTCTGAACTTTTATACTTCTGAGAGGTATTGCTGCTGGGAACCTAAATGGGTACACATGATAGTTAGCAAATATTGATTTCCAGCATTAGTCTTTGGCAATGGGCCAACACAATCCACAATAACTTTAGAAACAGTTTCACCAGTTACAGGAATAGGTTGCAATCGAGCCGCTGGAGACAGGTTTACCCACAACCTGACAAACATGACAAGTCCGGCAAAATGTTGCAACATCTTTCCTCAAATTGGGTCAGAGGAATTGTTTAAAAGTCTTGTTCACAGTTTTATTTACACCTGGATGGCCACCCAAGGGCTCACGATGTGCCAAATTTAAAACCGCATTCCTATAGATTTTAGGAACTTCAACCTGAGGAACAATTGCCCATTCTTCACGTGCAGAAATAGCACCTGGTCTCCATTTCCTCAGTGACACTCCATCCTTGTAATAAGATCCTATCGGCACATTCTTAATCTCGTCATCTGAGGGAAATTTTTCTCTTAAAGCTTCAATCTCAGTGTCTCTGTTCTGTTCTGCTACAAACTCCTTCCCAGACAGAGGCAAATGTTTATTTTCACATTTAATCCCTAGATCCTGGTGAAACAATAAAGGCAGCGATGTCCCTGACAGGTCATCAATACCGAACCCCGATTTTGGTTATCTTGGCTAGCAGAACCATGCTGCATCAACAGATTTCTTGGTCATATTTCGAGTTACTGTGCAGGAGAGATAAATGATAGAATCTACTGGCAGATCGTCAGTAATTGGTTCAGTCGTGAGCTGCACTGCAGGAACAACTTTACCAACTGTTAGGTCATTCCCTAACAACAAAGAAACACCATCCACCCGTAAACGGGATGAAGTCCCATTTTAAAAGGTCCGGAAACTAACTCCGATTTCAAAATTACTTTGTGCAAAGGTGCGGAAACAGCGTTGCTTCCAATCCCTCTAATAAGATTTCCCTCTGCACTTCACGTCTCATCACTAAACTACAGAACACTGTCTGAGAAGTGACTGAGAAGTCCCAGTATCTCGGAGAATTTTCACTGCTACCGGGATGGTCTCTTTCTTCACTGAAATACACATCTATGACAAAAAGTCATTAAATAGTATCATAACTCGGTCAGACCTCTCAGCCCCACACAAGGCATCATCCCCATGTTGAGAGCCATGTGGGTTTATGGGTGTTTCACAGTGCAGAACACAGGCATCTGGAAATGCCCCATTTTCCTTCTTTAGGAGGGTACAATTTGCCATTACGTGACCCGGTTTCCGACAAAGTGACAAGTAAGACCTGCTTCACTTGCTTCCCTTCATCTTTACTTTTGTAACTGGACCCAGATTTAATTTCTGGTTTACCCTGATGATATACTTTTGGAAGGTCTTACTCGGAGTAAACTTAGCCTTGTGGGTTAAGGCAAACTCATCTGCTAAACTAGACGTTTCTTGCAAGGTGGCAGCGTCCTTCTCATCCAAATATGTCTTTCTGAATTGCTCAATTAAAATCAGCTCTTTCAAGCTGCTAAAATCGCCATGCACACTTTTAGATATGCATGTTCGTTCGAAGATGTTTCATCAGCAAATTCCAATTAAGCCTGGTTCACAGATTTCCTCAGATTCCGAAACCTTTCCCTATCAGCTTACAGAACATATTCATAAGCTTTAAGCACAGCCTGTTTCGCTATATCATAATTAGGTGCATCGTCAACGGATGAGAATAAGCCCGTTGAGCTTTTCCTTCAATTACACTTTGTACAAGAAGAGACCAACCCCTTTTTGTTCACTGCAAACTCTGAGCAGCTTTATCAAAATGCTGGACCTATTTATCAACCTCAGCCTCATCTAATGGAGGAACCAATTTAAACTCCTGACGAGCTGCAAACGGTCAACCCATGCTGCAGAACCAGAAGCTCGACTCTCGAGCCTCATCTTCTGTACCTACATCTAAAACTCCCTTTGATTGCCTCTTTCTCGTTCCACAGAGTCGACTTTAAATCTCTCTAACTTTGTTTGATCCAATCGTATCAAATTTGATCTCAAGTTTACTGACAGAATGATGAAGGCATTGATGGTGTTGATGGCCAGAGGCTTTTTTCCAGGTCTGAAATGGTTGCCACAAGAGGACACCGGCTTAAGGTGCTGGGGAATAGATACTGTGGTGGAGGCGGATACGATATGGTCTTTAAAGAGACTTTTGAATAGGTACATAGAGCTTAAAAAAATAGAGTGATATAGGTAAGCCTAGTAATTTGTAAGGTGGGGGCATGTTCGGCACAACTTTGTGTGCCGAAGGTTCTGTACTGTGCTGTGGGTTTTCTATGTTTCTATGAAACCTCTCTAACTCCTCCTCATGAAATTCCTTCGTAGATAGAGAGTGCTCAGCTATTTTCCTCGGAAACTCTGGCTTTTCATACCCTGATTTATCTCAGTAAGCTTCAGCTCATTAGCAATGTCCAAAAAGTAATCCTTTTTGGTTTTCCCTAATGCCGCAGGGGTTGGGAATCGCAGAAATTCCCTATGATACATTGCCGCTGAATTCCACAAACTTGAGAATAATTAATAAATCTTAACATGGCAAATGAGTAAGGTTCTGTAATCCACAGAATATATGATGGGAGGGATATTTGTAATCCACGGAATGACTGATGGGAGACATATTTGTAATCCACGTTGTAACGCAGAGAGGAGGTAAGTACGAAGTATTCGAAAAGTTCGACGTCAGGTGAGTAAAGTAATGATCGCCGAAGAACTTACCCGTCGAATCCGTCCGAATCCAAACGAATTATCAGCAAAAGTGCCCTGTCACAGGAATATCATCTTCAATAGACAAACTCAGGCAAGGGTTAACCCAAGTGGTCTCACAGGACAACCAAAAATCCACTCCAATGGATTACATGAAGTGATAGTCACAAATTCGTTGTGCAGTGTATCGTCAAATACATAAATCTTTTGGGTAATGGGAAAGCTTTAGACTTCACCAATTCTGGCCAGCAGTCCTCAGTTCCAAATCCTTGCAAAGACTGCGAGAGTAACTGCTCTCTCTCTCTCTCTCTCTCTCTCTCTCTCTCTCTCTCTCTCTCTCTCTCTCTCTCTCTCTCTCTCTCTCTCTCTCTCTCTCTCTCTCTCTCTCTCTCTCTCTCTCTCTCTCTCTCTCTCTCTCTCTCTCTCTCTGTCTCTCTGTCTCTCTCTGTCTCTCTCTCTCTCTGTCTCGATGATGCAGATATGTGAGTGTCAGCAAATCTGAGGGGTTGTACAGATTGGGCTGTGATGCGAATACTGAGGGGCACACTGATTCGGGGAGTCGGTGGATTTGGGGTTGCACACCTATTTGGAGAAGTGTGTATAATTGGGGAGTCGGTAATTCCGGGTGTCTGATAATTAGGGGATGCACAACGATTTGGGGATCTGTACAGATTCAAGAGTTTGTTAGCTAATATGGCATACACACAGATTTAGAGGGCGTGACATAATTTGTGCCTATGGTGTAGTCGCTAATTTCCAGCTGTGACGAATCTGAAGTTGTTGATTTGTTCAATAATATTTTACCTATGTTCTTGTTTGTGGTTCAGGCAGCAATTTTGTGAGTGTTTGAGATAATTATACCCTGGATAATCTAATTTGCATGTGGGGGGTTGTAACTGTTTGGGAATTCGCATAGATTCGGGGACGCAAAGGATGTGAATGTACATGAAGGCACCCATTCTCATGTACACCAACACTTTCTCATCCAACTCTCCAGCTCTCCGTCATGTTCTTTGACCAATACAGGATGAATGATTAAAACAGATAAACCCATACTCCACACCCTGCCCACTAGACTGTTGAAGCTGAGTCTGACGGCCATGTATTAGGGTTAAGGGTGTGTCCTGCACTTGTTTTGACTGTGACAAGGTCACTGAAGAGGTTGGAGGGTTTCATGAATATTAACGGATTTATTTACAATTTTAAAGAGACATTTGCTTAAGGACACTCTCGGTATGTGTGTGTGGCCTCCGTCAGTCGTGGTCACAGGTTTGTCGAGCAGCGTCGACTGTGACATTTTCTAGCGACCCTCTGGGTGGAGTCCTCCAAACTCAAGCTACTCGAGGAGTTTATGTGCTCGAATAGGATGGTAACAGCAGGTGATCCAATGCAATTTCAGAACCTACGATAACAAACTTTACTTCAATATTCTGTGTCTTAAAATGATTCCTTTGAAGTATATATTGACAGTGGAAACTCAGTTACTTCATAAGACACACTGGAAGGTTCTGATACATTTTTTGGCACAAACTAAATCACATAAATGGTCTAAAAATTAATTTACTATATTAAACACAATCTGTCACCGCGGGGATTGCACCTGCCTGATGCAATTGGATTGTAAGCAATTAGAAATATATTTTTCGCTATGTTGAAATGTGTCCCTGTGGAGTCGCTAAATGGTATTAAAACCCCAGGCATGTGCTTCCTCAACAATTGATTGCGAGAGATCGCCTGTGGCACAGGGGGACGGATCAGAGGCCGCAGAAAAATGACTGTAATGTGGGTTAGGTACTACAGCGTGCATAAAATATTGTACGTGTTCATTGCAGTCTTTGGAATTCCTGGTGAGTGAGCAGAGTAATTAATGTTCAGTATTTCTGTGTGTTAACCGGTGTGAACCTGTTTGTGCTCATTTTATAAGCTTCCAACTTTATGATCATTTTCCTGATATACTTCAGCGATATCGATTCCGTCAATTTAATATTCCTATTTTTCGTATTTAATGGCAAGTTGAACTGATTCCCTGTCATTCCTCTAACTCATGGGATTGAAGGTATGACTGGGATGAGTTTAAATTGTAAAGTGTACTGTTTCTGGAAAAAAAAACCCTGCGCCTGTGTTTCGCATCTCCCTATGGAGTCGGCACGGCCGGATCCAAACACTTGTTCAATAATTGGGTCTGATCATTTGAATCAGTGTCTGCTGCCGTGTGTTAATGAATTTAACTCAGCTGTGGAAGTAAACCATTGACCGGACCCCTCAGCCCCTGGTTGCGAATTTAGTCATGCTTTCCTTCTGAGCCATCGTAAATCGGGACACCGGTTCGTCTTGAAGACGAGTCCCGGCACGAAACGAGAGCTTGTTTGATTCTATGAATGCCGCCGGACTTGCTGTATTTCTTCAGTATTTTGTGTGTGCTGCTCCACTCTGTATCCCTTCTCGGCCACAACAGACACTGAGTTTCCAGTTTCCCTGTCAGTTACGGTTTAGTTATTGAAACCTGCCGTCAGCGACAGCAGTCAGGATGAGCGCCGATCGTTGTTCATGCAAGTCGTTTTTATCGCCGAGATTGCCCACGCATGTTCCGATTTCCACACTGAAGTAGGCAGGTCAGAGGCACTGTGACCAGTGTCTGATGTTAGATCAACAGCTGGTAACTGACTGCAGCACTCCTGATCTTCACTTGAATCCAGACCGTCTGTTTTGTTTTCCCTGAGAATGTGTTCAATAATGCTCTCCACTTCTCTCTCTCTCTCTCTCTCTCTCTCTCTCGCACTCTCCCCCACTATCTCTCTCACTATTTCACCTTTTTCTCTCCACAGCGAATTTTCTGGCGATAGTGATCCTGTCCCGAGGAAAGTGCGGCCTCTCTACCTGCACCACTCGCTACCTGGTGGCCATGGCAGCGGCCGATCTACTGACCATTGTCGCCGGGGTCATTTTATATCGAATCAATGTGTATTATTTCCCGAGGAGTTTTCTGAGCATCACCCCTGTGTGCAGTGTCATCGATCTCCTGAAATTCACAGCCACAGACTGTTCTGTCTGGTTCACCGTCACTTTCACCTTTGATCGGTTTGTCGCCATTTGCTGTCCGAAGCTGAAAATAAAATATTGCACCGGGAAAACTGCAGCTGTAGTTCTAACAACAACTGGTGTCCTGTTCTGTCTGAAAAACGTTCCCCGATCCTTCACATGGGAACCCCGGATTATCATCGACAATGTACCATGGTTCTGTAAACTAATGGACAATTATTTTACTGACCCCGGGTGGGTAGGATATGACTGGCTCGATACGGTTTTAACTCCGTTCCTCCCTTTCGCTGGGATTCTGCTGCTCAACGCTCTGACAGTCAGACACATTTTAGTGGCCAGTCGAGTCCGTAAGGGGCTGAAGGGTCAGAGCAAGGGGGAGAACCGCTGTGACCCGGAGATGGAGAGCAGGAGGAGGTCTGTGGTTTTACTCTTCACCATCTCCGGCAGCTTCATCCTCCTGTGGATGACGCACGTTGTAAATTTCATATATTATCAGGTCTCAGGAAAAGGATTCGATTTCAATGATTCTGTACGGATCTGTCGCTACGTCGGATATTTCCTGAGGGACTTCAGCTGCTGCACGAATACACTCATTTACGGGGTAACTCAGTCGAAATTCAGGGAACAGGTGATCAGCGCGGCTAAGTATCCGGTTACCTCGGTGCTTGGGTTCATTATTAAATCCGCGTCCTGAGCACAAGCCGGAGGCGACCGCAATGTCTCCAGTCCCGGCACCAGGTCGTCAAATTCACCGCCTGATTTCCCAAATGATATTTCAGGGCAATACTCTCTACTGGAGACTCAGTATCTGATTGGCCCTGCCAGACGTCAGTCAGAGAACTACTCCTGGATGCCGTACACCCATTGGTCTTTAGATTTTTCCATCTATTCCAATTCCTGTCCTCCTATCACACATTCCGATATTTCCAGAGATGGGGTGGGGGGAGCTTGTAGGTGGGGCTGGGCTCTATTCTGATTATGGCTTGCTCATCCAATGTCAAACACACCAGTCTCCGCCTTCCTCTTGAATGACTTGCTAACATGAAATAATAGAGCGGTTTTCAGAAGAATGGCGTTTACACTCCAATTAATGGCGCATTCACGCCATTAACTGGAATGAAGTATGATGTGGAGAACTTGAAAGTACAGCTCTTTTTCTAATAAAACTAAATTAGCAACAAACGTTCCATATTGTACGTAATTGAACACAACACTGTGAATTAAATTAAACTGCATCCCACAACTGAAGAAAGTTTTTTAATGAAAGCCATCAACCCTGAAAGATTGGAATGAAGCCTGCTTTTGATGCTTCACCTGATGAGTTTCACCCTGAAATAATGTGTTCAACTCTTTCACAATGACGAAACCTACCTGTCGCAGAATGATGTGTTCCAACGCGATATAAGGAATAGTTAAGCCAATACTAAGTCGAGTCAATATAATTCCTTCCCTTCTTTACCATGGTCCGGTCTGTGAAATCCGCATTCCGGTTAACGGTCCCGTCCATTTTCCTTATTACGGGTTTTCCGGTTTCCTCCAGTTTCTGTTGAGGCAGTTGATTCTCGTTTGGGCTGGGTTCAGCATACAGTCCCTGGCTGCTGGATGGTTCCTGTCCAAGCCCCCTGTCTGTATCCCTTCCCTTCGCCTTCCTCCTGGAGCCTTGCCTCGCCTGGAGCCTTGCCTTCACCGTTGTCAATTCTACCACCGGAGCAAGATAAGGAACGGTTTTTGGTTGTAATGAACTGTCTCTGTGTCCACGCTTTCGCTAGGTAGGTGCGACCGTTTGCCGCTATCTCGTGTTGGGAAATGTTTGTGTCCGCGCCTTCGCGAGGTAGGTCCGGCCGTCTGCCGCCACCTTGTGTTCGGAACCGTCTCGTCGTATTCTGCATTCTGCGCAATGAGTTCCGGCCCTACGTCCTGTACTCGGGGGGGGGGGGTGTTGCAGTTCTGTCTTCTGTCTATCAGCCCCGGCCCTACGTCCTGTTTCCAAGGAGGGTACCGGCTCTGTGTTCCATGTTCCTGTCCCTTCCTCGACAAAGTCAAGTCTTCGGGGTCTCGTCTCGTCCAGTCCTAGCCGCGTCCACCAACCTTGTCCTGTCCAAGCCACGGTGGTGTGTTCTCGTCTTGTCCATGTGTCCTTCCCAGCCCAGGAGCACCTTCCCGGCCAGGTACTGGGGTTCCCTTGTCCTGTCCAGGAGTCTCACGTCCAGTCCAGTTGCCTGTCCTCGTCCTGTAGCCACGTCTTGTTCTTGCCTAGTTGTGGAGTCCAAGCCCGAGTTAAGACCGTGTAAATTCGAATTTATTCACACCTGACAATATTTAATGATCCTTTACCTGTATCAATTGTTTTACTGATATGGTGCTTCCATGCAGTTTATAATCCATCAACATGCCTGGCAATCTTGCCACTGACACAGCTTCAAGAGTTTGACTATATAATTTCAAATCAATTACTGGTCTATTAATCCGATGTTCTAAGGCACATAACTTGTGTATTAGCATCTGAAACCTTAAATTCTCATATATTTGGCTTTTGTTCAAACTTATTGCTAATGGCATTCAATATACAGTGCAATTGAAGTTTCTACCACTCATACATAAAGCTCAATAATCTGCATATTGTTATTTACACACCCCGATGCCGATCTCAGAGCAAATATCCTTAATCATAGTATTAAATCATAAGGATTTACAAATGCTGCCTTGCGGGATCCTGTTCTGCATTGTGGGGTCCCAATCTCTATCTCAAAGAAATCCGAATGCATCTTGCTCACCCGTAACAATTCAGGCCATCCAGAAACATTTATGCAATCTCACCATCAATCGTCATTTCCATGATTTAATCAAAAGTTCTTACTTTTATGAACATCATACGCCTTTTCTATATAAGTAATGCTGCTATTTCAACCTCTTAATTAAACTGTGCTTTCCTGGTATTATGTTCCAAACCTAAAGCTGAATGCAATGTCATTTTACTCTCCAGAAATCGACTCTGATAAAACGATATAATTTATCCAAAACATATTTCGAATGCTCCGTTACAATGTGTTCCAGAAGATTACAAAAATGAAATGTTAATGATATAGGGCTACAATTAGAAGGATCAGGCATAGAGCTCCTAGGATTTAGTATAGTCACTTCTAATGCCATTTCCATGAGGCAGGATGATGGCTTCACCTGCAAAATATTATCTCAATGAGCCATCAGTCAGCTGTCCAATCACACAACGACATGCACACCCCTTTCCTGGAGATATTTGACCTGCATTAATAATAATTCATCCACAAACAAGAGAAAATCTGCAGCTGCTGGAAATCCAAGTCAACACACACACAAAATGCTGGAGGAACACAACAGGCCAATTTTCTTTATCCCTCCAATTCTACTGAAGTATCCCAGCAAAAAACAGCGATTGTACACTTTTCTATAGATGCTGCTTGGCCTGATAAATTCCTCTAGCATTTCGTATGTGCTGCCTGCATTAATAATAGTTTCTTAAGTTCACATTATTTCCCAACTGTATATTCATTATTCATAGTGGTCACCAACCTTTTTAAGCCCAAGATCCCCTACCTCGGCCTCAGTAAAAGGCAAGATCGACCCCAGATCAAATAATTACACGCATGCGCACCGGGGCAGAAAAGACAGGGAGTAGAAATAATGTGACACCGGGGGGGGGGGGGGGGGCACCTTTTTCTTTTTGAACCGCGGACTTGTTTATTATTGACAATATTCTGGCGGACCGGCCGACGGGGGGATGGATGTTGTTAAACGCGACGGTAATGCAGCGATACCAGAAGCAGGTTCTTTATGTCCAGGCAGCGATTTAAACAGAGAGAGGAGAAATGGGCTAAAAATTCTGTAGCTGAATGCACGAAGTGTCAGAAATAAGGCGGATGAGCTTGAATCTCAGGTGCGAATGGGTAACTATAATGTTGATGGGATAACGGAGACGTGGCTGCAGGGAGTTCAGACCTGGGAAATTAATATACAATGGCATACCTGCTATCGTAGGGACAGAAATGTGGGCAGAGGGTGTTGGGTGGCCCTGTTGGTGAGGAATGAGATTCAGTCCTTTGCAAGGGGGTACATAGGAACAGGAAAAGTAGAGTCTGTGTGGATAGAACTGAGGAACAGTAAGGGCAAAAATATCCTAATGGATGTTGTCTACAGGCCACCAAACAGTAGCATGGATATTGGGTGCAAGTTGTCTTGGGAGTTAACATTGGCATGTGGCAAAGGTAATGTCGCAGTAGTTATGGGGGATTTCAACATGCAGGTGAACTGGGAGAATCAGGTTGGTGCTGACCCCCAGGAAACAGAGTGTGTAGAGTGCCCACGGGATGCATTCTTGGAACAGCTTGTCCGAGAGTAGACCAGGGACAAGGCTATTCTGGATGTAGCGTTGTGTAATGAACAGGATTTGATAAGCGATCTTGAAGTAAAGGAGCCATTAGGAGGTAGTGACCATAATGTGATGTTTTTATCTGCTATTTGAGAAGGAGAAGGGCAGATCGGAGGTGTCAGTGTTGCAGTTGAACAAAGGAGAACATGGAGCCATGAGGGAGGAGCTGACCAAAGTTAAATGGACGGATATCCTTGCAGAAAAGACAGTAGAACAACAATTGCAGGTATTCTTGGGAATAATGCACAAGCTGCAACATCAGTTCATCCGCCTAAGAAGGAATGATTCAAAGAGGGGAACTGAGCCACAGTGGTTGACAAAGGAAGTCGGAGATTCCATAGCATTAAAAAAAAAAGAAGTATTACTGAGCTAAGGTGAGTGGGAAGACAGATGATTAAGAAGTTTTTAAGGATCAACAGAACTTAACTAAAAAGGCTTTACGAGGAGAAAGAATGAGGTAGGAACGCAAGCTATCCAGGAATACAAAGGAGGATAGCAAAGTCTTTTTAGGTATGTGAAGGGAAAAAAGCTAGTTAAGAACAATGTTGGGCCCTTGAAGAATGAAATGGGTGAAATTGCTATGGGAAACAGAAAAATGGCAGAAGAATTTAATAAGTACTTTTGATCTGTCTTCACTAGGGAAGACACAAGCAATCTCCCAAATGTATGGATGGGCCAAGGACATGGGGTAACAGAGGAAATGAAACAGATTGACTTTGGGAAGCAAACGGTGATGAGTAGACTGATGGCACTGAAGGCTAACGAATCCCCAAGTCCTGATGGTCTGCATCCTAGGGTACTAAAAGAGGTGGCTCTGGAAATTACGGATGCATTGGTAATCATTTTCCAATGTTCCTTAGATTCAGGATCAGTTCCTGAGGTTTAGAGAATGGCTAATGTTATTCCACTTTTTAAGAAAGGAGGGAGGGAAGAAACAGAGAACTATCGTCCTGTCAGCCTAACATCAGTAGTGGGGAATATGCTAGAGTCCATTATTAAAGATGATGTAGTGACATATCTAGCTAGCAGTGATAGGATTGGGCCGAATCAGCATGGATTTACCTCATGAAAAAGCCACCTCTTTTTTCGAGGATGTAACCAGGAAGTTATACAAGGAAGATCCAGTGGATGTAGTGTACCTCGATTTTCAGAAGGCATTTGATAAGGTCCCACATAGGAGATTGGTGGGTAAATCAGAGCTTATGGCATTGGGGGGGAAGATGTTGACATGGATAGAAAACTGTTTGCCAGATAGAAAGCAAAGGTAGCGGTGAAAGTGTGTTTCTCGGAATGGCAGGTGGTGACTAGTAGGGTGACACAGGGCTCGGTATTGCGACCACAGCTGTTTACGATTAACGTCAACGATTTAGATGAAAACATTTAGAGGAGCATCAGCAAGTTTGCTGATGATACTAAGCTGGGTGGCACTGTGACATGTGATAAGGACGTTAGGAGAATTCAGGGTGACTTGGATAGGCTGGGTGAGTGGGCAGATACTTGGCAGATGACGTTTAATGTGACTGAGTGTGAGGTTATCCAATTTGGGAGCAAGAACAAGAAGGCAGATTATTATCTGAACGGTGTAGAGTTGGGTAAGGGAGAAATACAAAGAGATCTCGGAGTCCTTGTTCGTCAGTCACTGAAGGTGAATGAGCAAGTACAGCAGGCAGTGAAGAAGGCTAATGGAATATTGGCCTTTATTACAAAGGGAATTGAGTACAACAGCAAGGAAAACCTTTTGCATTTGTACAGGGCCCTGGTGAGACCACACCTGGAGTACTGTGTACAGTTTTGGTCTCCAGGGTTAGGGAAGGACAGCCTGGCTGTAGAGGAAGTGCAGCGTAGATTCACAAGGTTAATTCCTGGGATGTCAGGACTGACCTACGCAGAGAGGTTAGAGAAACTGGGCTTGTATACGCTGGAATTAAGGAAATTGAGAGGGGATCTGATTGCAAAACATAAGATTATTAAGAGATTGGACAAGATAGAGACAGGAAATATGTTCCAGATGCTGGGAGAGTCCAGTACCAGAGGACATGGTTTAAGAATACGGGGTAGGTCATTTAGGACAGAGTTAAGGGAAAACTTCTTCTCCCAGAGAGTTGTGGGGCTGGTGAATGCACTGCCTCATAAGGCAGTGGAGGCCAATTCTCTGGATGCTTTCAAGAAGGAGCTAGATAGGTATATTATGGATAGGGGAATCAAGGGATATGGGGACAAGGCGGGAACCGGGTATTGATAGTAGATGATCAACCATGATCTCAGAATGACGGTGCAGGTTCGAAGAGACGAATGATCTACTTCTGCACCTATTGTATATTGTCTATTGCGCAATTTAGTTTCAGCGGGCTCTCGGCACTTACCTGCTGTCCCGCTTGCTCACGTTTATTTCCGCTGAATAAGCTCACCGGGTTTTTCCTTAAGTGCAGGGTGCTTGGACTTAGGGTACCAAAGCCGTTTTGAGGGCTTCACTGCCTCATTAGGCAGCCTCCGGGTATTTCACCTTGCACCCAAGGCTGAAGGGTAGCTCACTTCATAATCAGCATCCACACGGGTGGGTTAAGGAACGGCAATCATTTCCATCACCTCAGCCAAGGATGAGACAATGGAGGAGAGAAACAGATACATTGGTCAGCAAATGTTCTGGGAATGAACCGGGAGACAGAGCAGATGAATTTCGAGGAGGTATCTGGTAATCAGATAAGGACAGAAATTGCTCTTGATGATTTTACATAAAGGTATTCGGAATTGATTGAATTTGGAATACTATCGGTAAGTGTCATAATGGTCAAATGCTCGACTGAAGCTGATATGTTCTCCAGTAATGTGCATTATTTCCCAATTGTGTATTCATTATTCATCTGGACTGATGCAAGTGTAGTGGTAGTTATCAGTGTCATTCCACTGTCACTCAGTTAGCCACGCCCACATAGGAGGAGTTCACACACCGGACAAGCAGGTTTGTCAATAAAGATCTGTTGAGTATCCTGCATGCGGATGTCCTGGTGTGCTCTGCACTGTCCCTCAATAACACACAACATGGTGTCAGAAATGGTTCAGCAATGCAAAATCAATGCGTTGAAGAACTGACCTCCAGTGAACAAGGATGATGGAGGTATGCAAAGTATGAGTGGTTTAGATACGGTAAATGCAAGCAGGCTTTTTCAATTGAGATTAGGTGGGACAGAAACCTAAGGTCTGGGTTACGAGTGAAAGACAAAATCTTTCACCAGAACGTCGGGGGGGTGGGGGGTTCTTCTTCACTCAGAGAACCGTGAGAATCTGGGAAGAGCTGCCAGCAGCAGTGGTTCGTACGAGCTCCATTTCAATGTTTGAGCAAAGTTTGGACAGGTAGAGAGGTCTATGGTCCGGAGCAGGTCGGTGAGATTGGGCAGTTTATATGGTTTTGGCTTGGACTAGATTGGGTAGAAGGACCAGTTTTTCTGCTGTACTTTTCAAAGGCTCTGTGACTTCAATTAGATCTTCAAACACACTTCCTTTAGAACAGCTTTTATAATCCCTTGTATTGTTTTTCTTTTCACTAACTGTTTTCCACAATCTGTCCCCCAGAGTCCCTGCCACTCCGCCCAATGCCCCAGTTGGAGCAGGAGTTGAATGCCCTGAAGATCATTTAGGAGGCTGAAAATATTATAGACGAGCCTTTTGAAGAGGCGGATTCAGACAGTGGGTGGGAGACCACCAGGAGAGGTGAAGAGTTTAAGAAGTCAGTTCAGTATTCCCCTCAGCAACAAATATACCCCTCTCGATATTGCTGGTGGGGAATGACCAATCAGCTGACAGCAGCAGCAGCCAGGCTGGTGGCAATGCGGCCGGCTCTGAGCCTGACACGGAAGGGTGAAGGTGGCAGTGCAGTAGTTATAGGGGACACGGTAGTTCGGGAGAAAGAAAGGAAATTCTGAAAGTAACCAGGATGGTGTGCTGCCGCCCGAGTGCTGGGATCCAGGATGGATAAAAGCAGCGGCAGGATAAGCAGCAAAATGGCTTCTACCCCTAGGACATCCGATCCGAAATGGAATTTGAAGCTTTGGAAACTGCCTCACTTTTTTTAGTACAGTATTTCTGTTTATGCACATTTTTAATATTCTGTTAAAGAATCGTAATTAATTTACATGTTCATCTATTATTAAGCTTTATTTTATTTATTATTTTTCTCTCTGCTAGATTATACATTGCATTGAACAACTACTGCAAAATTAAAAAAAATCAGTCACATGCCGTTGATAATAATCCTGAGAACGCTCCAGCATTTATTCATGGGAGATCAGTTCTTCAAAGGTTGTTCGGGGTATTAACTATGTCTGGCATCTGATTCGATGAATTGACAAAGAACTGTGGGACGTGATTCATTCATCCATCTCATCCCAGCTGCAGACACACCAGTGAGTTCACACTGGGGAGAGGCCGTCCACCTGCTCTGACTGTGGGAGGGGATTCACTCGGTTATCTAACCTGCTGAAACACCAGTTAGTTCACATTGGTGAATACCCATCCACCTGCTCTGACTGTGGGAGGGGATTCACTCGGTTATCTAACCTGCTGAAACACCAGTTAGTTCACACTGGTGAATGCCCATTCACCCGCTCTGACTGTGGGAAGGGATTCACTCGGTAATCTCACCAGCTGAAACAGCAGAACGTTCACGCTCGTGAATGCCCGTGTTCCTGCTCGCATTGCGGGAAGGGATTCACTCGTTCATCTAAACTATTGGTACACCAGGCAGATCACATTGGAGAAAGGCCATACACTTGCTGGGATTGTGGGAAGAAATTCACTCGAATATCCAACCTACAGACACACCAGCGAGTTCATGCTTGCAGAGAAAGAAAGATGCATACGTTTCAATATTTTCAAGTTCTCTGGTCTCGATCATCTTATTTTCATTATGGATGTTCCTATACACATCCATACCCCACCAAGAAGGCCTCAAAGCTCTCCATTTCTGTCTGGACACGAGTTACCCTCCACCTCGCGGAATTCGTCCGCACTGTCAATTATTTTTCCATGGCTCCTCTCACTTCCTCAAACAAAATGTGTATCCACGGGTACTGATATGGGGTCCCAGCAATGCCGGCCTGTATGTCAGCTATGCAGATTAGTCAGTATTTCAAGCCTAAATTGATGTCACTTCCCCATTTTTCCTATGCTAAATTGATGACTCTATTGATTGCAAACTAGTCACCTTCATCAACTTTACCTCGAACTTTCAACCTACCTTTAAGTTTACCTGGTCCAACTCTGAAACATCCCTCCCCTTTCTCAGTCTCTCTGTGTCTGTCTCTGACGACGGTTTATCCAATGATGTCTATTACAAACCCATTGGCTCTCACAGCTACCTGGACTAAACCTCTTACTGTTCTGCTACTTGTAAAATCACCATCCTCTTCTCTCAATTCCTCCGTCTCTGCCACATCTGCTGTTAGAATCAGACTTTCCATTTCAGAATAAAGATGCCTTTCTTGAAAGAAAGGGTCTTCTCTTCCTCCACCATCAACGCTGCCCTCAGCTGCATCTCTTCCAGGTCAAGCACGTCTGCTCTCATCCGATTCTCCCGCCAACCCACCATGGATAGGGTTATATACGTATACATTAATCCTGCTGGAGGGTCTCGACCTGAAACCTCTGCTGTATTCTTCCATAGATGCTGCCACGCCTGCTGAGTTCCTCTAGAATTTTGTGTGTGTTGAAATAAGTTGCAAAAATTGACTAATTAAGAGCATGTTGTAAAAACTCCCTCATCAACTGTTGAGAAATCTCACCTCTTCGACCGTGGATGGTCTGGGGCCACATCCCCCTTCTGTGAGACATCTCCCCGATGTGCCATGGATGTGATCAGTCGGTCCGCCACCCCTGTGAGAAGACCCACTGACGGTGGAAGTGTTGGGAGCACCACCCTCCCTTGTGAGATACATCCCTCATTGAACATGGATGGACTGAATCCACAACCATCTCCTGTGAGAAACCTCCCCCATTGAACCTGGATGGACTGAATCCACAACCATCTCCTGTGAGAAACCTCCCCCATTGAACCTGGATGGACTGAATCCACCACCATCTCCTGTGAGAAACCTCCGCCGTTGAACCTGGATGGACTGAATCCACAACCATTACCTGTGAGAAACCTCCCCCATTGAACCTGGATGGACTGAATCCACAACCATCTCCTGTGAGAAACCTCCCTCATTGAACATGGATGGACTGAATCCACAACCATCTCCTGTGAGAAACCTCCCCCATTGAACCTGGATGGACTGAATCCACCACCATCTCCTGTGAGAAACCTCCGCCGTTGAACCTGGATGGACTGAATCCACAACCATCTCCTGTGAGAAACCTCCCCATTGATCCTGGATGGACTGAATCCACAACCATCTCCTGTGAGAAACCTCCCCCATTGAACCTGGATGGACTGAATCCACAACTATCTCCTGTGAGAAACCTCCGCCGTTGATCCTGGATGGACTGAATCCACAACCATCTCCTGTGAGAAACCTCCCCCATTGAGCCTGGATGGACTGAATCCACAACCATCTCCTGTGAGAAACCTCCGCCACTGACCGTACACGGGTACTGACCATCACCTTCCCCTCCACATCGGATATCCAGGGGAGAAATGGGAATATTCAGGTAGAGATTGAGTGGGAACTGGTATCACATCGGTACGGCTGTGGACCAGAACATTCTGTCCCATCGTCCCAGGCTGGTAGCTGGAACTTAGCCAGTCCTCCTGCTGAGTCACTCAGCTCCATCGTTCAGCACTGTCTCTCTGAACACACCCCAACCACATGTCCTGGGCCCAGACAGTCATGGTGAAATAATACATAAATGATGGAAAAATCAGCAGCCATGAGACCTGGGAGAGACTGTGATGGGATCTCAATCTGGGAATATTGAAATTGTCTCTTGATTCAGTAACTGTGATGGAGAAAAATCCAGGATGCAGCTGATTTAAAATGTTTCCCCAGTGTGAACTCGGTTGTGCACGACAGGGTTGGATGACCGAGTGAATCAATTCCCAAATTCAGAACAGGTGAACAGCCTCACCCCAGAGTGAACTGACTGGTTTTTCAGTAGGTGGGATGTTTGAATGACTGATTTCCGACAAACAGGTATCGACAAACAGATGTCGGACATCGTGGATCCATCTTACAATCAATTCAGTTGAAGAGCAAAATGCTGCTGTGTTCTCAGCACCCCGGTTCCAGTGGATTTCACTGAGTTACAACATTTCAGACACAAAGCACGTTCCCAGCTTGGATGAGATACTTCTTCATCTCCAAGGATCAACTGCTGATATATTGGTGTCACAAAGGAAGTATCTAGTCAGAGACATTAAAACCGACGTGTTTCTATGTTTCGGATTCCCGTTCACAGATTCTTTGTCACTTGTAACCTGTAGAAAGATTTACAACAGATATCAATGGGTGAAGGACAGCATTTCCGTCTCCATAGTGAGCTCTGACATCTCACCGTTGTAGTGACTTTGTACCCATGTTGGAGAAACAATGTGATCTTTGTGTTGTTCGTGATGAGGACCGGAGTGATTGTGCTGAAGATGAGGTAGTTGGTTCACAAATATAGGCAATGTGCAGTGAGATTCCTAGCGACAGAAGCAGATGACAGGGTAACATTGCAATCAACAGGATCAGTTGACAACATGAAACGTGGACAGAATTGGGAAAGGTGTTATATTTGAATACACACAGTATACGGAGTAAGGCTGATGAACTTGTAGCACAGTTACAGATTGGTAGGTATTACTGAACCATGGTTGAAAGAAGATTATAGCTGCGAACTCAATGTCCAAGGATTCTCGTTGCATTGAAAGGACAGGCAGGAATGCTGAGAGAGTGGCCTGGCTCAATCGGTAAAAAATGAAATTTAATCATCAGAAAGATGTGACAATGGGGCAGGAGGTGCTGAATCATTGTGGAGAGAGATGACGCACTCCAAGGGTAAAAAGTTCCTAATGGTAGGAATGTACAGAACACCAGACAGGAGTAAGGATGTGGTCTACAAGTTCTAAAAGGAAGTAGAAAATGTATGTCAAAAGGGCAAAGTTGCAATAGTCAATGCAGGCGGATTGAGAAAAGGGGGAAATTTCTAGAATGCCCTCAAGATGGCTCATTGAGACTGAGCCCTCGAGAGGTATTCTGCAATGAACCCTGGAATTGATTAGAGAGCTTAATGTAAGAAAAAATCCTTAGGGTAAAATGTGATTGAATTCACCCTCAAATTTGAGAAGGAGAAGGTAAAATCAGATGTATCAGTATTACAGCGGTGTAAGGGAATGACAGATTTATGAGCTAGAATTTAGCCAGATTGCATTGGAAAAGAAGACTGGCAGGGAGGATGGCAGAGCAGCAATGGCTGGAATTTCTGGAAGCAATTTGCAAGGCACAGGATATAAACACATCAAAGAAGAAGTATTCTAATCGCTAGGTAACATGGTTGTTTAGAGAATTCAAAGCCAACATGAAAGCGAAAGGGAGGGTATACAATAGAGCGGAAATTAGTGATTTGGAAAAATCTTAAACAAAACCAACGATGGCAACTAAAAAATCATTAAAGAAGTAAACATGGAATATGATTTTAAACTAGACAATGATATTCAAGAGGATACCAAAGTGTCTTCAGATACATCAAGTGTGAAAGAGAGCTAAGAGGGGATATTAGACTGCTGGAGAGTTAGTAATGGGGAACAATGAATTGGCAACTGAACTGAAAAAGTATTTGTTGTACACCCCAGGGTTCTGAAAGATGTGTTTGAAGAGATTTGGAGACATTTGTAATCATCTTTCAAAAATTGCTAAATTCTGGAATGGTTCCAGAAGACTGGAATCCAGAGATTCATTTTCGTTTTACTGTGGGCAAACTCAGTAAATCAAAAATCCACAACACAATCCGTAAAAGACTTTGAGCTCAAAAGGACGGACAAAAGAAAGAGGAAACAGCATACAAAAAAACAACAAACCATGCAAATGCAAAATTAAAAAATATATGAATAAATAATTAAATAATAAATATTAATAACATGAGAAGAAGAGCCTCGAATGTGTTTCCAAAGGTTTAAGATTGATCCACCTTTGATCCTCGATGAGGATTGGCTCATGGACCTCCTGTTTCCGCCCTCCGGGGTTAATGATCAGCTCCTTGCTCTTAGTGACATTGAAAGAGAGTTTGTTATAAGACCACAAGTTATAGGAGCAAAATTAAGCCATTTGGCTCATGGAATCCGCACCAAAATTTCATCATGGCTGTTTCATTAACCCTCTCAGTCCCAATCTCCTGCCTTCTCCCTGTATCCCGTCATGCCCTGACCATTCAAGGATCTATCAACCTCTGCTTTAAATATTAATAATGACGGCCTCCAGAGCTGGCTGTAGCAAAGAATTCCACAGATTCAGTCATCCCTGGCTTAAGAAATTCTTCCTCATCGCCATTCCAAAAGGACACTCCCACAGCCTCTGCACAGACCTTCCAATATTCCATCATTTTCAATTGTTCACTCCCGTTCTTCTGAATTCAGTGAATACAGGCCCAAAGCCGTCAGAAGCCCTTCAAGTGACAAGCTGTCAAATCCCGGAATCATTTTCATGACCTTCATTTGAACTCTGTCCAGTTTCAACACATCCTCTCTAAGATAAAGGACTCAAAATGCTCCCATTCCTCCAGTGAATTACAAAATCTCAGAATTGCATCCTTGCTTTTATATTCTAGTTCTCTGGAAATTAAACGCTGACAGTATATTTGCCTTCCCCACGGTTGACTCAGACTACAAGTTGGCTTTAGGGATCCTGCTTAATTATTCCCAAATCCCTTTAATCCACAAATGGTTGTGTCTTCTCTCCATTTGAGGAAAATATCTACCCTTTCATTTTTTCTACCAAAGTCATGACCATACATACCCTGGCATTGCATTTCATCTGTCACTTCTTTGCCCATTCTCTTAATCTGTCTAAGTACATTTGTGGCATCTCTACTTCCTCAAAGCTATCTATCCGTCCACCTATTTTCGTATTGGCTGCAAACATTGCTCAAAAAATTCAATTCATCCAAATTATTGACATAACATAAAGCCCTGTAGAACATCACTAGTCACCAGCAATCAAGCAGTAAAGGTTCCGTTTATTCCCACTTACCTCTTACCTCTTACCTCTTACCAATCAGCCACTACTTTATCGATGCCAGCATATTCCCTGTAGTACCATGGGCTAAGTAGCCGCTTCTGTGGCACCTTGTCAAAGGTCTTCAGAAAATCCAGATACACAGCATCAACCGTTTCTCCTTTGCCAATGCTGATTGTTAATTCTTCAAAGAGTTCCAACAGACTTGCCAGATCTAAGATAGTCCCTTGAGACAAAACAAGCAGCTGACTTGTGCACCGGACCAGCAGTCCTCGGTGTTCTTGTAGTCTTGTGATCATATAAAACATATTAAGCAGAGAGAGAAACAAAACTCCTTTCGTTTGCACCGAGCGGACACAACGTCCAAACGTTTTACAACTTCATGATGGCTCCAGGCCTGGACTTGCACAGTTCAGAAGAATGAAACATATCAAACATTGAAAACACAGAAAACACAGTGGACAGCTGGAGAGGGAGATGTGAAAGTTGTTTGTGTGTGCATGTGTGTGTGATGAATGCGCTTGTATCTCTTTTGTGTCTGTCTGTGCCTGTGTCTGTGTGTGCGTGCGTGTGTTTCTGTCTCTATGTGTCGTCTCTGTGTGCTAGTATGCTTGTGAGTGTCTATGTTTGAGTCTGTGTGCGTGTTTGTTTCCATTAATGTGTGTCAGTGTGTATGTACTCTATATGTGTCTGAGCGTGCAAGTGTGTGTATCTCGATGTAGTGTGTGTCTGTGTTTTGTGTGAGTCCCAGGGCCTGTGTGCACATTTATGACAATGTGTGCCAGTCTGCGCGAGCATGTGTGTCAGTGGGCGCACGCGCGCGTGTGTGTGTGTGTGTGTGTGTGTGTGTGTGTGTGTCTCACTCTGCCTCTGGATGGATGTCTGTGAGTTCTTGTGCCTTTGCTCAGAGAGTGGGAAGTGGAGAGAGGGGCGAGGGGGGGCAGAGAGGGTTAAAAGAGTTGTGTTCTATTAAAACTTTGTGACTTTGTCAATATCCTGTATTCAGTTGCCGGCCTGCAGAACTAAGATTATTGTGCTGACCACATCCCCTCAGTAGGGCGATAATACAGCTGTACAGATGAGATAAGTGGAGACGGGTGGGAATGAACGTTTTGAACTGACTCCTCTGTTCTGACAAGGTCACACACACTTGTCCGCTGCTGGATCCAAACACGAGCTGATTTCCCTCTAACTCAGAGCGTGGAGAGTGGGGGAGGGTGAGAGAGAGCTGGGGGAGACATGCAGAGAGAAGGTGAGGGTGGCAGGGAGAGAAGGGGAGAGAGGGTGAAGAGAGGGCTAACAGTTGTGTGCTGTTAAAGCTTTGTGACTGGACAGCCTGGGTTTATCCAGTTCAGTTGCAATTCTGCAGAACTAAGATCACTGCTGACCACGACCCCTCAGTAGGGCGATAATACAGCGGTACAGATGAGATAAGTGCAGACCGTTGGGAAAGAACATTCTGAACTCACACCTCTGTTCTGCTAAAGACACACACACTTGTCTGCTGCTGGATGCAAACACAAGCTGATTTCCCTCTCACCCAGAGTTTCACAAATGTGGAATCTCAGTGATCTTGTGGTAAAATAAATGATTTTCCACAATGACTGTGTTTCCTTTTTTACTGCTGCATCGCACCCGGAGTAACAATTATTGTCTTTTCCTTTACGGTTGTGTCCGGAAAATGGCATCAAAGGCAGGAGCGCTGAGAAACAGACTTGCCGCAGCATCACAGACACATGGCAAAGCCGCGGTCACAACAACATCAACACAAGTTATTCAAACATTTCACAGGAAGGAACTCAAATAGAACAAAAACATTTAGAGCACAGTGGTCAGAGTGTTCACAGTACAACATCGCACTCGCAGTGTTCAAAAGTAAAGTGTCCAGTTCCAGATAAAATGGTAAACCAGCTTCCTGTCCGTAAAAATGAATGCAACTGATTGTCACAAACAGGAGAAAATCTGCAAATGCTGGAACTCCAAGCAACACACACAGAATGCTGGAGGAACTCAGCAGACCAGGCAGTATCTATGGAAAAGAATATTTCGACGTTTCGGGCCGAGGCCATTCACAAGGCTTGACTTTAGACCATCCAATAGATTTAACACTTCTGATATCAGTCTCACCGGCCTATCATTGCCTGGCTGAGAACAGCAGGTGGTGAATGTGTTGAATTCGTTGCCACAGGTGGATGTGTTGGCAGGTTATAGAGTGTAAATATGGCGGAGGCTGGTAGGTTCTCGATCACTCAGGGCGTGAATTGTTCCGGTAGGAGGGCAGAAGAATGGAATCGGGAGGGAAATTGCTCAGCCATGATGAAATGGTGGAGAAACTCGATGGAACGAATGCCCTGATTCTGTTGCTAGGTCTTGTGGTCAAAACACAGATTTACCTTCCCCCCACTTTCCTGTTTCTGTAGAGATCGCTCCCTGCATTTTTCCTTTTCCTCTGATGTTCTTATTGGCCCTTATCCCTGAAAGTGAGAGAAATACTACGCCTGCCCATTCATCTCCTCCCTTACTCCATTCATCGCCCAAAGAGGTTCTTCCAGGTGAGGCAACGCTTCCTCTATTGCATCCGCCGCTCCTGAAGCAGCCTTCTCTATATTGGTGAGACCCGGTGTAAACTGGGGGGATCGTTTTGTCTAGCACTTCCTGTTCAGCAGCCAAAAGTGGAACTTCCCTTTGACCAAACAATTTTATTTCCATCCTTATTCCCGTTCCAACGTGTCGGTCCATGGTTTCCTCTTATGCCATAATGAAGCCCACCTCCAGCTGAAAAAAAACAACACCTTATATTTCCCCTCCCTTCACCTTTTTCCCCCAACTCTGGCTGTTACATCTTCTTCTTGCCTGCATATCACTCCACCTTCCCTTTCTACCATGGTCTATCCTCTCCTCTCCAATCAGATCCCTTTCTCTCCAGCCCTTTATCGTTCACACCTAACAGACATCACGATTCACCTTACATCTATCCTCCTCCTTCTGCCTCGCCTTTTTATTCTGGCTTTTCCCCTTCCATTCCAGTCCTGAAAAAGTGTCTTAGTTTGAAACGTCTGCTGCTGATTTATTTCCATAGACGGCTGCCTAACCCGCTGAGCTCCTCCGGCATTTTTTTATGTGTAACGTTCCCACCCGGTGGTGTCCTGCCGGATGGCAGGTCCCTAATGGACAACACTTCTACCTGGTGAGTCCGGCAACAAAGACAGGTCTGCTGCAGACAACTCTCAGACGTGGTGGTGTCCTGCCGCAATGACAGCTCCGCTTGACAGGGTAACTAGTAGCACACACAAAATTGCTGAAGGAACTCAGCAGGCTATGCAGCATCTTTGGAAGGGAGCACAGTCGACGTTTCTGACCGGGATCCTTCAGCAGGACTGAGGAATCAGATGAGGAGTCAGGCTTGGAGGTTGTGGGAATGAGAGGAAGAAACACAAGGTGATAAGTGCAACCGGAAGGAGGGTGTAGGGGTGAAGTAAAGAAAGCAATGGAAGAAGGATAGGAGGATGGAATACGAGAGGGAGACGATACCCATCTGTCCTCTATTAGATTCCCCTTTTCACCTCCTGCACCTCTTTCACCAATCAAATTCCCGATAAATATTTAACTGCGACCTTTATTCCAGTCTAACTGAACCTCATAGGAAAAATCCTGGCTGCATTTTCCCTGTCTATAACACTCATAATGTTGTATACCTCTATGAAGACTCCCATCATCGTCCTGTGTTCCAGGGAATAAAGTCATAACTTATTCAACCTTTCCCGGCAACTCAGGTCTGCACGTCCCAGGAATCGTATTATAAATTTTCTCTGTACTCTTACAATTTTATTCATGCATTTCCTGTAGGCAGGTAACAGAACCTGCCCATAATCCTTTAAATGAAGCGGCAACAACCTCTTATACAACTTAATCATAGCCCCCCGCCCCCCATCTCCTGTACTCAGCACCTTGATTTATGTTCCAAAGTACCAAAAGCTCTCTGCACCACACAATCTACTTGTGAAACCACTTTCAGGTAATTATGAATCTGTGTTCCCAGCTCCCTCTGTTCTACCGACTGCTCACCGTGTCTTCACGCACCCCGAACCGCTGATACTTTCACTTACTGATGAGATTATCCGTGAGAATAATTTCAATCTCTTCACAAAATGGCGCCTGAACCATAAAAATGCAAGAAGAGGTCAAAGTTCAAATTGTATGTGCAAGGGAAAAGTCAGAGCTACAAATCAGCAGACATGCACATTGGATTATCGCAGAGCAATAAACCTTTTCAATAGTCCACAAAGCGGCTGCCTCCACCTGAGAAAATAATTCAACGTTCAAAGTGCGTTATTATTACAGTATCTAAAAATGCAACAACTGAGAGTCCTCACTCCTCCAAATCCTGAGAACCCGGAAATACGTGCGCACCCCCAATCCCATGGGCATGCTCCAAAATCACCGATTCCCCAAAGTCCTTGTGCACACCTAACTCCGGCAGCATTCCCAAATCCACACCCACACCCAGATACGTGCGCACTCCGAAATCCACATGCAAACCCATACTGGGCAACTCTCCCCTAGATCTGCGTACACCCCAAGTCCGTGTGCACCTCCGAGTCAGGATATACCCAGGAATCTAGCGACACCACGAATCCCTGTACACACCAATGTTTGCTGAAAGAACTGCAATTTCTACGCCCATCCCCAAATCCCCGTGCACCCTCATATTCCACAAACCACTCCAAAATCAGCGCACGTCCTTAAATCTCTATGTAACTCCCAAACCGTGCGCATTACCGAAATTTTCGACGCCCCTACGTCCACATGAGATTTTCCAAGAGCAAGATTAATTCCAAGTTGATCAAAAACAGCTGCCAACAACACAAAATCCAAGAACAGAGGTCAAACATCAATATGCATTTATTATTAAAGTTTAAATGAAACAGCCTTGAAACTCGACACACCGACGCCGCCGAATCAGTGTGCACCGGCAAAGCAACCGATACCCCAAATTCCATGTGCATTCACACTGTAGCTGACAAACCCCTAAACCTGTTCATATCCACGTGCACCACCAAATCCGTTTGTACCCCATTATGTGTGCACCCCAAATCCGTGTGCACCCCCATTTCACCGACAAAACCCGAAGTATACGCATATCCCAAATCGGAATGCACCCGCACATACCTGCGCACCCTGAATCTGTGCATAAGCCCACTCAGTTGGCTCTCCCAGAACAGGAATTAGTATAAGAATCGCTGTCTCCTCCTTGAAAAATATAAATCTCTAAGTGCACCTTGAACTGAACTTTGCTCTTTCTATTTCTTTAAGGTGGAGGCAGCTACTTTGTGAATTATTTGAAATGATGCTTTTTTTTCGGGAGAACGAAATGTATATGTAGAGGCGTCAGCGCGATTGCGGGTGCACACAGATTTAGTATTATGCCATCGAATATAGGGATGAACACAAATATTAAGTTTTGTGGGTGTCGGCGAATCACAAGATTGATTATGAAACTGCCTTGCTTCTTCGGCGTCTCAGGGCTCATTATCTCTCACAGGCAGTCTCCCAACTCAGCGCCGATAACCCGCCTTTCTCCACTCTCGTAAGTCCAAGGTATACACACCCCGGTCCCGCCAAATCCGTGAAATTGGGTTGTTCCCCCAGCCAAACCCCGGTTTGCGTGAAAGATGTCTGATTTGCTGCCCCTATTTCAGCTTGTCACAGGAAATAATAAATCACACACTGTATACACATTAAAAGAAGTATATTTATAAATTGCAACTTAACTATGGAATTAGACGAGAAAATAAAAAAAAAAATAAAGAAGGAGCCCATTATAATTAAACAGTCAAATCTTCCGAAAGTCGGATTCCTCGATGCCCGGTAGACGACAGAACTTTGGCTCCGATTCTCTGCAGCTTCTACTCTCTTCATTTCCCGCCGGCCAGAGACAGAGACGCACACCGGTATCAGGCAAATAAACGTTAGCTCCCGCTGTCTCTAACAATACCCCAAACACTGTTAGCAGTGAAACTTTTGCCAGAACGTTATACTTTCCCACACCAGAAATTGTCGTGTCCTCATGACTTTGAAATGATCTATCATCCCCTCATTAATAACACAGTGCTCAAAGGAATTTCACGATGTCAGAACCTCCAATCCATTTGTAAATGGTAGTGTCTTATTTCACCAGGGGAATAGGCGCAACTCTCTGTTTCCCCTGTGCGACATTGACCAGCCTCCCTGCGGGTTTCCTGAATCTTTGATACCTCCTTACCCTCTCATCTATTTCCTCTGAATCAGATATTCGGTGGAATCTTTCCTGTAAACATGGAGTGGCCTCTCCCTGTCCACTACTCGTGCCTTCCGATAATTCAGGTCCCCCTGTCACTTGGCTGAGATCGGATTCATGCCCAGTTATTTTAGAGCCCAGTCTCCGCCGTAATCGAGCCACATCCATGCCTGCCCACTGCTAGCACCCATCAGCCTGGGATGTTTTGGGAAACTCCGTCAACTATTGGGCAGTTTGCGAAGTCTGACATATACTACATCCCCTTTCCTCAGCCTCTGCTCCGCACCTCATTCAGTGGTAGGTCCTTTCCTGACCTATCCGCTGCTTGTCAATCTGTTCGCGCACGGCGCTGCAGAGTACTCCTACTAGATATAGGCTTCATGTCAGGCTCTGGGTGAACAGGTACCCTCTTGTCCCGAGGTAGAAGGTGATTTCGATGGAGAATCTTAGCAGTTTCATTCACATCCTTTGGTTTCACTTGTAAAACTTCTGCGTTAGGCATCAGACTCTCCAACATGTAAGTTGCAGAAGCCCAGTGGTCAGTTAACTTCTCTGGTAGCTCCAAATCCTTTGTGTCTTAAGAAGTGTGAGCCTGGCCATCATTTGGGAGTATATCACGCCTAACCCTTTGATCATATCTCCATTTTTTTTTCTTTGATTCCGCTCAGTAGCAGAGGCCCCTGCTGGTTTTTACGCCTTTTGCAATTCCCTCTTCCCAAGAGCCACAAACCTCAGATAAGTCTTCTGTGGTAAATCTTCCCCTCCAGTCTCGAAATAGAGGGCAACATGCAACCTTGCTTCACGCCCAAACAACGTATAATAAAGCCAGGATCCGGTAGCTTCAATCTGTGTACAATTGTAGCCGAGGACCAGATGCCCAATCAATATGCTGGTTCCATGTTCTCTTCGTCCTGATCACTGGATTTCCGAGCCTGTCAACCAGCGTCCAGTTGGCCCTTCCACTCGGGGAGGGGGTCACTCCGAGGGTGATAAGGAGTAGTCTTCCAATTCTCGAGTCCAAGCATGCTGCGTATGAGCCTGCTCCCGAGATCGGGTCTCTGATCGCGATGTATCCGTCCACTTTGGCCACGGTCGATGCCCTCTGATCCTTATATGGAAGGTTTGAGCACATCCGGTGTAGTGTTCAGCAAGAGCCAAGAGAGTCGCCGTGTTGCTGGAACCAGACTCTACTAATAGGAAATCCTTACACACCAGAACAAGTGGCCCAACTTTCTGCAAATGAGATAACGGAATGGGTCTTGTAGGCAGCGTCTTCCCCTGAACACATCGAATGCGCGCTTTACAGTTCTCTTCGACCACAGTTTTCATTCGCGGTCAGGAGAAACGATCCAATCCCCAGATCTTTTCAACCCCCAAATAACCTGAATTATCATCAAATGACTTCAACACTATCCCCGATACTTCTCAGACAGAACCAACTGGGAAGGCGGAGACCTGTCTGGAGCAGACGTGACCCGGCATGGAATCTGGTTCCTCAGTTTCGGCCGGTCTCTCCGCAGCAGAGATACGGCAGGGTGTTTCATCATTTCAGCTTGGGCCATATCCGCTTCCGCAGCAGCCGAGCAAAAGGTCATCTCGCTGAGCGGAGGTCACTCCCTCTGGAAGCAGCTCAGAGAACTGCTTTGCATCCAGAGTGGTCAGGCTTGTGGAATGGCGCAACCAGAAGTTCCCAAATGACCCACCGCTCAAACCTGTCCCGTGATGGAAAACAGGCACATTGCTTTAGATCCAGGCTCGGGAACGCTCTTCCACTCTCAGTCCATTTCCAGACCTTCATGCTCACGTGGGACAAAGCAACTGCATCAATGTTCCGGCCGTCCGACCGGTACATCAGGCTGAAATCATAGGCAGACAACGTGACGAACAAACCATGAACTTTGGCATCCAACTTTGCCGAGGTCAGGATATAAGTCAATGGACTGGATCCAACCTCACTGAACACAGACAATTTCAATGTCAGAAAATCCAATTTGTGCGTGAAGCGCTGACAATGAAACCGCTTTCCGTCTCAGGAAACGTCTCGATAGCCCTCGCTGGCAGAGCCCCAATTCATGACGTGCATGGCAAGTATGTGTGTGGTTGAGTAACAAATATATTCATTTTATTTACAATGTATTCATTTTAATGATTTCATTTATAAGTGCGTTGATAATAAACGTATAATAGCTTTTTGAAGGTGCTGGAAGCTATTTTGAGAACTGCTCGAAATCATCCTCATGTGCGTGTCGAATTGTTAGGGGATTTGGGGTGCACACTGATTTTTGGGGTGTGCACATATTTGGGGGTGCGCAGCCAAATGTTCGCAGTTTGCGTTGTCGAACATGTGGACACACGCCGATTTGGTGATGTCTGCTCTCAAATGTCTGTGTCAGCACATTAAGATTTCAACACGAATTTTGGACTGGGTTCTGATTTTCAACTTCAAGGCAGATTTTCAATGTGTGACTCGATTTTTGTTCTGAGATAATCTCATGCACATATAGGGTTAACAGCAGGTCTGTTGTGCGGAGTGATTTGGAACGACGAATATGCTTGCGATCGTGGTCCTTGGTGGTGCGCATGCGTTTAGAGATGCGCACGAATTCATGGGTGTATTGCCGAACATGTGGGGGCGCACTTATCTGGGGACCAGATATAGCGATTTGTCGGCAACACGGTTTTGGGTGGGGGGATTTGGATTTGGGTTGTGCTGTCAGAGTTCGGAGTGCACTCGGATTTAAGGTTGCATCCAGATTTGGGTGTGTCGGCCGATCTGGAGTTGCAAACGAATAACGAGGTGCCTGGGTTTTTTTCAATGCGGCCATTTTATAAACTGTTTGAAATGACTCTTGCTCTGCGTTAAGCTATTATGCATGTGTTTGTGTCAGGTGCTTGGGGTGCTCACTGATCTGGGGCTGGCACAGATTTAGTTGTGTTTTGGGGATGCTCATTAAGTTAGGGCTTTTTGGGGATTTTTACTGATTTCGGTGTTCTCACAGAATTTCTGGCAACTGTGGATTTGGCTTTGTGACGTGTTTTAATTTCCGATACTTTTATAACCTCTGTAATTCGCCCTTTCAATTGGCGCACATAGATTTTGCGGTGCGCTCTTATTCGTGGATGTGTGTTGTCGAATATGGGATTGCTCTTGAATCAGCGTATGCCATCCGATTTAGACTTACACAAGAATTCCGGGTTGCGTGCGAGTGTTTAATATCGAGTCAGCCGTTTTGTGTGCTGTTTTAAAATGATTCTTTGGGATTAGCTAATGTGCACGTGGAGTTTTCAGCGGGTTGGTGTGCAGATGGATTATGGAGTGCGCTCCTGTTCAGGGATGGGCGCAGATATGGGGGTGCTCACGGAATTAGGATGAGGGGGTGCGCACTGATTTGTGGATGGTGTAGATTTACGGCAGCCTTGGCAGATCGGGGGATGCCCGCTGACTTGGTGTTACTCGTTAAATTAGGATGGATAGGTCAACATAGGGATTTTTTCGGATTTCGGGGTCTCTCAGAGTTGAGGTGTCTGCGGATTTGGATTTGTGACGTATCTCAAGGTCGTTTCATTTATAGTTACTTCCGTTATCAATGCACTGAATATCTTGCTCAGGAAAAATCTAATGCGCACGTAGAGGTGTCAGACTGCTTGGGACTGACGGATTTGGTGTTGCATGCAAATTTGGGGGAGCACGAGGGGTGGGGATGTCTGTAGATCTGGGTGTATACACTGATTTGTGGGTTGCTTGCGGATTTGGACAGGCGCCCAGATTTGGGGTGAACATGCTTTTGAGAATGCGTCGGCCAAAATGGGATGCAGACGGGGTACACACCGACTTGCGGATGTGCGCAGATCGGGTTGTGTTGTCGAACATTGTGGTTCACTTGGATTGGGCGTCCATTCAGAATTGGGTGTGAATGAGCGGGTTGACTGTTTAATTACAGAAGCTGTTAAAGATTCAACTCCAGGTAAAGACCTTCCACTTTGCAAATCAGAACCTGTTTCAGAGTTTGCAGGGTTATGAATTAGGGGCTTATGGTATATCTAGTGGGACACTGGGCACAAGGGGAGACAAATTTACAGAATATTTCAGGGTGAAGGTAATCAGGTATATAGAAATCAAATGCAGATTTCATTACAATCGCTGGGGGCGAATATCTTTCATTTCAGTTGTGGGAATGAGTTTAATTTAACTCTCTGTATCGGGTTTCACTTGGTGCAATGTATAGGATTTTTGGGTGTAATTTAGTTTTCATTAGAAAAAAGAACCAGAGAGGGTTTTATTTCCCAATTCTCTACACCACATTACAGTCCCGTTAGTGGCGGGAATGTGCATTAATTTAGAGTGACAACCACCGTGTATTGAAAGCCCCCCGTATTTATATTCACGTTAGCCAATCATTCAAGGTGAAGGTGGAAACTGGTGCGTTTGACTTTGGATTAGACAACCGGAATCAGACTAGAATTCCCGCTGTCTTGTGGGAAAGTCGGTCTGTGAGGTTTGTGGGCGGGAATATGGATAGATAGACATATTCACAGACCAATGGGTGGCTGGCATTTCAGAGTCGTTCGTTGACTGACATCTGGCGAGTCCAGGCCAGTGAGTTGCCCCTCCCCAGAAACACACTATCCTAATGTCCCAGACCTACTGGTCAATGGGACAGTCGGCCCCGGAATAACAATAATCAGGCGGTGAATGTGAGGAGTTGGCCTCTGGACTGGACAAATTGTGGCCGCCTTCGTCTTGTGCTCAGGACACAGTTTAATTAACAAAATGAGGCACCGAAGGGAGAGAATATTTCACCGCACTCATTATCTGCTCCCTGAATTTTGACTGAGTCACCGAGTAAATAAACGTGTTGGTGCAGCAGCTGAAATTACTCAGCAAAACTGCGAAGTAGATAAAGATCCATTCGGAATCATTGAAACTGAATCCTTCGCCTGAGACCTGATAATATATGAAATTTACAACCTGTGTCATCCACAGGAGGATGAAGCTGCCGGAGATGGTGAAGAGTAAAACCACAGACCTCCTCCTGCTCTCCATCTCCGGGTCACTGCGGTTCTTCCCCTTGCTCTGACCTTTCAGCCCCTTACGGACCCGACTGGCCACTAAAATGTGTCTGACTGTCAGAGCGTTGAGCAGCAGGATCCCAGCGAAAGGGAGGAAAGGAGTTAAAACCGTATCCAGCCAGTCATATCCTACCCACCCGGGGTCAGTGAAACAATTATTCTTGATATAGCAGAACCTTGTCATTGTCATTGTACATTGTCGATGATCACCCCTGGTTCCAATGCGAAGTATCGTGGAACATTTTTCAGACAGGACAGTACTCCGGTTATTGTCAGAACCACAGTCGCAGTTTTCCCGGTGCAATATTTTGTTTTCAGCTTCTGACAGCAAATGGCCACAAACCGATCAAAGGTGAAACTGACAGTGAACCAGACAGAACACTCTCTGGCTGTGCCTCTCAGTACTTGCATAACACTGCACACAGGGGTGATGCTCAGAAAACTCCACGGGAAGTAATACGTTGCAATTTGAGTCAAAATGACCTCGGTGACAATGGTCAGTAGATCCGCCGCTGCCATGGCCACCAGGTAGCGAATGGTGCAGGTAGAGAGGCCGCACTTCCCCCGAGACAGGATCACGACCGCCACTAAATTCGCTGCGTGTGGGGTGGGGTGGGGAAGAGGAGGGAGAGGGGGAGGGAAACGGGAAGAGGGAAGGGGAGTGGGAGGGCGATGGGGTGGGGGAGGGGGACGGGGAAGAGAGAGTGAGTGCGAGAGAGAGATAACAGACAGAGGGCATTACAGAAACAATTCCTGAAGGGATCGGGTTTCAGCTCAGATCAGGAGTGCTCGAGACTGTGAACGGCTGCTGATCTAACTTGAGACACTGGTTACACTGTCTCTGACCTGCCTTCTTCAGTGTGGAGGTTAGACAATGTGTGGACAATCGCCGGCGATAAAAGCGATCTGCATGCACAACAACGATCGGTGCTGATCCCGATTCCAGTCACTAACGTGGCCGGTTTCACTAATTTAACCGTGACTGACCAGGCCCCTGGAAACTCAACATCTGATGGGGCCGGGAAATGATACGGATGGAAGCAACACACAAAAAGTACTGGAAGGACTCTGCAGCTCCGGCAGCATCCATGGAATTGAACAAACTTCGGTTTTGGGCCGAGACATTTCTACAGGACGAAGCGGTGCAATTCACGACGCGTCTCAGAGGGAAAGCAGGAACAACTCAGTAACCTGAGGCTGAGCGGCTCCGTTAATGGATTAATTCCACAGCGCAGCTCAATTCGATAACACGTCAGCAGATCCGCGGACACTGGTTCAGGTGATCAGCCCCAAATATTAACGCGTACAACAAGCTGGAGGAGCTCAGCAGGTCGGACAGCATCCGTGGAAACGCGTCTCGGCCCGAAACGTTGACTGCTCGTTTCCAATGTATACTTTGTGTTTACAGACCCAGTTATTGACCGACAGGCAGTGAGATCCGACTGTGACAGACTCCACAGGGAAACCTGAAACACAGCACCAGTGTTTCTCTCTGATCAATAACTCAGAAACAGTGACCTTTTCAATGTAAACCCCTCCCAGTCACAGCTTGCGGCAGAGCTGCCTGTCCCCACACTGGGACAACTCCGGACTGGGTGTCATTGAAGGGAAGAACAACGTTCGAGTCGGTCCCTGAGTTAGATGAGAGACAGGAGTTTAGCTCCGCTTGTCGTTAAATATGATAAATCTGAGTGTTGAACTGACAGGATCAATATCTCTGACGGATATTTCTACAATGATCATCAAGTTAGAAGCTTGTCAAATGATCATGAACAGATTCACATGGTCAACACACAGAAATAACGAACATGAATTGCTCTGCTCACTCACCAGGAACTCCAATGACGGCGATGAACACGTACAATATTTTCTCCACATTAATGTACCTATCGAACAATGCAGGCATTTTCTCTGTCCAGTGACCTGTCCCCACTGTGCTACAGGCGATCTCTCGGAATGAAATGTTAAAGCAGCCCATGCCTGGGATTTTAATACCATTTAGCGACTCCACAGGGACACATTTCAACAGATTTAAAAATAACTCTTTTAAATTTATTTACAAAACAATTATGTCAGGCGGTGCAATCCCCGTGGTGACAGATTGCGATTAAATAATTAACTAGTGCAATGTTTGGACTGTTTGTGTGAATTAGTTTGCCCCAACAAAGGTAACTCAACCTTCAGTGGTATCTTATCAATTCAATGTGCTCCCACTGTAAATATGTACTTCAATGGAGCCAATTGAGACACGCGGAATATTGAAGTAAATTATGTCATTGTCGCTTGTCAAATTGTATTGAATCACCTACTGTTACAATTCTCCTCGAGAGTGTAAACTCTATGATTAGTTTGTGATTGGGGGACTCTAACGAGGCGGTCGCCAAGAAAAGATCTGCTTGTGATGGTGAATAAACACTTTCATATCCAGAAAACCCGCCAACAACTTCACTGACTTAGTCACAGTCAGAACATTTCGGTGCTCGTCCAGGACCCACCCTTAACAATGATACATGGCCATAAAGTCTAGCAGGGGGATGAGTATGTTTCAATCATATCACCACGTATGTGTTAAAGAACACGGCGGAGCGCTGGAGAGGCGAATAAGAAAGTGCAGTTCTGTGTAGCGTGTTTCTGTGTCTCTGTGTGGATTGACCCATTGTCTCTGCCTGACCCTGCCTGACTATACACGTATCCACAGACCTCGAGTTCAATTTATCCCCTCGGTTCAGTCCCGTATCTTCTCCTTCCCAAAGTGTTGCATTGAATGTGTCCATCTTTAAGGTGGTTCAAGAGTCTCCTACATTCCAAATAAAGTTTATGGGGCGGATTCCTACTCTAGTTTCTACAAACAGTCCAACTGCACCATCCAACCATGTGGTGAACACATGTACAACTTGGACTCCCCACAGGTAACTCTGGATACAAGTCGTGGCTTTTCATCAGCACCATGAGCAATGCATTGTAGGTAACACAGTTGTCCTTCCAGGGGCAATGGGCCATTGTTACTTCCTGACAAATCCCAACCCACCCGGGCTGTGGGCAATCAACGGCAAAATAAACTTTGTGTCCAGAATTGCATCATTTCTTTGGGGATCCAGTGCTCATAACAATGGGAACGTACGTGTTTCAACCACGTGTTTGACTACCCAGCAATTAGGCGGCGCTGTTGAGCTCGGTGGCAGCTCATCCTGATCAGCACCCCGTCTCCCTTCATTCTGCCACTGCAAACGTTGCTCTGTTATAGGGTCGTTTTAGAAACTTGTTTCCCCTAACCCTCCTCTGTACCTTTCTTCCTCAATCCTTTTTCCCTCATTCGCATCATCCTTCTGAGAGCCCATGCTTCAACATGTGTGGGATTTGAACGGATCAATCACTTCACACACCCTTCTGCTCTCCTCGGTACTGTGTGATACCAAGTTCCTCGGCCAGTTCCTACTCCGTCACGGAGTCAAATTCTGCGTATCCAAAGTAAGACCCAATACACTCGAGAAAACCGGCCAAAACCTCATCACAAATATAGAAGGTTCCTTCCTTTCCACTGTCTGCAGTCATGCAAAACCTCCACTGTCACCTCTATTAGCCCAGCAGCTTCTAACGGTGCCTTTTGTACATCACCCCGTGTCCCCTGGTCGGGTACCTGTTCTGCTGGCGGGGCTGAAGGGAAAGCTGAAGTTAGACAGAGACGGGTTTGTTTCCCTTCCTCTGTTTCAGCTAAACCGTGAGTTATCCTGTCTGCTGAAGTTTCCGAGAATCATCACATTCACCACTCCAGCACTCAATTGGGCCACGTCAAAAGGGACAGAATACCGTGTCATACACGCCCCATATCCCCGGGTCTGGTGTGTCCTGCAGTCCCTCCATTACTACAGGTACCATTGGGGCACTGAGTGTAGAAGGTTCCACACACTGTCGGAAATAAAATCTGCTGGGAGGCGGGCCATTTCCCCAATAATCCTGGCTTTGACACTGTTAGTCCCGGAGTGCAGGGACAAAGGATGGCAGATGTGACTGTTCTTCATGGAGATCGACAGTAGTGGGTTCCCGGCACGGCCAGCATGGAGGTTGCTGTCTGTGCTGGGCCTTGATGAAAAGAGCAAGAAGCAAGCAGCTGGCAGGATGGGGGCGGAAGCAGAAAGAGCCCCTTACTGGGTATGGATCTGGAGAGAAGGGTTGGGCTCGAGGTTAGGAACAGATGGGCAGTGTCTTGGCCCTCACTTCTGATCCACCAGCTGGACAATGTAGTGGTTAAGGGTTGAAACTCTCTATAAAGGTTGGGCACTACCTGACCATATCTGCCCCTGGACAAAGGCTACGATTACCTCATCAGGTGACTGCAGAGAGCAACTCGGTGTGTGACCCCAGCGTCTCTTCATACGCTAAATCATCCCAAACAGCATCACCATCATCGTCAGTCCTGGCACATATCACTCCTCTCCGAGCTGAGAGTTCACTTTGCAGATTTTCCATCTGTTTTAAACACTTGCGATCAGCGCAGCCTTTCTTCTCAGCTGCGGATGTCTTCATGACATTCACAACAGCCGTAAATCCCGACCCTGACTTTTCCTTTCTCTAATTCTGTATCCGCCTGTTTATACTCCTCTTCAGTTTTCTCATTTTCTCTTGTTAACGCTTTCACACTGAGCCTGAAACTGACTCATGTGGATCAAATTCCCCTGAACCTGCTCCGTCAGAATTTCTAACTCTTCCCTACACTTACACAATTCCTCCGCCAGTTTCAGTTTTTTCTCTCTTCACTTCAATTAGATCATCCAACAAACATTCCATCATAACAATTTTAATCCCTTGTAATTTCTTTAATTTATTTTCGCTAACTATTTTCCACAATTCTTCCTCCACAGTTCCGGACCCTCGGCTCTGAAACTTTCCTAACCACTCCTCATAATCTGACCATTTCCTTCATAATTAACCAAGAAAGAAATCTCTGAAATCCTCTGAATTCCTGGGTTCCTCCTGTCCTTTCCCTTTCACAGTTTAATATCCTAACCTACTGTGTGGTTCAACTCGTCACCAGAGTCCCAGACCACTTTTCTTTCTTTTCGAGTGCACCCCAGGGCGCGAAAATATGTTCACCGTTCATCAACTGAGATCAGTTTGGAAACTCACCATGCAACTCGTAATTAATCAAAACTCGCACTTTATTGTTCCTGCACAAACAACGAAGTAACTATGTTCACCCCAGGCTAACAACTTAAAACATGAATTCCACTGTTCCCTCTGTAGTAATACACAATCTGACCACTTCTGAATTTCACAACACTGAAACAGGGGATCCCACCGTATCCAAATGATCGATCATTTCTTCTCCAGTCCCTTCCATGGGGGTTCTTCCTTGTGATAGTTAGTCTCAGGAGTTATCACACCTTTGAATTTGGAACTCTTAACTTGCTTTGACACAAGTCTTATTTGAATCATTTGAAACAACTCTTATCAGTTCAGAGGACACATCTCATTCCTATTGTCTGAAGTCGATCAGGCTGATGATGACTAACAGATTTCCTTTGGGTGTAGTCCAAGTGCGACACAACTTCATGTGGGAGGTGATTTCTTTTGTTCTCCTCCATTATGGTTCCAAACAGACAAACTGTGTCGCTCAGACTCTCAGCAGAAATATCAAGATTCCTGCTGTAAACCTGCCACTGTACATAATACACACTTTATCTCAGAGTTACTTCAGGTTCAGAGATAACGAGATTACTTCTGCACACCTGACAGTATATGTGACAGTGATTTCAGGCTTATAATGGGAATACCAGCAACTTCTTTTTGCAGTTGATCTGATCAGGTTATCCCATAGCAATCAGTTCACAAAATGGGGGTTACCGAGCAACTTCACAAAATGGCAGCCTCTATTCAATTGACCTCATGGCAAAAACACAGACAATCGATCACTCTGTTTCCACTGTCATTGACCCAACACGTTTGATTTTTTTTTTGCATATGTTAATTCCTTCCTGACCCACAGTGGTGTATTTTAGTGCAGAGCAGATGGGATGCTCCTCCTGTCAGATGTGGGAATTCTGGATATCTAACAGTTTCCCGCATGATTATTTGCATGAAGTGCACCTAATCACAGCGCCTGACGACTGGTTCAGGGAGATGGATGTGCTCAGGATCATTCGGGTGCCTGAAGATACTATCAGTGAAACATCTGAAGAGATGGCCACACCCAGAGTACAAGCTTTGTATAGGAGATGCGTGACCACCAGCAGAAGAAAGGGTCATTAGGAAGACCATTTCGTCATTAGGATGCACAAATTACTGAATCCGAAATTCATAAAGCTATTTTTTCAATGCAATCTGGTAAGGCTCCGGGACTTTATGGTTATCCTGTAGAATATTATTAAAAATTTGGAAAATTGTTTTCTCCATATATGTTGGAGGTGCTTAAAGATTCTTTTGTGAAAAGTGATTTACCCTCTACTTTTTATGAGGCTTCAATTCTTTAATCCTCAAAAAGGATAAAGATCCTACTGACTGTGCCTCATACAGACCTATTTCATTATTGAATGATGATGCTAAGATTCTGTCAAAGATAATGGCCAATAGGTTGGAGAGTCTGTGGGTAAAATCATTTTGAAAGATCAAACAGGCTTTATAAAGGGTCGTTATTCTTTTTCAAATGTTTGGAAACTATCAAGCATTATACATTCGCCCGGTTCTAAGACTCCACAATGCGTTGTATCTTTGGATGCTGAAGAAGAATTTGATCCTGTTGAATGGAAATATTTATTTAATGTCTTCGAAACATTTGGTTTTGGTATTAACTTTAATAATTGGATTAAAATGATATATAAAGCTCCTACTGTCTCTGAGGTCACTAATAACTGTAGGTCTCCTTTTTTTCAGCTATCAGGGGATTTTGATGGGATTGGTTCTATTATTCTATCTTTTATTTCGGATAATAAAAGAGCAGGAATTAGTAAATATCATTTAGAAAAGTTGAAAAAGGGCGGAGGTCTCGCTTTGCCTAATCTAAGAATTTAATATTGGGCTGTTAATTTTCGATATGTGTCCATTTGCTTATATTAGGGTGATAGGAATTATCTGCCAATTTGGGTAAACCTGGAGTTGAGAGTTGTGAAACAGTTCTATATAACTCCATTATTAGGAGTTGCTCTACAGATACAATTAGTAAAAATTGCTAATTTAAAACTATATCCTGTGGTTAAGCACGCTTTGCAAATATGGCTCCAGTACGACAATTTTTTAAATCTTAAAAGATTTAAACTTTGTTGAACAATTTATCGTAATCACTTTTTTAAACCTTCCTGGAGCAATCAATTTTTTTTCTACTTTGGAAAAATAAAAGTATTACTTCTTTTTTAGATGTATTTAAAGAAGGCAGAATGATGTATTTTGAACAATTAGTCAATAAATATTCTCTCTCATATTCATACCTTTTACAATACCTTCAAGTTAGATATTGTTCCAAAAATTCAAAAATATTTAAGTAATTGTCCTTACATATTGTAGGCTGACTCATTAGAGACTATTATGAATAGGTACCCTTCGATGAAAGGTTCTATTGGAATAATTTATCATTTATTATTCCAATGGGATAAGCGTCCTTTACTGAAGATTAAACAAGATTGGGAGAAGGAACTCAGTGTGACCTTGATATGGGAGGATTAGACACGGATTCCGAAGCTGGCTAACTCTTCTTCGATCTGTATTAGTCATTCACTGATTCAAATTAAAATTGTACATCGCTACCATTTGTCGAAGGAGAGACTTTCTAAATTATTTCCCAATGTTGACAAGTATTGTAATAGATGTAAATCTAAAATAGCTACACTGACACATATGTTCTGGTTATGTTGTATATTAAAACAGTTTCGGAAGTCAGTCTTTTCGACAATTTCTAAAGCACTCAGAATCAACTTACAACCTAATAGATTGACTGTGCTTTTTGGAATAATTCCTCAAAATATCCCTGGTATTTCTGTGTCTGACCAACATGTTATTGCGTCTGTTACATTGATAGCTAGGAGGGCCATCTTGTTGAAATGGAAGGACATATCCTATGTTACTTTGTCACAATAATTTTCTCAAGTGATGCTGTGTCTTAGTTTGTAGAAAATTAGAAATCGAACCTTTGAACCTTTTTTTGATTTTGAGATGTGGCTCATTTGCTTGTTATTATCATTTCAGTTGACTGATAGATTTCCTCCACTATCTATGTATAATTGTTTTTAGATATATCTTTCTTTCTTGCTGGTCGTTTGATGTTTATTTTCTGTGCGACTCATGGCTCCGTGGTTATACCCCCAGTGGGTTTCTTTTCTCTCTCACTTTTCTCGCTTAGTAGGGTTTTTCCTTTTATTCACAAAAATGTTCAATCTTTAAGATAATTTGTTTTGAGGCATTGTGAGTGTTGTTATTTTTGAATAATAATAATAATAATAATAATAATAATAATAAGAAGAAGAAGAAGAAGAAGAAGAAGAAGAAGAAGAAGAAGAAGAAGAAGAAGAAGAAGAAGAAGAAGAAGAAGAAGAAGAAGAAGAAGAAGAAGAAGAAGAAGAAGAAGAAGAAGAAGAAGAAGAAGAAGAAGAAGAAGAAGAAGAAGAAGAAGAAGAAGAAGAAGAAGAAGAAGAAGAAGAAGAAGATTTGAAAAGAAACATCTGAAGAGATGGCCACACCCAGAGTACAAGCCTCGGACAGGAGATGCGTGACCACCAGCAGAGGTAAGGGCCATTAGGAAGGCAGTACAGGGCTGTCCTGTGGGCATTCTCCTCAGCAGAACACCTTGTTGGATACTGCTGGGTGGGTGGTGGTTGTCCCATTGGGGCATGGAAGCAACAGAAAGGCCGGTTGCACTGTTGGCTCTGAAGCTTAACAGGGAAGTGTAAATTCAGGCCTTGCGGTGGTTATAGGAGATGATAGTCAGGGGAGAGAAAGGAGATTCTCTCAATGTGGTAGGAATTTAAATGAGAACAGATTTCTATGTCACAGATCCAAACCATTAAACTCCAGTCCCATTAAACGGGAACATTAGCCGAGGAATACCTCCCACGCCCAGTGACCAGAGTGCAGAACTGGGTTTGATAAACAGCAGCAGTAATTGCCGAGCTCGGCACCAACAGTCACTTTTGATCTTGATTCAGCACCTGTGATGGTGAAATATCCAGCCTGTAGCCTGTCGCCTGTTTAAACAGTTTCCCCAGTGAGAACTCGGTCGTGCGTCACAAGGTGGGATGACTCTTCCCTCATTGGGAGCAGGAGAATGGCCTCTCTCCAGTGTGGACTCGTCGGTGTGTCCGTAAGTCGAATGACTGACTGAATCTCTTTCCACATTCAGATCAGGCGTACGGCCTCTCCCCAGTGTGAATACGCTGATGTATCATCAGTTGAGATGACTGAGTAAATCCCCTTCCACAGTCTGAGCAGGTAAACAGCCTCTCTCCAGTGTGAACTCGTTGATGCACCTTCAGTTGATATGACCAAATGAACTCTTTCCCACAGTCTGAGCAGAAGAACAGCCTCTCCCCGGTGTGAATGCGCTGATGTGTCTTCAGTTCAACTGACCGAGTAAAGGACTTCCCACAGTCTGAGCAGGTGAACGGCCTCTCTCCAGTGTGGACTCGCTGGTGCACCTGCAGGTCAGATAAATGAATAAACCTCCTCCCAGATTCAGAGGAGGTGAACGGTCTCTCCCCAGTGTGAATTCGCTGATGTACCATCACTTGAGATGACCGAGTATATCCCTTCCCACAGTCTGAGCAGGTGAACGGCTTCTCACCAGTGTGAACTTGCTGGTGTGTCAGTAGGCTGGATGACCAAGTGAATCCCTTCCCACAGTCTGAACAGGTGAACGGCTTCTCACCAGTGTGAACTTGCTGGTGTGTCTGTAGGCTGGATGACCAAGTGAATCCGTTCCAACAATCAGCGCAGGTGAACGACATCTTATCAGTGTGAACTCGCTGGTGTGCATGCAGGTCAGATGAGTGAGTGAAAAGTGAATCCCTTCCCACAGTTCTTTGTCAATTCATAAGTCAAATGTTAGATGTAGTAAATCCCCTACACAATCAATGCGATGAAGAACTAATCTCCAGTGAACAAATGCTGGTGTGTTCTCAGCTCCCCGGTTCCAGTGGATTTCAGTGAGTTACAAAAGCAAACTTCATAACAGACACAAAGCACTTTTCCAGCTGTGATGACATTATTCTTCCTTAAGCAGGTGGGCAGTGACAGCAAAACTGACATGTTCTGTTAAAAATTCCCGCACACAATTTTGCTGCCATTTCTAACCTGTAAAAATATTTACAGTTGACATCAATGAGTGAAAGTCATCGTTCAGAGAAGTGTATGGTCATCCACTTTGTTAGAGGCAATGAGAGTGCAGACTGTTTTCTCTATAGAGATGAAATAATGTTGAAGAGTACGAGAATATAAAAGCAAGGATGTGTTGTTGAGTATTTATAAAGTTTGTCCTCACTTGGACTGTTGAGAGCAGATACAGGCCCCTTATCTAGAACATAGATACTTATATTGTAGAGCGTTCAAAGGAAGTTTACAAAAACATTTCTGTAATTATAAGGTTTGTCAGATGAAGAACATTTGATGGCACGGGGCCTCTACTCACTGAAGTTCAGAATAATGAAGGGGCCCTCATTGAAACCGATCGAACATTGAAAAGTCTCGATAGAGTGGATGTGGAGAGTATGTTTACTCGAGTGGGGGGTCTAAGACCAGAGGACACAGCCTCAAAATCGAGCTTTGTTCTTTCAGAAAGGAGATGAGGAGGTATTTCTTTAACCGAAGCGTGGTGAATCTGTGGGATTTGTTGCTATGAGTTGCTCTGGAGGCCAAGTAATTGGGTATATTTTAGAGAAGAGGGTGATGGATTCTTGATTAGTCAGGGCATGAAGGGAAAAGGGGAGAAGGCAGGAGAGTGGGGTTGAGAGGAAAAATGAATCAGCTGTAATGAAATGGTGGAGCAGACTCGATGGGCCAAAGGACCTCATTCTGCTCCTGTATCTGATTAATTTTCACAGGCGATATATTATGAGATAATTTCAGTTTCCTTTCTGAGCTCTGACATCACAAGGAGGCTCAACCCAAGTTGGGGTAAGAACTCACCTTTTAACTGTTCAAGGTGCCGGCAACTGGTCTGTCCATCTAATTCCCCGACAGTTTTCCTGTCCGTGTGAGAATGGGACATTCAATCTGTGACTTGGCCCAGTCTGATTCCTCCCATTAGTATTATTCTCTGTCCCATATTATTCTGAGCTGCGCAGTAACTGAAATGTTCCCACACAGAGAGCCTTTGTTGCTGCACAGCTGGTATTTTGTTGATGCCGTGCTGTTTTCAGGCTGTTTAAACATTTAACTTTCAGACAAATGGTCGGTCTATACAATGTGTTGAAAATAAATTAGAGAAATTATTTCAAGCTCTGGTCATGTACAACAACACTACAAAGAGCATGTGATGTTACATGGCAAACCCTGGAGAGTTTCAAATTACTCTGCCCCTCCGCACAGGTGATTGACGGTGGAGAGCCCATCAGAGGCAATGCCAATGAACATGATGGGGAGGGCAGTCCTTGTTCTCATTGGAGTGTGGCATATTTGTGATGAAAACTCTACAGGTCACTTGTTACACAGGCCAATGGTAATCGGTATCATTATGTACCCAAAGCGAATGGTACTAAACATGTTCTCACAGCTAGAAAGGTGCAGAAAAAGATGGAACAATGGTGATATCCTCATGGAATAAAGTTGATGTCAGGATTTTGTTTTCATGCTGTACACATTGATATTTTCATTGACTGGAAGGTGTTCGGTGGTGCCTGAGTGATTCATTTGCCCCCTTCCTCCCCCTGCGCTTCCAAATAAAGCCTACGGACTGACAGGGACAACGCTGTCCTGTCTTCTGTGGCTGCCTTTTTACCCAGAATCCCGCACAAACAAAAGACCCACCTATCCACCGCGGCTCCAGCGCCTTCGCTCCTCAGCAGAAAGTTCCCCGGAGCCCGCGTACAGAGAGAGGGAAAGGTCTTGAACTGTCCCCGGTTGCGGAGGCAAGGTGTAGCCGGTGCTCACAGTAATTGGACCATTCGCGGTTCGGACGCCAACAACCTGTCTCTTAATGTGAACAAAACAAAAGAGATGGTTGTTAAGTCAACAACCGGAGGCCACGGAGCGACCACTCTCCGCTGAACCTCGTCGGCTGCTCGGTAGAGATCGTAAAGAGCACCAAATATTTTGGTGTTCACCTGGCGGAGAACCTAATCTGGACCCTCAACACCAGCTCTGCAGCAAGGAAAGCCCAGCAGCGTCTCTACTTTTCACGAAGGCTGAGGGAAGTCCATCTCCCACCCCCATTCTCATCACGTTCTACAGGGGTTGTATTGAGAGCGTCCTGGGCAGCTGCATCACTGCCTGGTTCGGAAATTGCACCATCTCGGATCGCAAGACCCTGCAGCGGGTAATGAGGTCAGCTGAGAACATCGTCGGGGTCTCTCTTCCCGCCATCACGGACATTTACACGACACGCTGCATCCGCAAAGGAAGCAGCATTATGAAGGACCCCACGCACCCCTCATACAAACTCTTCTCCTTCCTGCCGTCTGGGAAAAGGCTCCGAAGCATTCGGGCTCTCACGACCAGACGATGTAACAGTTTCTTCCCCCAAGCTATCAGACTCCTCAATACCCCAAGCCTGGACGTACACCTTGCCCTACTGTCCTGTTTATTATTTATTGTAATGCATGCACTGTTTTTATGCACTTTACGCAGTCCAGTATAGGTCTGTAGTCTAGTGCAGCTTTCTCTGTGTTTTTTAATTACGTAGCTCAGTCTAGTTTTTTGTACTGTGTCATGTAAACCATGGTCCTGAAAAACGTTGTCTCATTTTTACAATGCACTGTACCAGCAGTTATGGTCGAAATAACAATAAAAGTTGACTTGACTTGACTTGATAACAATCCGCCCGGATCTCCGCTCCTTCCTGCGCCGAGTCTCCAAGAGCCTTTGGTCCGCCGTGCGCTCGCGCGAAGCTCCCCGCGAGTCCTGCTGAGTTCATCCAGCTTGTTTGTACGTGTTGACCCCAACGTGTGTCTTCCGCTGGGCCTTCTGGGAGATGTAGTCATGAATCTCTCCTTCTCGCTCGTTCCCTGCAAAAATATTTTTTCTTCAGACACCACAGACATCGCCGAAACAAACTCACTGAGGCGCGAAGGAAAACCACGGCCGTCCTTGTGAGCGCCGAGGCCGTCGACCACCGACAGCAGCGACTCACTAATCTCCGCCATGACGATGGAGCGGAACAGGAGGGGCTGAGTATGGTGCATTTTTCCACCAGCCTATCGTAGCTCAGACCCAAAACTAACCCCTGCCATCATTGGCTGTAGTGCAAATCGGTCAAATGGGTACTCGCACGGTGATTAGTTAATGTCAGTCAGTTATGATTCAGAAAATGGGGGATTTGTAGGGATCGTAATATTCCAGTTTTGATTAATGAGGGCAAGATGATTGTTACTGAAACAGGGAGTGCTCTATTCCTGGCTGGATAAACAGCTGAGACTTACAATCAGGATAATTTAAGTGAAGAAGTTGAACAATGTATGGATATGTTTCCAAGTGAATAATCTGATGTGTTGTAAGACAGCTGAGACAACGATAGTATCACTGATGTAGAGATTTCTTTATAGGAATTTAAGAAGTCTATTAATAATGAAGGTCAGGTGTCCCCGGAAAAGGGTGAGATATGTAATTGTAATTGTATTAATTCCATTTTGTGAAAATATTAACTTTTTGAATCGTGCTTGGAGGTCAGGCCATCTACTTTCCTCATGGAAATTGGCAGCAGTCGTGCCTATTCCAAAACCTGGGAGATCCCCGTCTGATCCTTCTTGTTATGGGCCTATATCGTGAAAGTCTCATTTATGTAAACTGATGGAATGTATGGTAATCGTGCGCTTGAGTTATATTTCGGAAAGAGTAGTGACATAATGTTTTATTAGAGTCGATTTCGGAAGGGGAAAATGACATTAGATTTAGTTTTAGGTTCGGAAGATGATATTTGGAAAATACGGTTAAATAACGATATTGTGATAGTTGTATTTTGATATGGAAAAGGAATGTGATGTGTTATGGAAGGAAGGACTTTTGATTAAATTATGGCAATTAGGAGTGAGGGGAGATTGGATAATTTTTCTAAGTTTTTTTTGTGTGGATGGACTGTCCACGTACGGGTCGGCATGTTATGTTTGTGTTTCTATGAGATAGAGAACGGAACCCCACAAGGCAGTATTTGTAGCCCTTCATTATTTAATATTATGACTAATGATATTTTCTCAGAGATTTCCATGGTGGGTAAATCACTATATGCAGATGATGTAGTTTTATGGATTAGAGGTAGTAATTTCAATTCTACTGTAAGTAGGATGTAATTTACAATTAATGCGTTAAACAGTGGGCAAATAGATGAAGATTCTAAGCTTTCCGTCTCTAAATCACAGTATGTATTTACAAACGAGATAAAAAGACCTGCACCTGATTTGAAGTTATATGATTAATCTCTTCAGAAAGGGTCAATGGTAAGGTTTCCAGGCACGTGGGTGGATAATAAGCTGACATGGAAGCACCTATCTGCAAAATAATTGATTATTGTTAAGGAGCTTTAAATCTCCTCAGACATCTATGTAGGTATTCTTCGGGTACAACACGAGCATCTTTGTTGACCAGCGTATTTGTTTCATTAGATCTGTTCTTAATTATGGTTTTGAGGCTTCATCTTAGAATATTTGCGTGTGATACCAGCACAGGCTTTAAGATTGTTTTGTAGTGCAGTAAGTTCGTCCCCTGTTTTGTCTTTACTGGTTCAAATGGGACAATTGCCCTGACAATCACAGAGGGTGCAGTTGATGTTGACATACTGGATTAATTTGAAGGTAAGGAAATATTATCCTGTGAAAGGTGTGTTAGAGGACGGTTGCGAACATCAGAAGAAGAATGCTTTTAGTTTTGGCTGGCTGGGTTCTTATCTCGCGGGGAATATGGGTGGATTTGATGATACGATATGTCCCACCGTAGCTTTCTCTGTAACCCCACCTTGTTTATTTGTTCCAATGTCTTCAGTTGATTTTAGGTTACACGATCGAATTCGGTTCTGTCTGAGAGTCTGCCGGTTCATCAGTATATTAATGACAGATATTATCATAGGGCAACCATTTTTACAGATGAATCAGAAGATAATTTAACTGGGAATGTTGGTGTGGCGGGTTTTGTATCTGAATTACAGGTAATGATGAAGAAATGACTTTCCGGCCATTTACCTGTATATCAAGCAGAATTCTTTGCCAACATTTTAGCGTTACAGTGGGTGGAGGAAAGTGGTCCTTGTATACCTGTAATTTGTTCAGAATCCTTCCCCGTTTTGATGAGTCTTAAACAAGTCATTTTAGCAGCAGGTGTCAGACTTACTGTTGGAAATTCGTCAAAGAGTATTTCATATACAAAGTTTGATTTATATGTATGCACCTTATGTGCCCTGCACATCACACTGTTGAGGGAAATGATGGGAATGACTGTTTAGCAACAAAAGCTGCTAAATGTTCAACCACGGATGTATATCTTCCACTTAGCAAATCAGAAGCTAAGGGGGTGTAAGGGTTAAGAATTAGGGGCTTTTGGCAAGACTTGTAGAATGTTGGACATAAGAGCAAAGACCTTCACAGAATACATAAACCTGCCGGGTTTAGAAGAAGGGTTTCGAACAAAAAGGGGAGGAATTACATTGACACCGCTTAGAATTGCCCAGACTGTGCTTAGTTATGCCTTGGATCTAGTTGGACAACGTTAGTCTGTATCGTCTAAGTTTTTCCATTATGAAACAGTTGAACACAGACTATTTCAGTGTGAAGCATATAAGGCTGAAAGAAAACAAATGGCTACTTCATTACAGTCTTCGGGGTGTAGATAGTTTTCAGATTAAAAACTTTATTAAGTAATGGGTGTGACCTTAAGTATTGAGCAGGAAAAGGAATGTCATAATTGTGTAGGGGCTCTTCGATTTGCAAGGACATTCAGAAAATCATGTTGGTGTCGGAGCGCAGAGTGGGAATTTGTTGAATGCCTATGAGGTAGATTTTTAGAGTTGCTGGTGTTGGGGCCTACTCCGGGAAAGGCCATCTTAGATTGGCTGTTGTGTAATAACCCTGATCATATTCATGACCTTAATGTAAAGGAACCCACAGGAAGCAGTGATCATAATATAATTGAATTCATGCTGCAATTTGATGGGAGAAGCCTAAGTCACATGTATCAGTCTCGCAATGGAATAAAGGGAATTACAGAGGCATCACAGAGATGCTTGCCCAGCTGAATTGGATGAGAATACTTCAGGGATGACGGCTGAACAGAGGTGACTGAAGTATCTGGGTATATTATACAAGGTAGATGCTAGACATGTGCCACAGAAGAAGTTCTCAAATGGCAGGGGTAGGCAACCGTGGCTGACAAGGGAAGATAAAGACTGCGTAAAAGCTAAGGAAATGGCATATAAAGCAGCAAAAGTGAGTGCGATGCTCGATTATTGGGATGCTCTTAAAATCCAACAAAAGGCAACTGAAAAAGCCGTAAGAATGGTAAAAATTAAATACGAGAGCAAACTGGTCCAGAATACAAAACCGGATACTATTTTTTCCAGTTACATAAAAAGTGAAATGGAGATGAGAGCTGATATTGGACCACTGGAAAATGATGCTGGTTTGGTAGTAATGGGGGAATAAAGAAATGCAAATGAACTTAAATGAATACTTTGCATCAGTCTTCACCGTGGAAAACACAGCAGGAGTTAATGCCTATGTTATTACAAAGGAAAATGTGCTGGACAAACTCAATGGTCTTAAGGTGGACAAGTGACCTGGTCCGGACGGACTACATTCCAGAGTCCTTAGATAGGTTGCACAAGTAATACTGGATGCACTCCTCATGATATTTCAGGAATATGGTCCGGAAGAACTGGAAAATAGAAAATTGCACTCTTTACGAAGAGGGCAAGACAAAAGGGAGGAAATTATAGGCCAGTTATCTTGACCTCAGTGGTTGGGAAAGTATTGTGGTCTTTTATCGAGGATGAGTTTCCGAGGTACGTGGACACTAATGATAAAACACGTCAATGTCAGCATGGTTTCTGTCAAAGGAAATCATTCCTGACAAACCTGTTAGAGGTCATTGAGGAAGTGAAAAGGAGGATGGACAAATAAGTGGCTGTGGATATCATTTACATGGATTTTCAGAAGGCCGTTGATAAGGTGCCACACATGAGGCTGCTGAATAAGTTAAAATCCTATGGCGTTACGGGAAAGATACTGCCATGGACAGAGGAATGTCTGACAGGCAGGAGGCAGCGATTGGGAATAAACAGGGCATTCTCAGGTTGGCTGGCAGTGACTAGTGGTGTTCCTCCGAGGTCAGTATTGCGACCGCTACTTTTCACATTATTTGCCATCGATTTAAACAATGCAATTGTGGCAAAGCGTGTGCATGACGCAAAGGTAGGTGGAGGGTAAGTTGTGCTGAGGAAGGCTTGCCATTGCAGCAGGACTGAGATAAATTGGAAGAATGGTGAAAGAAGTGTGGCAGATTGAATACAGTGTTGGGAAATGTATGATCATGCATTTTGCTCAAAGGGAAGAACAATGTGGACTATTATTAAAATGAAGAGAAAATTCAAACATCAGAGCTGCAGGGCGACTTAAGAGTTCTCGTGCAAGAGTCCCAGAAGGTTATTTCGCAGATTGAGTCTGTGGTAAGAAGGGAAATGCAATGTTGGCTTTTCTTTGAAGAGGAATTGACTACTTAAGCAAGGAGATAATGCTGAGCCTTTATGAGAGACAAGTTAGGCCGCACGTGGAGTTTTGCCAACATTTTGGGTCCCATTGTATTCATCAAATTTTTCAACCGGTGGAGCCTCATCTGTCACTGACAATTCCTGGACATCATCATTAATCCTGACTCTATTAAACTGCTGGTTATAAACTGGAATTTTGAACTACTTTAAAAATCCATTCAGGGTTTCAGTAAAGAGCCTGTCCTACCTCCTGTTCCGACGAGCTTCCTCCTGAAATAAATAAAACACAAATCTGATTCGACTTGGACTTACTGTCCACATCCTGAATTTTATCCAAGTCATTACAAGGTGTTGAAAATTCCCACTTCCACAGTCTCTCAGACATAGATAATCACTGAGATTACAGGAAAGACAGGACAGGCTGTGCATTTTCATTTTGTTATGAGTTCAGGGTGATAAGATGGAGGCATTTAAGATCAATGATGGATTTGATTGTGTGCAAGTGGAGACGATACCTCTATTTATGGGGAGACTTGTGGGGAGATGAAATTCCAGATGGAATTTAATAAATCCCATAAGAGATTTAGTGTAAAGGATGTGGAACTCACTGTTACAGGAGTGTTTGAAGCGGAAGGAACAGCAGAGATTTAATATAATAGGGAAACCGGAACCCTGGCACGAGGAACCATGGAGGTCGGGCACTGTTGCTGAGTGTGTTGAATAGGTAGGTGGTGGCTTGTGAAGTAGGGAAATAGATACATGAATATCGATGGAATGCCCTGTTTATGATGGAGAGTGGGATATAATCCCATGTGAAACTCATCTGGAAAAGTAAAGAGACAGTGAAAGTTTCCCTAATCTGACGGAAGCCGGATATGGAGGATAAGTCTGATGTGTGGGTCACATTCTTTGTTCTCACTGATGGACAGAGAGACACCAACTTGTTCATGCCGACCAGCTTGCTTTAATGAGCTGGTCCCATTTGCCCATTCTTCCTTTCCAAATTTCTTATCCACGTCCTTGTCAAGATTTATTTTAAAACATTGTCACTGTACCCACCTCTACAGTTGATCTAGTTTACAGTTTGTAAATTTAGATAACACTCTTACCTCTCAACTATACCATGAATTTTAGTGTCGTTCACAAACTACTAACTTTGTCACTTACATTCTCATCCAAATCATTAATAGAAATGACAAACGACCCGGCTCCAGCACCGACCTCTGCAGGTCACAGGCTTCCAGTCGTCTGTGCTGAAGAGAAACCTGGATAGACACTTCAATAGGCAAGGCACAGAGGGAGACTGACCTTATGGGAGGAATGTGGATGGGTAAATAGGTTAGCACAGAGGTGGTGGGTTATGCTGTACGGTGATTGTTCTGTGAACTGAATGGCTCAGAACCCCCAACCCCTTCCAACCCTACGGGTGCTGAGAGTTCCAAACACAGTGACCTCTGACTCTTGACTCCTCAGACAAGGAAACCATCCTCCCTGACTCCTGTCTGTTGACCCCTGAAAGAATTTTGTGTTTCCCTGAGATATCCTCTCATTCTTCTAAACAGGCAACAGAGAATATTGAATATTACAGCACAGCAACAAGCTTGTTCCTCACATTCAATACTTCACATACTAACTTTACTTCACATACCTCAATACTCACATTCATTTGTGAATGTGAAGTGGGGCAGTATGAAGGTTCGAGACAGTAAGAGAGCTGACAATGGAAACCGCTAAGGGAGAGATGACAGACAGATTGAACAAGAACCAGTTGGGGGAGCGGTGGAAAGCCGGTGGGTGAACTGTTTGTGTAGACGTAACGAGAAGGTGGAGGGGGCAAAGTTGGGAGATAAGGATCCCTTTGTCCCCTTTCCCACAACCCCATCCCCCACAGCCCCTCATTAGGACAGGGGATGAATTTGCAGGGACCCTTAAGCAACACAGGTCCTGATGAAGTGTTTCAGTCTGAGCCGTCGACTGTTTACTCTTTCCCATAGAAACTTCCCGGCCTGCTCTTCTGCCATCAAATTGTGTGTGTTACTCCGCTTTAAATGTACTCACGGGCGTATAATGGCCTCCACAGCTGCCTGTAGCAAATTCACCATCCTGTGGATAAAGGAATTCCTCTCATCTCTGTCCTAAATGGACATGCCTATAGTCGGAGGCTGTGTTTTCCGTTCCCGACTCACCCACATCCTCCCAACATCAACTCTCTCCAGACAGGTGTCAGAGAGATCTGGCGAGACCCTTCATCAGGACCTGTGTGGCTTGGATTACCAGCATCTGCAGATTTTCTCGTGTTTGATTTTTAAAGCAGAAGTTAAATAAGTAATCATCTTGATTAGTCAGAGTCTCAAAGGTTATGGGGGGGGGGAGGCGGGAGAATAGGGTTGAGGAGGATAATAAATCAGCCATTAGCCATTTTTCTAAACTCCAGTGAGTACAGGCCCCGAACCATCAAACACTCCTCATATGTTCACTCTTTCATTCCCGGAATCACTCTTGTGAATATCCAGGACCCTCTCCAATGCCCGTACATCCTTTCCTATATAAAGGACCTAATACTGCTCACAATACTCTAAGTGTGGTCTAACCAATGCCTTATAAATCCTCAGCATTACATTCTTGCTCTTATATTCTAGTCCTCTCGAAATGAATGCTCACCTTGAGGGAATCCTGCACAAGGACATGCAAGTCTCTTTGAACCTCTGATTATTGAATTTTCTCTCTGTTCAGAAAATGCCTTTATTCCTTCTACCAAAGTGCATATAAGACTTCCCTACAAGATATTCCATCTATCACTTATTTGCCCATTTTGTGATCTGTCTCTGTCCTTCCCCAGATTCCGAGCTTCTGCAGCACTACTTGCCCCTTCACCTATCTTCATGTCATCTGCAAGCTTGGCCACAAAGGCAACAATTCTCTCATCCAAATCATTCTTTGTCTATCTTGGCTTTGTGTTCCTCGAAGGATTCCAACAGATTTGTCAGGCAAGATTTCTCCTTAACAGACAGACGTACTTTATTGATCCCGAGTGAAATTAGGTTTAGTTACAGTCGCACCAACCAAGAATAGTGTAGAAATATGGCAATATAAAACCATAAATAATTTAATAATAATAAGTAAATTATGCCAAGTGGAAATAAGTCCAGGATCAGCCTATTGGCTCATGGTACCTACAACTCCAAGGGAGGAGTTTTAAAGTTTGATGGCCACCGGCAGGAATGACTTCCTGTGACGCTCAGCTTTGCATCTCGATGGAATGAGTCTCTGGCTGAATGTACTCCTGTGCCTAACCAGTACATTATTGAGTGGATGGGAGAGATTGTCCAAGATGGCATGCAACTTGGACTGTAACCCCTTTTCAGACACCACCGTCAAAGAATCCAGTTCCACCCCCACAACATTACTGTCCTTAGGAATGAGTTTGTTGATTCTGTTGGTGTCTGCTACCCTCAGCCTGCTGCCCCAGCACACAACAGCAAACATGATAGCAATGGCCAACACAGACTCGTAGAGTATCCTTGGCATCGTCCGGCAGATGTTAAAGGACCTCAGTCTCCTCAGGAAGTAGAGACAGCTCTGCCCCTTCTTGTAGAAGGCCTCAGTCTTCTTTGACCTGTCCAGTTTATTGTCAATTCCTATGCTCAGGTATTTGTAATCCTTCACCATATCCACACTGACCGCTTGGATGGAAACAGGGGTCACCAGAAGGCATGCTGTCTTTGCCCTATTTTATCATGAGCCTCCATGTACCCAAAAGCTCGTCCTTAACACTGGACTCCAACATCCTCCCAAGCACACCACATCCAGACTAACTCACCTGTAATTTGCTGAAACCCAGCCGCTCTGCCTTCTTAAAGTGTGAAGTGACCTTTCCAATTTCCAATCGTCTTGAATGAACAAGTATCTACTTGATTCTTGAAAGTTCATTACTAATGTCGCCATATTCTCTTCAGCTATCTCTTTCTGAACAGTGGGGTGCAGTACATCTGGTCCAGGTACCTTCAGACCTTCAATCGTCCCATACACTTTCTCCTCAGTAACAGCAACAACCCTAATTTCTGTCCCCTGACACTCTCACATTTCTGACCTACAGATAATATCATTCACAGTGAGGAGCGACACAAAATATTAAATAAGTACATCTGCCATGACCTTATCTCACATTTCTCCTGTCCAGTGTCATTTTCTAGGGGTCCAATATCCACTCTCACCTCTCTTTTACTCTTTACAATTTTGTGTCCTCTTCAGTATTGTTTGTAAGTTTTCCCGCATATCTCATTTTCTCTCCTTATAGCTTTGCAATTCCTTTCTGTTAATTGTCAAAATCTTCTCGATACTCCAACATCCTGCTGATTTTCGCTCTATTGTAAGCTCTCTCTTTCACTTCTATGCTGTATTTGACTTCCTCTGTCAAACACGGTTACCGCATCCTCCCTGTATAATAATACTTTGTGGCGACCCACTTTCCAGCGCACTGGAACTGGCTCACAAAACGGTGCGCGCCGGCAGGGAGGCCGGCCCCAAAAAGGGCGTCAGGCATTCTTCACCAGCAAGGGGAAAAACCCGCGCGCGGGATGGGACTGTGAATATGCGCCCTGTACAGCATTCATGCCCGCAACGCAACTGCCACTCACCGTCTGCTTGTCGTTATCCCAACGCTGTGTGCAGCACACCGCTATAATTGGTGACCCCGACGGCTCAAACGGTACATTTGGACCGAAGATGAACGACGCTGCATCTGAGTTTGCCGATCTTACCGCTGACACAAACTGCAAGTTAACATTTAGGGAATCCTACACCGGAAGCCCCAAGTACCTTTGCACTTCTGATTTTAGAATTTTCTCCCTATTTACAAAATCGTCTATGCTGCCCTTATTCCTTCTACAAAATTGCATGCACGACTTCCCTACCCGATAATCCATCTATCACTTATTTGCCCATTTCCTGATCTGTCTCTGTCCTTCCCCAGATTCCGAGCTTCTGCAGCACTACTTTCCCCTTCACCTATCTTCATATCATCTGCAAGCTTTGCCACAAAGGCAACAATTCTGTCATCCAAATCATTCTTTGTCTCTCTTGGCTTTGTGTTCCTCGAAGAATTCCAACAGATTTGTCAGGCAAGATTTAGCCCTAAGGGAAGGCATGCTGTCTTTACCCTACTTTATCATGTGCCTCCATGTACCCAAAAGCTCGTCATTAATGCTGGACTCCAACATCTTCCCAACCACACCACATCCAGACTAAAACATCTATAATTTTCTTTCCCCAGCTGCTCTACCTTCTTAAAGAGTGAAGTGACCTTTGCAATTTCCAGTCGTCTTGAATAAACAGGTGTCTAGTGATTCTTGAAAGATCATCAATTTTGGCCCCATCTTCCCTTCAGCTAACTTTTTCCAAACCCTGGGTGTCGTCCAGCTGGTCCAGATACCTTTAGATCTTCAATCGTCCCAAACACCTTCTCCTCAGTATCAGCAACAACACTCATATCTGTACCCCGCCACTCTCACATTTCTGACATACAGAGAATTGCATTCACTATGAGAATTGATATAAAATATTAAATAAGTTCCTCTGCCATATCTTTTGTCACATTTCTCCTCTCCAGTATCATTTTACAGGGGTCCAATATCCACTCTCGCTTATCTTTTACTCTTTACATTTTTGTGTCCTCTTGAGTATTGTAGGCAAGATTACTCTCATATCTCATTTTCTGCCTTTATGGCTTTGTAATTGCTTTCTGTAGATTATCAAAACCTTCTCGATACTCCAACATCCTGCTAACTTCTTCTCTGTTGTATGCCCTCTCTTCTGCCTTTATGCTGTCTTTGCCTTCCAGTGTCAAACACGGTTACCTCATCCTCCCTGTAGAATACTTCTTCATCTTGATATTTACCTGTTCAACTTGCCCTGGAATTCCAGTCTTTGTTCTCCAATCATACCTGCTTGTGTCCCCTTCTAATCTACTTTGGTCAGCTCCTCCTTCATTCCTCTGTAACTAACTTTACTCCAGTTTAATACTGATACAGCTGACGTTATCTCCCCATGTGGGGTGAATTCTATCATTTTATGACCACTGCTTCCTAAAAGTTACTTTAACTGAATCTCCTAAATCATTTGTAGTCCATTACACAAATCCCTCTGGAGAATTGCCTTTCTTCCATTGGGCCCAACCACAAGCTGTTCTGAAAAGCCATCTCGGGGGCATTCTACAAATTCCCTCTCCTGTAATACTGTACCAACATGATTTTCCCAATCTACCTACATGTTGAAATCCCCCATTCCGATAGTGACCCTGCCCTTTCTTCCATCTCGTGGTGTAATTTGTATCCCATTTCCATCCTGACTACTATTTGGAGGTCTGTATATACTATAACTCTCATCAGGGTCTTTTTTTACCCTGACAGTTTCTTAACTCTACCCAGAATGATTCGACATCTTCCAATCCTATGTCAACTCTCCCGAAGGATTTCATTTCATTCATTACCAACAGAGACTCCCCAGCGCCTCCGCCTACCTGTCTGTCCTTTGAATAAAAGGTGTATCCTTGAAAGTTCAGCTTCAAGCCAGGATCTCCTTTCCACCACAACTCAGTGATGCCAACAGCTTTGTACCTGCCAATTTTCACCTGCGCTACAACATCATCTACCTTATTCCGCATACTGGTGCATTCAAATACAACACCTTCAGTCCTGTATTCATCAGCCTATTCCACACGTCCATTGAACGGAAGCATTGTCTTTGATGTCGATGATAGACCACACTTGGAGTATTGTCTGCATTTCCGGTTCCCGAATATGGAGAGGATGTCACTACAATGGACAGGAGGCTTCAGGAGGATGTTACCAGGACTTGGGGCTTGGGTTAAAAGCAGAGAGTCGATAATCTTGGGCTATTCAGCTGTAGTGTAAGATGTTCAGGTATGACCCCTTATCGAGATATATAAATTCATAAGGGGCTCAAATAAAGTTTCATTTTCCAAGAAATGGGGGTACAGAACCAGAGGGTTCAGAATGAAAGTGTGACAGGAAATTTTTATGAGTTGTCTATGGGGTAACATTCCCATAGTGGGGAAACGGTATTTGCCGTCAGACGCTGTAGAAACAGGTAAAAATAAAACTTACTAAAATAAATTTGAACATGTACACAGATAGGAACTGTTTAGAGGGTATGGGGCGAACTCACACAAATGGGTCATGCTCAGGAAGACATCTTAGTCTTGCAGGTTACATAGAACATAGGATAGTACAGGCTCTTCGGCCCACAGTGTTGTGCCGAAACTCAAACCCTGCCCCACATATAACCGCCCCACCTTAAATTCCTCCACATACCTGTCTAGTAGTCTCTTAAACTTCACTAGTGCATCTGCCTCCACCACTGGCTCGGGCAGTGCATTCCACGCACAAACCACTCTCTGAGTGAAAAACCTTCCACTAATATCCGCCTTGAACTTCCCTCCCCTTACGTTAAGGCCATGTCCTCCTGGACTTAGTAGTGGTGCCCTGGGGACGAGGCGCTGGCTGTCCACTCTGTCTATTCCTCTTAATATCTTATACACCCTCTATCATGTCTCCTCTCATCCTCCTTCTCTCCAGCTCCCTTAAGCTCTGATCATAATTCATATTCTGTAAACTAGGCAGGATCCTGGTAAATCTCCTCTGTACCCTTTCTAATGTTTCCACATCCTTCCTATAGTGAGGCGACCAGAACTGGACACAGTACTCCAAGTGTGGCCTAACTAGAGTTTTATAGAGCTGCATCATGACATCGCATCTATTAAACTCTATCCCTCGACTTATGAAAGCTAACACCCCATAAGCTTTCTTATCAACCCTATCTACCTATGAGGGAACTTTTAGGGATCTGTGGAAATGTACCCCCAGATTTCTCTGCTCCTCCACACTACCAAGTATCCTGCCATTTACTTTGGACTCTGCCTTGTAGTTTGTGCTTTCAAAATGTATCACCACACACTTCTACAGGTTGTACTACATCTGTCACTTCTCAGCCCACTTCTGCATCCGATCCACGTTTCTCTGCAGTCTTCGACAATTTCTACACTATGTACCACACCACCAACTTTTTGTTGTCTGCAAACTTGCCAACACACCTTTCTACCTCCACATTCAGGTCGCTAATAAAAATCACGAAAAGTCGAGGTCCCGGAACAAATCCTTGTGCGACATTACTCGTCACAACCCTCCAATCTGAATGTACTCCCACCACCACAACCCTCTGACTCTGAAGGCAAGCCAATTCCGAATCTACCTGGCCAAACATCCCTGGATCCCATGCCATCTGACTTTCTGTAGAAGCCTACCATGTGGAACCTTGTCAAATGCCTTACTACAATCCACGTAGATCACATCCCCTGCACTACACTCATCTATATGCCGGGTTACCTCCTCAAAGAACACTCTCAGGCTTGTTAGGCACGATCTGCCCTTCAAAATGCCATGCTGACTGTCCCTGATCAGATCATGATTCTCTAAATGCCCATATATCTTATCTCTAAGAATCTTTTCTAAAAGCTTTCCCACCACAGACGTAAGGTTCACTGAGCCATAATTACCTGGACTATCTCTACTACCTTTTTTAAACAAGGGGACAACATTCGCCTTCCTCAAATCCTCCAGTTCCCGTGGACAAAGAGGACATAAAGATCCTAGCCAGAGGCTCAGCAATCTCTTCCCTCGCCTCATGGAGCAGCCTGGCTAATATTCCGTCAGGCCCTGGGGACTTATCTATCCTAATGCATTTTAACAACTCCAACACCTCCTCTCCCTTAATATCAACATGTTCCAGAACATCGAACTCTCTCATATTGTCCTCACCGTCATCAAGTTCCCTCTCAGTGGTGAATACAGAAGAGATGTATTCATTGAGGACCTCGTTCACTTCCACAGCCTCCAGGTACATCTTCCCACTTTTATCTCTAATCGGTCCTAGTTTCATTCCTGCAATCCTTTTGTTCTTCAAATAATTGAAGAATGACTTGGGGTTGTCCTTTACCCTACTCGCCAAGGCCTTCTCATGCCCCCTTCTTGCTTTTGTGAGCACCTTCTTAAGCTCCTTTCTTGCTACCCTATATTCCTCAATAGACCCATATGATCCTTGCTTCATAAATCTCATGTATGCTGCCTTCTTCCACCTGACTAGATTTTCCACTTCACTTGTCACCCATGGTTCCCTCACCCTACCATTCTTTATCTTCCTCACCTGGACAAATTTATCCCTAACATCCTGCAAGAGATCCTAAAACATCGACCACATTTCCATAGTGCGTTTCCCTGCAAAAACATCATCCCAATTACAACCAGCACGTTCTAACCTTATAGTCTCATAATTTGACCTTCCCCAATTCAAAATTTCCTGTCCTCTCTGATTCTATCATTTTCCATGATAATATTAAAGGCCAGGGGGCGGAGATCACTGTCCCCCAGATGCCCCCTAGCTGACAGATCTGTGACCTGACCAGGTTCGTTACCTAATACTAGATCTAGTATGGCATCCCCCCCTAGTCGGTCTGTCAACATACTGTGGCACTACTTTACTACCTTTACGCCCTTTATTCTGCTTCTCATTCCTCAAAGCTTCTTTATATGTTACATCTGGCTTTACTCCATGCACTGTTTTCACTGCTGCTTCGCTCCGGGTCCCATCCCCCTTGCAAATCAGCTTAAACCCTCCCGAGCCGTGCTAGCAAACCTACCTGCAAGGATATTGATCCCTCTCGAGTTCAGGTGCAACCCATCCAATCTGTACAGGTCACACCTTCCCCAGAAGATTTCCCAATGATCCAAAAATCTAAAACCCTGTCCCTTCACCAACTCCTCAGCCACGCATTCAGCTGCCATCTCCTCCAATTCTTACCATCACTATCACGTAGCACTGGCAGCAATCCTGAGAACGCCACCCTTGAGGTCCTGTTCTTCAGCCTTCTGCCTAGTTCCCGAAACTCACACTTTAGGACCTCATCCCACTTCCTGCCTATGTCCTTATTACCTACGTGTATCACGACTTCTGGTTGCTTTCCCTCTCGTACTAGGATGTTATGCACCCGGTCAGAGACATCCCAGGCCCTGGCACCCGGGAGGCAACAAACCATGCGGATTTCCTTCTCATGTCCTCAAAATCTCCTGTCTGCTCCCCTGACTATAGAGTCTCCAATGACGACAGCTCTCCTCTTCTCCGTCCTATCCTTCTGCACCACAGGGTCAGACTTAGTGCCCGCGGCCCTGCCACTGTGGCTCACACCGGTCGGTCGTTCTCACCAACGGCATCCAGGACGGTTATGCCTGAGGTATTGATATCCGGAGACAACAACTACATTAAAATAGGGGTAAACATAGATGTGACAGGAACTATGAAGGAGGTTGAAGTAACTCCTCAGCCACACATACCGTTGTTCGGGAAGTCAGAGGGTCAGCAGAAAGATAAAATATTGGAGAAGTTGCCGTCTATTCTGTGGTCGCAACATGACACCGACGTGGGGAAAATAGAAACAGCCAGTCCGGTGGAGGTCAGGTTGAAGAAAGGAACAGTTCCACCTAGGAGACGACAATATCCCTTAAGACCGGAAGCAGAGGAAGGTATAGCGCCGCCAATACAGGGACGGTTAGCGGCAGGAGTGCTTACAGCCCCTGTAAACAGCCCCTGCAATACTCCGCTGTTGCCTGTCCCAAAAGCGGGCAGGTCTAAATGGAGACTGGTGCATGACTTACGAGCAGTGAATGAGGTAGTGCAGGATGTGGCAGCAGTGGTCCCGAATCCACACACACAGCTAACTGATATCCCGCCAGAAGCGAGCTACCTCTCAGTGATTGATTTGTGTTCGGCTTTCTTCAGCATTCCTCTAGCCGAACAGTGTCAGTATTTGTTTGCATTTACAAACAGAGGCAAGCAGTACACCTACACTAGAATGCCACAAGGATTTAAGCATTCACCACATGTTTTTAATAAAGTATTGAAGGAAGATTTGGATGGCATTTCGCTGGAAGGTACAATGATACAGTATGTGGATGATTTGTTGATTTGCTCTGAAAGTGAAGAGCAGTGTGAACGGGATACTGTGATACTTTTAGAGAAACTGGTGTATGGAGGACATAAAGTATCTAAGAAAAAGATGCAATTTTGTAAGCAGCAGGTGGAATATTTAGGAAGGATGGTACCTAAAGGCGTGAAGGCTGTAGCGCCGAGTCAAATTGAGGCGATAACGATGGCTCCAAAACCCAAACAGTAGGGCAGATGATGACGTTTTTGGGAATGACAGGATATAGCTCAGACTGGATTGGAGAATATGCTGCTTGTAGCACCACTGAGGAAGATAATGAAGGAAGCAGGCCAGACCAATTTGAGAATTAGCCTGCAGTGGAATGAGAAGGCGTAGATAGCTTTCAATACTATTAAACAGGAATTGCAGTCAGCTCCAGCATTAGCATTGCCAGACTATGAAAAAGGTTTTCCATTTGTATGTATCTAATCGACGGGAAGGCTGTGTCGCAGCAGGGCTGACACAAGTGACAGGTACAGGGAAGACGAAGCAGCCAATAGCGTACTACAGTGCAAAACTGGACGAGGTGGCCCAGGGCTATCCACCTTGTTATCAGGGATTGGCAGCTCTGTACTATGCGTATGAGAAGGCATCACCTGTAACTATGATACTGTACACACCACAAGGTAGCAGAATTGCTGGATAGAAGGAAGTTTGTGTTAACACCAGCCAGGAAAGCAGCGTATCAGATGCTGTTGCAGATGTAGCCATACAAATATGTACCACCAGTAACGTAGCTGATTATGTCCCTTTGAGCTGCGAAGGAGAACACCATGATTGTGTAGGGAAAACGATGACTTTTGCCAAGCTGAGAGCAGATTTACGGTTAGAGCCACTAGAGGATTCGGATAAAAAGGTTTTGTTTGTAGATGGTTCTTGCTATAGGGATTATGATGGAAATCATCCAGGATTCCCAGTAGTACAGCAGGACCAGTCCAGCTTTAAGACCATCAGAGTGAAAGCTTGTCCACAACCGTGTTTCGCCCAATTAGCAGAACTCAAGGCTTTAACAGCAGCATGTGAGATGATGGAAGGTGATCAAGTAGACATTTACACTGATTCGGCATATGCCCATGGGGTGTGTCATCTGTTTGGGGCAGTGTGGAAACAGAAAGGTTTCAGGAGAAGTAGCGGAGATCCCGTTCAACATTGTCAGCAAATTTCAGACTTAATAAAATCACTTCTGAATCCCAAGCACTGGCTATAGTGAAATACCAGGCACACAAGAAAGGGAATGGTATGATAACAAAGGGAAATCAAGCTGCAGACGAAGCATCCAGGAAAGCGTCTGGGTGTACATCAGTTATTGTTGCACCCTAGGTACGCCTAGAGCCGGAACCCATGATAGAGGACCTGGTTGAAATGCAAGGTAGGGCATCGTTGGCAGAACTGACAATGTGGAGGCGATGGGGGGCCAAGCAGAACCCGAAAGGCTTGTGGAGCACGGAGGACGGTTTGTTGGTAGCGCCCACACCTCTACTGACGATTCTGATTTCAGAAGCACATGGAGTGGACCATTGTGCAAGGGGGGAAGTAATAAGGAAAATAAAAAAGGATGGTTTCTGGTCGCCTTACCTACAGGCTTCGGTCGACTATATTTTAGCACAATGTGAGATTTGTGCACGGAATAATATTCGAAGGGGGATTGCAACCCCAATAGGTCACATACCCGTGCCTGAAGGACCATTTCGACATTCTGAGATCGACTACGTAGATATGATAAAAACGGTAAGAGGGAAAAGATACATTTTGGTGGTAATTGACAGGTTCAGCAGATGCGCAGAGGCAATACCCTCGAAGGATCAAGGGGCAGGAACAGTGGTAAAGTTCCTGACAAATGAAGTGATCCCAAGATTTGGAATACCTACGGAGATTAGTTCGGACAGCGGATCTGACTTCATCCAAAGGGTGGTCAAATTGGTATTACAAGTACTGAGAATAAAACAAAGGTTTGGATGTGTGTACCACCCACAGTCACAGGGCATGGTGGAACGAATCAATGGCACTCTGAAGGCCAAGCTGAACAAAATTTGTGCAGGGACTAGACTGAATTGGGTTGATGCATTACCGTTAACATTAATGAGTTACCTATGCAGACTAATGGGGTAACATGCTAGCCACCACATGAAATGCTGACTGGAAGGCACATGCCAGTGCCCCAGTGGAGAGGACCATATAAGGGACCCAGTTTAGAGCAATTGGAACTTGAACTAAGACAATACGTGCGACAATTAACTATGATACATCAGTCTATTTATACACAGGAAAAACAGAAAGAGCCGGAGACTGTCCAAAGGGAAGGTCGCAAACCAGACAGGTACTGGATTGTCTTTTGGCAGAAAAAGGGTGTGTGTGTGTGTGTGTGTGATGTTTGGAGATCAATGCTGCACTTTCGTACCGAACAATTCTAGCACAGAAGGGTCTTTCACCAGAGCAATGAATAAGTTAAAGGATCTGTGGAAGGAGGTCAAGCAGAATGCGGGATTTGGGCATCAGTGGTTTGACTGGTTCGAAAGCAAACTAGGCGAATGGGGTGCGTGGCTGACTAAATTGGCAATGACCGCAGGCATTCTGCTGATAAGTTGTGCATTTATTCTGTGCTGTTTTCTTCCATGTCTCAAGACTTTCATAATGCGTGCGACAGCAAAACAATTGCCGATGCTCCTGGTAATTGTTGAATCTGACCCTAGACAGGGAAAAAGGCCGATGATATACTGTTACAGTCTGCACGATGCACCAAGCGGACTGGAAGGGGTTAATAATGTGGACACTAGTCTGTAAGGGTGTGCGAGTCTTTATTCCTGTCTCAGCTACGGAGGGGCAGGTTTTTGGCTCAACAGCCTAGGATAACAGAGAGAGATCATTTTGAGTATGGAAATTGTAGTTGACCTAAATTTGGGATTAAAATGCTGGAATTTATTTTGGCTTTGGTGCACGGCCTCTGGGAGTTCTCTTTCTGTGTGAGACTCTGTGGGTCTCAAAGGGGGGATTATATTGAGAAATATACCTGAAACATAATCATTATATATACCTGAACTAAAATCACTATGTATTAGCTATTTACTATACTATGTAATCACTTCTAGGTACCGAATATTAATATGTATTATTTTACAAGGCTCATTTTGTTATGTGTTGTTTTCACTAGATACTTTGTACTCTCTTAGCTGCATATTATAGCACTTACAGTACGCCTGCTTGTTTTGCAACACTATTAGCTGCGATGTATCCCATGTATTACACTCAACCTTTGTTTAGTACGAGATAAAGGTGGCGGACAGGATGCTGCGAGCAGGAATGTAATGTGAGGGGGGTTGTCTGGAAAACATAATCTTGGCCACGAATAAGGCCCCAATGCGAACGGGTGAAAAACAATGGTGACGTACCGCGGGCTAGGCAAGAGCGGTTAATTAATTCATATATAGATGATATGCAACTAAAAATTGATTGGGTATGCTAATAAAACCGAAATGTAACTGAGAAATGTAACTGAGTAACTGAGTAGTTACTGATGTAACTAGTATAAAGAATGCTGTACACCGGAGCTCGGTGGGCTTTCGGTGACAAGTTCATTGATTGCCTCAGCCTTTGTTTGCAAATAAAGGTTTGTTTTTCTTGAAGAATTGTCTGTGTCTCCAAGTCATTTTAAGTAACTACGGCAATTTCAGCAGCGAGAAGAGAGTCTGGCCTGGATTGTGAGCATCTCTGATGGTGGATGCTACTTTGTTACGACAGCGTTTCATGTAGATGTGGTCAATGGTTGGGAGGGATCCACCCGTCATGTATTTCATGGTGAATAAAGTTTATTTTGATAAAAGTAGCAACTTTTGGGCTTTGTCCAGACTGATGGAACCGGGCCTTCCATTGGAGCCGGGACGGACAAGGGTTAAGTCAGGAAGTTTCGGCACGAAGGTCTGTTGAACTCAAGACTTCACCCAAAATAATAATATTTTCCACCCTGTGACGTAGAATGTACATTCCCGTGTTTTTCCGGCAGTCACATGTCGGTCATCCCCACTGTATCGACCTCCTCACAGCACAAAATTCTCTCCACACTCCCACTTTCATGGCATGAACTATTTTAACAGTGACTACAAATCCTTACTTTACTACCGTTTTACAACGAGGCCAGACTCTCTTCAGGCCTCTGGAAAAATTAAAAATGAAAACCAGCTGCTGGAGGAATTCAGCGAGTCAGGTAGCATCTGTGAAGGGAAATGGAGAATCGACATTTCGGGTTGAGACAGTGCAGATGAAGGAAAGTCGATTGTACATTTCTCTCCTCAGATGTTGCCTGACCCGCTGACTTACACTGGCATGATGTTTCCTACTCGAGATTCCAGCATCTGCAGTCTCTTGTGCTTCTCTTTTCAGAACTTGTCCCTTTCAGTCCCGCCTCAGGCTCTTCTCTCCGGTTTCATTTCTGTTCTGCTTCTTCTTTAGACTATCACGCCTATTGGGACACAGGTAGCCACCTGCAGCTCTCGGAGGGTTGATCAGCCCTGTGGCCTCTGCTTCCCCCATAGGACTTCAATCGTCTTCCAGGGGAAGGTCCTTCCGATCACAGGTATGAGGCTTTTGGAGATTCAGCTGATGTTTCTGTCACGCTGGGTTTTTACGGGAGGGAGTTGCTAAACTCATGTTTAAACTCTAAACTCATAAACTCCTGCTCCTTTTACAGCCGTGCTTGGGAAGTCCACGGCCGAGTTTCCGACCTGCTTAATCTGTTTTTAATCCGTCCCTGATATAGATACCACAATAACTTCCCAGAGACAACATAATTTTAATTCCCTGCGTCTGCATCGCGCGTAGTGGACAATCGCGGTACTGCAAAGGATCAGCAGCTCCCCGAAAGTGAAAGCATTCTGAATCAGGAAGTGACGGGAGTTAACATGGCTTCGAAAGGACCGGACGGGAGTTGGACAGAGGAGGCAATTCGTCCCGTCTGCCTGGATTTCTTCATAGAACCGGTTATACTGGAGTGCTGACACAACTTCTGTCGCTCCTGTATCACACGGTGTTGGGAAAAGGTGGAGAGAAACTCCTGCCCGGAATGTCGAGAGGTGATTGCTGACCGCACGCTCAGGGTGAATCGGGCCTTAGCAAATCTGACACAAAAAGTTCGAAATCTAAACCTGAATCCGAAAGGGAAGGAAAGTAAATGTCACTGCGAAGAACATGAGGAAGAACTGAACCTGTTTTGTGAAACGGACAAGACACTGATCTCTGTGATCTGTGCGGTGGCGGAGGAACACAGAGAGCACCGCTTCAGGCCGATTAAAGAAGCTGTTAAAATCTACAAGGTAAAACTAACCCGAATTTGATACTCAATCTATTTTCTGTATCTTCCGCCATCTCCAACTGGATTCCACCATCTATCCGTCCCACAGCCCATCCCATACACCGCAACTCTCCGCTCTCTATAGAAATCGCTCGGTCAGCGGGAGACGCTCATGGAATGAGTACTGTTTTTTTTTATTTTTTTTAACCTTTGATCACCCTTATCCAACTTATTTTTACCTACATCAAAAGTTTTTTGCTATGTTTTTGAACTTATTGTTAAGAGTTTAATGTGAATTTTTGAGGGTATGCAAACAGAAATGTCTCTTAGATCTAAAGGACGGGAACCTGGGCGGAACCCGAACGGTAATGGAAAGAAGCAAGCTCATCCGCAACACGCAACACACTCAATTAACTTATGAATTGTTTATGGAGGTTTTGGATAAAAAATTTGATGAACTACCACAATTTTTTAAACAAGATATAAAGGCTTTTCAAGATTATGGTTAAGACGGATTCAGTAATTAACCAGCAGCAAGTTCTTATCGCATCTCTGCAAGAAGACGCTCGGAAACGAGATTTGACTATTGAAAAACTGCAACGGGATTTAATTTCGACCACTAAACTGCTGGAAACACTTAAAGCCAAGAGTGTCGACTTTGAGAATCGTTCCAGAGGACAGAACCTACGTATACGTGGTCTCCCAGACGGCATAGAAAAAGACGACCCTTCGAAATGTTTTGCTCAAGTTTTAAAAGATGCGTTTCCGTCGGTTTTCCCAGATAACCCTCCGTTACTTGATCGCGCACATAGAATTTGGCGTCGATCATCGAGTGCTCCAGCTAAACCTTCGGTTGTAATTGGCCGGTTTCATTATGTACACGACAAAGAACAACTTATTCGTGTGGCTCGGCGGGAAGGAATGGTTAAATTTCCAGATTACTATTTCCGTTTGGTTGAAGATTTTAGTCCTGAGGTTATGAAGAAAAGACTTCTTTTTAAACCTCTGATGTCTGAATGTTATGAGAAAAATCTAATACCTGCGCTCTTATACCAAGCGAAGCTTAGAATCTCTCCGCCGAATGCTCCACGCCAGATTTTCCTTTCTACATCTGAAGCGAGAAGTTATCTGGAGGAGAACTTCCCTACTGTTACAGACTCTCATCTCTAATAAATGAGTGATTCCGATTGTGTAAGACGGTTTTCGATTCCTCAAACCAGATTTAGTCTCTGGTTATTGGTGTAGGTTTATCCAGTACTTTATATTTAAGTTAAAGTGTGTTTTCGTCATATTAATCGCTCTGTTTTATACACTTTAACCATTGTACTATATTCTTGACTATTATTTTTGTTCCTTCGAAGGAGTATTTTTAACCTTTCGAAGGTGAATTATTTTTTTATTAAGATGGTGGTTTTTTGGAAAAATATTCTTGGTTTTGTTTAAGATGGCGATATTTTTTTTCTCTCGTCTTCTTCCTACAATGCATCACTTATCATAGTTTAAATATTTCTTGATTTGTTTGGGTTATAACCCGATTTATAAGCTTTTAGTGATTATATTCTTTTTGTTTTTTTTACAACTAAGTATATTAAGAAGTGTGGTTTTAGTATAGTGATTATAATTTTTGAAGTCGGGTTGTTTTTTTATATATATCCTTTATATACGGAGTGGTCTTCCGCTGATATGGGGGTAGAATTAGTCTCATTTTTTCCTTTTTCTAGCCATATTTTGGCTTATTTTCTTTTTCTTGTGGGGGTGGGGGTTTTCTAATTTTATTTTTCTTTTACCGGTTTGTTTTAGTTCTTTTTTTCATTTGGGCTGTTTTTGAACTTCAAATATGTCTACCATGTCGTCACTTCCGGGTCCGCTCTTTATTTTTGTTTCTCTTCCGGGTGCTTGAGTTTATAATTTGGTTAACCCTTTTTATGCCAAAGGGTTGATTTTAGAATTATGGCTCAGACCATTAATTTTGTGTTTTGGAATACTAATGGTTTTAACCATCCGATTAAACGAAAGAAGATTTTCAAAGTATTCCAAAGACTTAATGCTCATATCATTTTTGTACAAGAAATTCAAGTGAGGAATGAGGACAAATATCGCTTTTTTAGGTCTTGGCAGGGTCAGAAGTATCATTCGAATTCGAATGCCAAAGTAAAGGGAGTTTCAATTTTTATTGACCCCTCTATTGCATTTGTTCAACACAATATTTTTTTCGGATCCGAATGGTAGATTTTTGTTAATTACGGGTTTACTTTGTAATACAAATGTTGCTATGGTTAATGTTTATGCTCCAAATGTGGATTGTCCTGATTCTTTTAAGTCCTTATTTACTTCTTTACCTAACCTAAATGAATATAAGTTAACAATGGGTGGTGACTTTAATTGTTGTTTAAATCCTTTGATGGACAAATCTATATCTGTTCAGACTTTACCCAATAAGTCGGCCACTTGTGTTAAATCCTTTTTGACTGATAATGGAGTTTTAGATATTTGGAGATTTCGGCATCCTAACGATAAAGAGTTTTCTTTTTTCTCACATGGTTATCATTCTTATTTGAGAATTGATTATTTTTTTTATTGACTCTTGTTTTATTCCATCGTTAATTGGTTGTAATTATGATATTATAGCTATCTCTGACCATGCTCCATTAAAACATCCTATTAAATTTACGGATACAGCTTCTAATGTTAGCCAATGGCGATTTGACTCTACCTTACTGCAAGATCCGGATTTTATTAAATTTATGAAGGAACAGATCGATTTCTTCTTTTCAACTAATTCCACAGATGATATTTCTTGCGGAACACTTTGGGACACTTTTAAAGCGTATATACGTGGACAATTATGTCTTACTCTGTTGGCCTGAGAAAACGCATTAAGAAGGAAACTCTTTTATTGGTTGATAAAATTAAAGAGATTGACAAGAAATATTCGATCACTCCAAGTAAGGAGGTTTACAAACAAAGGGTTGAACTTCAAACGGAACATAGTTTATTACTTACACCTCCGATTGAAAATCAATTAATGAAAACCAGATTTGATTTTTACATACATATTGATAAATCAGGTAAACTGATAGCTATTCAGTTAAAGAGTGCTTTGGTTAAACGTCAAATCACTAAGATTCGTCAGCGGAATGGGGATTTCACAGTTAACCATGATGAGATAAACAAATCATGTCAAGACTTTTATACCTCCCTGTATCAATCTGAATTCCCTCAGGATCGTAATCTGTGATTTTCTTGGGAAATTGAATTTTCAAAATTATCATTAGATGATCTTTCAATATTAGATACTCCTATTACGGATGCAGAAATCAAAGGGGTTATTTCCTCAATGAATTCTGGGAAAGCACCAGGTCCAGATGGGTATACAGTAGAATTGTTTAAATGTTTTTCCGCTACTCTTTCTCCTTGGTTATGCAGGGTTTTTTGAAGAAGCAATTAGATTGGGGAATTTGCCACAGTCTTTTTATAGTGCTTCCATTTCTTTACTACTGAAGAAAGATAAAGACCCTACTGACTGTGCATCCTATAGACCAATATCTTTATTGAATGTAGACTCCAAGATCTTTTCCGAGTTACTGGCATCCAGATTGGAGAAGGTATTACCCCAAATTATTTCGGAAGATCAAACCGGTTTTATTAAAAATCGCTATTCTTTTTTCAATGTTAGGAGATTACTGAATATTGTTTATACTCCTTCACATAGCACTTCAGAATGTGTTATTTCATTAGATGCGGAGAAAGCAATTGATAGAGTTGAATGGCCTTACTTATTTAATGTGTTGTAAAAGTTTAATTTTAGTCCGACCTTCATTTCCTGGATTAAACTGATTTATCACACTCCAGTAGCCTCGGTGTTTACTAATAATTAAAGATCTCACTTTTTTCGTTTATTTCGGGGCATTAGACAAGGCTGTCCCCTGAGCCCATTATTATTTAACATTGCTTGAATCTTTGGCAATTGCCATCAGAGAATCACAGAATATTTCGGATATTAATCGTGGCACAGATGTTCATAAGTTATCTTTGTATGCAGATGATTTGTTATTATCCATTTCTAACCCTGAGAATTCTATTCCAATAGTTCTATCATTGTTGGCTCAATTTAGTGAGTTTGCTGGTTATAAGTTAAATCTTAATAAGAGCGAATTGTTTCGTTTGAATAGACAGGCCCCAATTTATGGATATTTACCTTTTAACTTAATTAATGACTCTTATTTACTTAGGGATTAAAATCACAAAAAACCATAAAGAATTATTTAGGTTTAATTTTCTACCGTTAATTGATCAGATTAACTGCTTGTTTACTAAGTGGTCACCATTATCTTTATCTCTGATAGGTAGGATTAATGCTATTAAGGTGGTTATTTTACCTAAGTTTTTATATATTTTTCACGCGGTACCAATTTTTATTCCGATATCTTTTTTTACTGATGTTCATTCAAAAATTTCCTCATATATATGGCAGAATAAAAATCCCAGGTTAGGTAAAATATACTGACAGAAGACAAAGAAGGAAGGTGAGTTAGCATTACCTAATTTCAGATTTTATTATTGGGCAGTTAATATTAGATATTGGTTATGTTGGTTGAAAGACTGGGATGGATCTTTTAGCCCTCATTGGGTGAGTTTGTAAATTAAATCGGTACCAGGTTATGCTCTGGTTTCTATTCCAGGGACTTCTCTCCCTTTTGCTCTTTCTAAATTGCCGAAACGAATTGACAACCCGATAGTTAAACATACATTGCATATATGGTTTCAATTTCGGAGATTTTTCGGGTTGACTCAATTCGTTTTAAATATTCATATTGTATCTAATTGCTTTTTCCACCCTTGAATTATAGATCAAGCTTATTCGGCTTGGAAAACTAAGGGATTACTACGATTTTCTGATTTATTTTTGGACAAGTGATTTATGTCTTTTGAGCAATTATCATCTAATAAATATAATTTGCCTAGTTTTCATTTTTTAGATATTTACAGATTAGGCATTTTTTAAGTACTGTACTTCCTCCGTTTCCAAATTCTTCGTCTTTAGATATTTTGGAGAGTTTGTTTGAATTAAACCCTTTTCAAAAAGGGCTTATATCAAAACTTTATAATATAATTATGAAGATACGTTCAGAGCCCCTTTATAAGACAAAACATGATTGGGAAAGAGAGCTTAATATTATTATTCCTATTGAGAATTGGGATAGAATTCATCAATTAGTTAATACATCATCGAAATGTGCCAAACGTTCATTAATACAATTTAAGGTCGTACATAGGGCCCATATGTCCAAGGATCAATTAGCTCATTTTTATTCTTATATAAATCCGATTTGTGATAGATGTCATTTGATACAGCATCTCTAACTCATATGTTTTGATCATGTCCGCTTTTGACAACATATTGGAAATATATTTTTGATATTATCTCTGCGGTATTGAACATCGATTTACAACCCCATCCTATTACCGCAATTTTTGGTTTACCAATGATGGACTTACTGCATTTTGCTTCGTCTGCCTGTCGATTGATTACATTTCTCACTCTGATGGCTCGAAGATCTATTTTGCTGAATTGGAAGGAAATTAATCCTCCCGCTGTATTTCATTTGTTTTCTCAAACCATGTTATATTTAAATTTAGAAAAAATTATGTTGTGTATTTGATACCTATTAAATTTGAAAAGATATGGAGACCATTTATTCAATATTTTCATATGATGTAATATGACCCTGTTCCAAGCTTATTTGATTTTACAGATTTAATCGTATTTATGTTGAGAGGATCGGAGTAGATGACACTGATGATTATGTACTCCTGTGTGATATTATAAACAGCCCTTTTTTTCTTTCTTTTTCTGTTTTTTCTTTCTTTTTTTTTGTTTTTTTCCTTCTTTATTAGCTATTAGATTAGTAGTTTAGTTATTTTTGCATAACTTTTTTTCTTTTTTCTGTTTTTTTATATTATATATTATGAAATACCTAGATTTACCTTGTTCATACATATACTGTATGGCACATGTTTTTGGAATACTCAGTTATACTGTAATCATTGCTTATGTATTCTTTCATGTGCAATGGAAATTTGTATGTTTGTAATCCCTTTATTAATATATCAATTGTATTGTATTCATATTATTAATAATAATAAAAATATTGAAAAAGAAAGAGAGCGAATTAGGAGATCATGGAAAGACTAATGGAAAAATGGGTACGCCTTTACAGAATACATAAACGTGTTGCGTGTATGGGGAGAAAGGCGTAAAACAAAGAACGGACGGAATTATATTGACATGAACTAGAATGGGAACATGAAAGTGCTGGGTTTATGGGAGAAACAAGAAGGGAAAGTATTATATCGCCATGACTTACTATGCTTAATTGTTCCTTTTGTCATGTTGCAAAATATGCTTCAGGATCGTGTAGGTTTTTTCATTATGAAACGGCTAAACAGAAGCTATTCCAGGGTGAAGCATATCAGGATTGAAATCATGCACGCTTCATTGTAATTTTGGAAGGCTTGATTGATATAATTTAACCGATTTCATAAGTCATGGGGGTGACTTCAATTTAATTTGCAGTATTGTCATTTCATTACGTATTATCGATAGGATTTGTTGTGGGTCATTTAGCTTTCATTAGAAGACAAGCAGTAAGGATTTCATTTCCCAATTCTCTACATCACAGTCCAGTCCAGTTGATAACCGGAATCCGCCTTTAAGATGGAGTGTCTTAATTTTGGCAATTATTAAACGGGATGGCGGAGACTGGTGTGATTCACATTGGGTTAGTAAATGAGCATCTGACTCGACCCGCGCCGTCTTGGGGGAATGACTGACAGTGAAGTTGGTGAGCGGAATGAGAACAGATGGACATATCCGCAGACGAATGTGCGGACGGCATTCCGGAGTAGTTCTTTGTCAGGCATCTGACGGGAAGAATGAGGCTCTGACTCTCTTGGACGGAGCTTTGCCCCTCCCCCCCACACACACACTATCTTAACGTCCCGGGCTGCCGTTCGATGGGACAATCCGCCCGGGAATAACACCTGGGAGATCAGGCGGTGAATCGGAGGAGCTGGAGCCCGGACTGGAGACTCTGCCGCCGCCTCTGCGACGAGTCAGGATGCGACACCGTTAATGAACTGAAGCATCGAAGTGACGGGATATTTCACCGCGCTGATCACCTGCTCCCTGAATTTCGACTGAGTCACCGCGTAAATAAATGTGTTCGTGCAGCAGCTGAAATCCATCAGGAAAAACCCGACGTAGTGAAAGATCCATTGAGAATCATTGAAATCGAATCCTTTTCCTGAGACCTGATAATATATGAAATTTACAACTATTGCCAACCAAAGGAGGATGAAGCTGCCGGAGAGGGTGAAGAGTAAAACCACAGACCTCCTCCTGCTCTCCATCTCCGGTTCACTGCGGTTCTCCCCCTTGCTCTGACCCTTCAGCCCCTTACGGACCCGACTGGCCACTAAAATGTGTCTGACTGTCAGAGCGTTCAGCAGGAGGATCCCAGCGAAAGGGAGGAACGGAGTTAAAACCGTATCGAGCCAGTCATATCCTACCCACCAGGGGTCAGTGAAATAATTGTCCTTGGTAATACAGAGCCACGGTACGTTGTCGATGAACACACTAGGTTCCCGTACAAAGTATCAGGGAATGTTTCTCAGACAGGACAGTGCGCCGGTTGTTGTTAGAACCACAGCCGCAGTTTTCCCGGTGCAATATTTTGTTTTCAGTTTCTGGCAGCAAATGGCGACAAACCGGTCAAAGGTGAAAGTGACGGTGAACCAGACAGAACAGTCTGTGGCTGTGAACATCAGTACATCGATAACACTGCACACAGGGGTGATGCCCAGAAAACTCCATGGGAAGAAGTGCCATTTGATTCGAAACAAAATGACGTTCGTGACAATGGCCAGTAGATCGGCCGCTGCCATGGCCACCAGGTAGCGAGTGGTGCAGGTAGAGAGGCCGCACTTTCCCCGGGACAGAATCACAATCGCCAGTAAATTCACTGGAGAGAGAAAACAGACACTGCGCGTTACTAAAAACATTCTCCTGGAATTAACACAGGATCGGGCTTTCGCTAAAACTCGGGAGTGCTAGAGCCTAAAAATGGATGCTAATCTTACACCAGAAATGGGTCACACTGTCTCTGACCTGTCTTCTTCAGTGTGGAGAGAAAACGATGTGTGGGGAATCGTTGGTGATAAAAGCGATCTGCATGAACAACAACGATCTGTGCTGATCCCCATTCCAGACGCTGATGGGACCGGCTTCATTGAATTAACTGTGACTGACCAGGACTCTGGAAAATCATCATCTGATGAGGCCGAGAAGGTATACAGAGAGGAGCAATACACACAATACTAGAGGAACTCAGCAAGTCAGGCAGCATCCATGGAATTGAATAATCTTTCGTTTCGGGTCGAGAAACGAAACGCTGGACGAAGTGCTGCCTCGATTTATGACGGGTTTCAGATGGAAATAAGGAAACACTTAGTGACCTGTGGCTGAGTTGCTCCGTTAATGGATTAATTCTGTAGCGCAGTTCAATTCGATAACCCAGGGTAGCAGATCCGTGAACACCGGTTCAGGCGATCAGACCCAATAATTTACCAACGGACTGTAGGATCCGACACTGACAGACTCCACAGGGAGACGTGAAGCGCAGGACTATGGTTTCCCTCTGATCAATAACTTAGGAAAAGTGTACTTCAGAATGCAAACATCTTCCAGTCACAACTTCCCGGAGAGATCCCTGGCCCCAGGACTGGGACATCTCTGGACAAGGTGTCATTCAAGGCAGGTACAGCATTCAATTAGATTCCGTGAGTTAGAGGGGAAACTCAGACCTAGTTCCACTTGTTATTAAGTATAAAAATTCAGAATGTGACATTGACAGGATCGATATCTCTCTGGATATTTGCGCAATGATGATCAGATTGTAAGCTTGTAACATTATCTTAAGCAGGTTCACAGCGGTTAACACATAGAAATACCGAATATGAAATGCTCTGCTCACTCACCAGGAACTCCAATGACGGCAATGAACATGTACAATATTTTCTCCACACTGATATACCTATCGAAGATTGCAGACATTTTGTCTGGCCAGTGATTTGTCTCTTTGTGCGACAGGCGATCTCTTGGAATTAAATGATAAAGCAGCACATGCCTGGGTTTTATAAAGCCATTTAGTAATTCCACAGGGACAGATTTCAACAGATTTGAAAAAGAAAGGTGTTTAAATTATTTACAAAACAATTACGTCAGAGGGGTGCAATCACTGCGATGACAGATTGAGATTAAATTAATGATATTTAGAGCATTTGTGGGAGTTAGTGTGTAACAACAAAGTGAATGAACCGTCCGAGGTGTCTTATCAATTAAATGTGCTTCAACTGTAAATATGTACTTCAAAGGAACCATTTGGTTGAGACAGACTGGGCTGAATGTTGGAGATGTTGTGGACTTTTGTGATGAAAAGTTATGCGTTTAGGAAAGTTAATAAGTCGCCATCTCCGTGTGCTATTGTTAAGCAAAAAAGCACAGGTCGTAATAAGGAAAGTGGTGAAGTTTTTGAAACATGTTTACTATAGGTCATTTTGTGTTAATTTTGGAAAGGATATTAAACCTGGTGGTTTTCAGAATAATTAATAACATGAGGGGTTAGGTTTTGTAGGCTTCATAATATGCCACTGAAATAGGGATCGGTGGGTTACTGGGTGGGTCATTTGCAGCATTGCATAATCAAGACAATCTAAGTGATGAGGTTAAACAATGTAGGGGTAAGGTTCCCAGTGAATACCCTGAGGTGTTGGAAGTCAACTGTAGTATCACTGATACAGAGTTTTCTTTCTGTGAATTTACGGAGGCTATTATAATTGCAGGCAACACACACAAAATGCTGGAGGATCTCAGGAAGCCAGACAGAATCATTCGATAAGCGTACAGTTGACGCTTTGAGTCGGGGCACTTCAGCAGGACTGGAGAATAACCGCCTAGTCTGCTGTGTTCTTCCAGCATTTTGTCTGCGTTGCTTGGATTTCCGCATCTGCAGTTTCTCTATCGTTTGTGGTTGGATTGTTATTAATGCACGTCAGACGTCTCCATGAAAGGACCGAGTATGATTAAACATCTGGCTGATATCTCTCTTGATAAAACTTTGAAATCTTATTTGTAGGTTAGAAAATCTTTCTTCCTCGTGGAAAATGGCAGAAGCTGGTCCAGTTCTAAATCCTGTGAGGTCCACGCCTGACCTTCTTGTTCAAGGCCTGTCTCGTTGAAATCTCATTTATCTAAACTTATGGAAGGCTTGAGTATCAAGCGCTTTTTTTTTTTAGATTGTTTAGATTATGAGGACACTCAGTCCTCGTTTATTGTCATTGAGAAATGCATCCATGCGTGCATTAAGAAATGATACAATGTTCCTTCGGAGCGCTGTCACAAAATAGAAAACGGAGAAACCAAGAGCCACACTGACAAAACCACATCCTTATAGCAAATAGTTACAGCAGTGCAAAGCAATACCGTAATTCGATAAACGAAGACCATGGACGCGGTTAAAATGTCTCAAAGTCCCGATATACTCCACTAGTCCAATCATCAGGCAGCAAAAGGGAGAATCCCTCTCTGCCGTAAACCTCCAGGCACTGACAATTAATGCCTCGGAAGCACCCGACGACAGCAGACTCTGAGACCGTCCGAAATCTTCGATCCTCTGACCAGCCCCTCCGATACAGCCTCCCGAGAGCAATCCTCTGACGAGCGCCTTCGACCTCGTCCCGGCCGCCGAAACAAGCAAAGCCGAGGTCTCGGAGGCCTTCTCCTCCGGAGATTCCGGACCGCACAGTAGCAGCGGCAGCGAAGTGGGAATTTCAGAAGTTTCTCCAGATGTTCCTCCACGCTCTCACGTCTGCCTCCATCAAATCGAGATTGTGCACGGATCCCTACTTAACAGGGAACAGATCTCCATTCTCCAAGAGGCCGCGTCGCGCCGCCATCTTCTCCTCCTTGATTTTTATTCGGATAAAATATGTGAGATATCGTTTTATCAGAGCAGGCTTCGGAAAGGTAGCCTGACATTGGATTTAGTTTTAGGTCTGGAAGATGATATTAGGAAAGCACAGTTAAATAAAAATGTTGTAATAGCAGTATCTTTTGATCTTGAAAAAGCATTGATGTTACTGCAAGGAAGGACTTTCGATTGAATTATGAAAATGAGGTTTGGGGGGGGGATTGCATAATTTGTTCAAAGTTTTATATTTGGACGACCTGTGTTGGTGCGGGTGGTTAAGTTAAATTTAGATTTCCATGAGACAGACTTTAGGGAACCATAAAGTAGTATTCGTAGCCCTTTTTAATTTAATATTATGATTAATTATATTTTCTCTGAGATAGGCACTGGGACGTATGAATCAATATGTTCAGAAGTTCGAGCTTTGTGGATGAGAGGCAGACATTTCAATTATGCTGTATATTGGATGCAATTATCAAACAATGTTTGAACAGTAGGCACGAATGTGAAGATTTAGTGGCTACTGCACAAGTTATGTGCGTTACAAAGAGGATTAATAAACCTGTAGATGATTTGAAATTATATGTTCAAACTCATGAAAACGTGCCAGTGGTAGGATTTCCATACACATGAATGTATAATAAACTGACCTGAAAGCACGAAATCAGTAAAATATTGATAAATGTAAAGGAGCATTAAATATTCCCACGTGTCTCTGAGGGTATTCTGGGGTGCTACACCAAAACCTTTGTTGACCATTTTTAGCTTTTGAATTAGATCAGGTTTTGAGACTATTTTGTGGTGCAACAAGGACGTTCGTCTTTACTGGTTGAAGTGTGACAAATGCCATTACAATTGCAGGGAATGCAGTTGCTGTAAACATATTGGATTAATATGAGCGGGCAAAGAAATGATGATCCTGTTATGTTCGACACCAAGTGCTTTTATGTTTGGGTGGCAGGGATCTTTTCACGCTGGGAAGACTGGGTTTCTGGATTATGCAATATACCCGACCGTCACAGTCTCTAAGTCCCCATCTTGTTCTGTCTGTCACTGTTTCATTTTAGGTCCCACAGTTTAATAAAGTCTAAGGATTCACTAATGCCTGACAGTCTGTTTTTTCATCAGTATATTAAGGGAAATTATGATATGTCAACAATTAATTCATACGAATCGTAAAAGACTTTAAATGGAAATGTTGGTGTAGCTGTTTTTTTGCGCCTGAATTACAGATAACGGTAAAAAAAAAACGTTTCAACCATTTATCGGTATATCCAGCAGAATTTATTCTTATTATTTTAAATGGAATAAGGGCACTATAGTGGCTGACAAGTGAGGTCAGAGCCGAAGTAAAAACAAAAGAGAGGACATACCTGGCATCGAAATCTGGAATCTTTCTAGTGGAAAGCCAGAGGACTGGGAAACATTTAAAAGCTTGCAGAACAAAAATAATAAGGTCATGAGGAAGGAAAAGATAAATTATGAAAGGACACTGGCGACAAATATCAAAGAAGATGCGAAATGTTTTTTAAGTATATAAAGGGAAATAGAGGGTTCAGGGTAGACAAAGGAACAATAGAAAGTGGCCCTGGAGATATTGTAATGACGGACGCAGAGATGACCGGGGAATTGAATGTATTTTGCATCAGCTTTTACACTGGAAGACATCTGCAGTGTACCAGACATTGAGGAGTTAAGTATGTGCAGTGCGAATTACGACAGAGTAGTTCCGCAGGAAGCTTAATGGTCTGAGGGTGAATAACTCTCCTGGACACGATGGAATCCACCGTTAGGTTCTGAAGGAAGTAGCTGGAGGATTGGCGGCGACATCAACAGTGGTCTTTCAACAATCGATAGATTCTGGCATTGTACCGGATGACCGGAAAATTGCAAATATTACCCCGCTATTTAAGAAGGAAACTACAGACCAGTTAACCTGATATCAGTGTTTCAGAAGCTGCTGGAAACGATTGTTAAGGATGAGATTACGGAGTACCTGGAGGCACAGGACAAGACAGGCCAAAGCCAACATGTTTTCCTGAAAGGAAAATCCTGCCTGACTAACCTACTGCAAATGTTTGAGAAAATTACAATCAGGGTGGACAAAGGAGATGAAATGGGTGAGATGTACCTGGATCTTCAGAAGGCCTTTGACAATTGCCGCACATAAAGCTGCTCAGCAGGTTAACAGGCTATGGAATTACAGGGGAGGTACTATCATGGGTGGAGCATTGGCTGATCGGCTGAGAAGAGAATGGTAATAACGGGGTGCTATTATGCCTATTATGCCGGTTAGCAGTGGAGACCGCTGCTTTTTACAATGAATGTCAATGATTTGGAAAACGGTTTTAATGGATTTGTGGCTAAATCTGTCGAAGATACAAAGATAGGTGGAGGAGCGGGTAGTATTGAGGAAAGAGACAGCTTGGAGAGAGACTTAGATAGTTTAGGGGAATGGCAAAACAGTGACAAATGAAATCCGATGTTGAAAATGTATGGCCATGCACATTGTTGGAAGAAACAAACGGGCAAGCTATCATTTAGATGGGGAGGAAATTTAACATGCAGATACAAAGAGATTTGGGTGCGCTTGTCCAGGATGTTGAAAAGCTCACGAAAATGATTCAAGGAATGAAAGGGTTACCGTATGAGGAACGACTGGCACCTCTTGGGCTGTATTCCCTAGAGGTCAGGAGAATGGCGGGAGGGGCGGTGGTGGTGGTGGAAATTCTCATAGAAATATTCTGAATGCTAGAAGTCCTGAACAGATTAGATATGGCAAGGTTATTTCCCACGGTGGGGGAGTCCAGGACAAGATGGCACGACTTCAAGATTGAAGGACGTCCATTTAGAACAGCGACGCGGAGAAATTACTTCAGTCAGAGGGTGGTACACCTGTGGAATTTCTTTCCATGAGCGGCTGTGGAGGCTATGTCATTCAGTGCATTTAAGGCAGAGATAGATAGGTTCTTGGTTATCAAAGCAGGGCATCAAAGCGTTTGGGGAGCTGGCCAGGTGGTTGGAATGACGAGAACAATTGGATCATCCCATGATTGAATGGAGCAGCAGACTCAAGGGATCAAATGGGTACTTCTGCTCCAATACCTTCTGGTCTTATGGGATTCTAGTTATTGAAGTTGATTGTTAAGCTACGGGGAAGCACATGATAACATAATGCGTAGTTAGCAGAGTTTCTTTGACAGAAAAACTTGCCTGACATCTGTTGGAATTCTTTGAAGCAATAACAAGCAGGATAGCTGAGAATCCTGCATTATCAGATATTCCTCTGTTATCAGAGATATAACAGAGAATTAGATGCTGTCGTGTACTTGGATTCTTAGAAGGCCTGTGTGTGTGTGCACACTGATAATCAGATATGTGCAGAGCTGAGTGTGTTGGCTGATTTGGGGGTGAACACTGCCTTGGATTAACAGCTGTGACGAGTGTCAAGCTTCTTACGTTTATCCAGACTTTAATAATAAATGCAATTTGAAGTTTGAATCCTGTCTTTGTTTTTAAATGACAGCCAGTTTATGAACAGTTTAAAATGATTGCTGCTCTGCGATAATCCAATGTGTTTGAGTGTTGTCAGGTTCAGAAGTGCGGAGGTATTTGGGATTGCAGACCGATTTGACAATATGCACTAATTTTCTGCTGTTTTGCAGAATATGGGGATGCACAGGGATTTGGGGATGTGCACAGAAATGGGTGTCTGTCAGGGAATATTCGGGTGGTCGGGGTTTGGGGGTGTCGGAGGATGTGAAGGCACTCTAACTTGGGATTTAGGATTTCGGGGTACACATGTATTTGTCTGCGCGTTGTGATCTGGATGTGTATAGAGTTCCGGAGTGTCGGCGGATTCGAGAATTTCGGATTTTGGGGAATTTGTATTTGTGGAGCATGCTCATGGATTTGGGGGTAAGTTTGTATTTCAGGGTTCACAGGATCTGGAGATGTGACGACTCTCCAAGTTGTTTTATGAAGAAATACTTTGATAATAAATGAAGTATGGACATTGAACTTTGTTCTAGTCATTTTCTCAGGTGAAGTCAGCCTTTTTCTGAAATTATTGAAATGATTCGTGCGTGGAATGGAGACGATAGGGTCATTTAAGAGACTCCTGAATAGGTATATGGAACTCCGAAAACTAGAGGGCTTTGGGTAACCCAAGGTAATTTCTCAGGTACTGAGATGTTCGGCACAGCTTTGTGGGCTGTAGGGCCTGCATTGTGTTATAGGTTTTCTATGTTTCGTTGAGTCTTGCTCTTGGGTTATCCAATGTGCATGTGGGGGTGTCTATTGATTTGGAGCTGTGACGACTCTAAAGGTTGTTTCATTTCCACATACATTAATATTAAATAGAATTTTAATTTTGAACTCTATTCTTGACTTTTATGGTTCACTCAGCCATTTCGTGAAGTGTTTGAACTGAGTGATTGAGAGTACGTGCAATTTGCTGAGACAGATAAGAGGGGACTGAAACAAGGAGTTAAACTGAATTCGACGTATGCGTACACGTGTCTAGGCAGGCTGGGTCAGGCGGAGAAAATGGATCTATCCACACACAGACACTGAAACACACTGACACACACAAAGACACAGAGACAGACAGATACACACACACACACACACACACACACTCATAACTATACTTCCTTATTCGTCTCCACAACGCTCAGTCGTGTTCCTTGAAACATACGGTGTGATATGATTAAAACTACTCAACCACACCTCCCGCCCCAAGAAACAGTTGAGTTTGATGGACATATGTTAGAGTATGGCTGAGTCCTGCACCTGGCCACAAATGTTCTGATGGTGACTCTCTCTCTCTCTCTCTCTCTCTCTCTCTCTCTCTCTCTCTCTCTCTCTCTCTCTCTCTCTCTCTCTCTCTCTCTCTCTCTCTCTCTCTCTCTCTCTCTCTCTCTCTCTCTCGTGAATTTAGTGGCGATTGTGATCATTTTCGGGGGAAAGTGCGGACTCTCCACCTCCACCGCTCCCTACCTGGTGGCCATGGCAGCAGTGGATGTACTGACCATTGTAACCCCGGTCTTTTTGTTTCGAATCAATGTGGGTTACTTCCCAAGGAATTCTCTGGACATCAGTCTTGTGTGCAATGTTACCAACGTACTGAAGTTTACAGCCAGAGACTGCTCTGTCTGGTTCACCTTCACTTTCACCTTTGATCGGTTTGTCGCCATTTGCTGCCAGAAACTGAAAACAAAATATTGCTCCGGGAAAACTGCGGCTGTGGTCTGACAACAACCGGCGTACTGTCCTGTCTGAGAAACGTTCCCCGCTGCTTCACAACGGACCTTGGGTAATAATGGACAAGGTACCTTGGCTCTGTAAGCTCATGGACAATGTCTTTACTGAGCCCTGTTAGGTGGAATATCAATGGCTCGATACGGGTTTAACCCCGTTCCTCCTTTTCGCTGCGATCCTGCTGCTCAACGCTCTGACAGTCAGGCACATTTTAGTGGCCAGTCGGGTCCGTAAGGGGCTGAAAGGTCAGAGCAAGATGAAGAACCGCAGTGACCCGGAGATGGAGGCAGGAGGGGGTCTGTGGTTCTAATTACTTCCCCTCTCCCACGGAAGGGGTAAAGGCTCGGAGCTGGCATCAGCCAGTAACTCATTGGTGAATAGCGCGGCGGGTCCTGGACAGAAGTTAAGGATTCTCTCTTGGGTCGCTCCCACCCCGAAGGGGAGGATGATTCTGAGACCATGTCTCCGGGCTGCTGGGTGAGCGGCAGTGTTCTGAGGAAGAGAAACGGCAGAGGCTGGTTGACAGTTTGAGAGGAGTGGACACTGAGGTAGTGAAGCTGGCAAACCCTTGGCTTCCGGGAGGGGATATCCAGAAACATTGGATGCTTTTGGTCTGACGGGGGGCATGGTGGAGCTTTTAATGGGGGCTCCGGAGCCTGCGTCAGGAGAAAGGGAATAAGCTCTCTGAGTATCCTTTCCGGGTAGAGCGAAGGCTGAACTGTTTGAGGCGAAGGGTCATTTCGGAGACGGAGGTGAACCAGATCAGGATAGGTCAGGTTGCCCGGGGCGTCCGGAGGCATGATGTGATTGCTACGAGTCTCCGGCAGTCCTGTCGATCGCGGCCAGCCTCCACAGTTGCTCAGTGAGCTGAGGGAGGAGGAGGACGCATTGGAGTCGGAAGAGGATTCGGTCAATACGATGCAGTCCTCCGTGGTAGCCCCTTGTAGTGAAGTGACTGGGGCCAGCTCCAATCGGGAGATAGTGAGGGGGGTCGCGGCAGCTGGAGTCTCTAGTGAGGGGACTGGCAGAGAGGGCCTCTCTCTGAAGGGACCGACTGCACAGAGGCCCGCGGGAGGCCGAGGTCCCGCGAGACGAGGTGTGTTATAACTGTGGGGAGGAGGGGCACTTCAGGCGGGAGTGTGACAGGTCGGAAGCCACTCAGAGGAGACTACACGGGAGTCCCAGCAGGAAGAGGGGTTCGGTAAATTAGAGGAGACCCAGTGAGGGAACGGCCTGGAGTCTCTGGGAAAACACGTTCCCCGCAATCTGCCAGGGATCCCCGAGAGGAGAGGATCCTATCCCCGAAATATTGGTGGGACGCCGATCCAGTGTCTCGATCCGGATAGAGGGAATAGATGTAAAAGCCAGAATCGACGCTGGGTCGCAGGTCACGCTATTGTACCGGTCGTTCCACGAACAGTATTTGTCGCATCTACCCTTGAAGTCCTTCAGTGACCTGGAAATTTGGGGTATCACTGCTGGTGATTACCCATACGACGGTTATTTGTCCGTGAGGCTGGAGTTCCTCGAGGCCGAGGTGGGAGTGTCTGAGACTCATGAGGCCTTGGTGCCGGTTTGCCTGGACCCAGTTGCGACTGGAGGTGTGTCAGTTCTGATAGGGACCAACACCCCTATTGTGCGGAGACTCCTGGGGCCCTGCAAGGAGAAGGCGGGTGAGGACTTATTGGGGACCCTGTCGGTGCACCCAGTGTTTCAAGCTGCCTGTAAGGATGTCTGTGGTCACACCGGGCGGGACAGGGAATTGGAAAGAGGAACTGTGTGGTGTGCCCAGTAGAAGACCAGGATGGTACAAACCGGTGAAGTGGCGAGTGTTTTGGGGATCCCCAGATATTGCGGAGTGCCTGAGGGTGAAGCCTTTTTAGTGGACAACCCGGAGTATCTCGAGGGGGATTCGAGATTCCCGGCTGGGGTGCTGGTGAGACCTGATCTACAGAAGCTCTCGGTGGTAGGGACACGCCGGGTGGTGGTGAGACCTGAGCTGCAGAAGCTCTCGGTGGTAGGGACACGCCGGGTGGTGGTGAGACCTGAGCTGCAGAAGCTCTCGGTGGTAGGGACACGCCGGGTGGTGGTGAGACCTGAGCTGCAGAAGCTCTCGGTGGTAGGGACACGCCGGGTGGTGGTGAGACCTGAGCTGCAGAAGCTCTCGGTGGTAGGGACACGCCGGGTGGTGGTGAGACCTGAGCTGCAGAAGCTCTCGGTGGTAGGGACACGCCGGGTGGTGGTGAGACCTGAGCTGCAGAAGCTCTCGGTGGTAGGGACACGCCGGGTGGTGGTGAGACCTGATCTGCAGAAGCTCTCGGTTGTAGGGACACGCCGGGTGCTGGTGAGACCTGAGCTGCAGAAGCTCTCGGTTGTAGGGACACGCCGGGTGGTGGTGAGACCTCATCTGCAGAAGCTCTCGGTGGTAGGGACACGCCGGGTGCTGGTGAGACCTGATCTGCAGAAGCTCTCGGTGGTAGGGACACGCCGGGTGCTGGAGAGACCTGATCTGCAGAAGCTCTCGGTGGTAGGGACACGCCGGGTGCTGGGGAGACCTGAGCTGCAGAAGCTCTCGGTGGTAGGGACACGCCGGGTGGTGGTGAGACCTGAGCTGCAGAAGCTCTCGGTGGTAGTGACACGCCGGGTGGTGGTGAGACATGAGCTGCAGAATCTCTCGGTGGTAGGGACACGCCGGGTGCTGGTGAGACCTGAGCTGCAGAAGCTCTCGGTGTAGGGACACGCCGGGTGCTGGTGAGACCTGAGCTGCAGAAGCTCTCGGTGGTAGGGACATGCCGGGTGGTGGTGAGACCTGAGCTGCAGAATCTCTCGGTGGTAGGGACACGCCGGGTGCTGGTGAGACCTGATCTGCAGAAGCTCTCGGAGGTAGGAACACGCCGGGTTGTGGTGAGACCTGAGCTGCAGAAGCTCTCGGTGGTAGGGACACGCCGGGTGCTGGTGAGACCTGAGCTGCAGAAGCTCTCGGTGGTACGGACACGCCGGGTTGTTGTGAGACCTGATCTGCAGAAGCTCTCGGTGTTAGGGACACGCCGGGTGGTGGTGAGACCTGATCTGCAGAAGCTCTCGGTGGTAGGGACACGCCGGGTGCTGGTGAGACCTGATCTGCAGAAGCTCTCGGTGGTAGGGACACGCCGGGTGGTGGTGAGACCTGATCTGCAGAAGCTCTCGGTGGTAGGGACACGCCGGGTGGTGATGAGACCTGAGCTGCAGAAGCTCTCGGTGGTAGGGACACGCCGGGTGGTGGTGAGACCTGATCTGCAGAAGCTCTCGGTGGTAGGGACACGCCGGGTGCTGGTGAGACCTGATCTGCAGAAGCTCTCGGTGGTAGGGACACGCCGGGTGGTGGTGAGACCTGATCTGCAGAAGCTCTCGGTGGTAGGGACACGCCGGGTGGTGGTGAGACCTGAGCTGCAGAAGCTCTCGCTGGTAGGGACACGCCGGGTGGTGGTGAGACCTGATCTGCAGAATCTCTCGGTGGTAGGGACACGCCGGGTGGTGGTGAGACGTGAGCTGCAGAAGCTCTCGGTGGTAGGGACAGGCCGGGTGGTGGTGAGACCTGAGCTGCAGAATCTCTCGGTGGTAGGGACAGGCCGGGTGGTGGTGAGACCTGAGCTGCAGAAGCTCTCGGTGGTAGGGACACGCCGGGTGCTGGTGAGACCTGAGCTGCAGAATCTCTCGGTGGTAGGGACAGGCCGGGTGGTGGTGAGACCTGAGCTGCAGAATCTCTCGGTGGTAGGGACACGCCGGGTGGTGGTGAGACCTGATCTGCAGAAGCTCTCGGTGGTAGGGACACGCCGGGTGGTGATGAGACCTGATCTGCAGAAGCTTTCGGTGGTAAGGACACGCCGGGTGCTGGTGAGACCTGAGCTGCAGAAGCTCTCGGTGGTAGGGACACGCCGGGTGGTGGTGAGACCTGAGCTGCAGAACCTCTCGGTGGTAGGGACACGCCGGGTGCTGGTGAACACCAGCAACACCACGCAACGGGAGGTCACTTTTAAACGAGGGATGCCCCGGCGCATTTTTTCCTGATGACATAGTGCCCCCGTGAGGCTCGCTGAGGGAGGGCAGTTGGAAAATAGGGATAAGTTGACTGCTGGGGCGTTTAACTCTGGGGCATCGCCTGTGCCTGCGGGTTGGAAGCGGAGGATGGTGGAGAAGATGTTGATGCTGAAAGATATTTTTCCCCTAAACGAGTGAAATGTGGGCTGTTCCAGCAGCACTCGTCACACGATCCGGATCACTGAAGACACCCCGTTTCGAGAAAGGTAGCGGCAAATGGCCCCTGAAAAAATGGAGAATGTACGGCAGCATTTGTGCAAGGTGAAGGAAGCTGGGCTCATTACGGAATGCCGCAGCCCTTATCGTCCCCGATAGTCGAGGCCAGGAAGTAAAATAGGAAGATCCGTATGTGTGGACTACAGGACCCTGAGCAGGCGCACCATCCCTGATCCGCAGGGTCGAAGACGCGCCGGCCTGTCTGAATGGAGCGAAGTGGTTCGGCGGGTTGGATTTGAGGAGTGGATAGTACCAGATCCCGATGAGCGAGGCGGATAAGGAGACGACGGCCTTTATATGCCCTCTGGTGGATTTTACCAGTTCTAAAAGATGCCCCAGGGCATATGGGGTCCCCTGCCACCTTCCAGAGGGTCATGGAGAAGACCGTGGGGGATATGAACCTGCTAGAAGTGCTGGTATATTTGGACGTCCTGAGTGTTTGGATCCACCTTGGAAGAACACGAAGCGAGACTAATGAAGGCGCTCAACCAGCTGAAGGATGAAGGGTTAAAACTTCCCCTGAACAAGTGCCAGTTTTGCCAGATGTCTGTTAGCTATGCTGGATATATAGCTACAGACCCGGCTAAGATCGAAGCGGTGACCACCTGGCCGAGTCCCCGGACTGTGAGCGCTCTGCGCTCGTCCTCGGGGTTCTGTGGATACGACCGGAGATTCGTGAAGCGCTACGCCAAGGTGAGCAATCCCTTGAACCAGCTTCTGCGTGGCGACCCTCCTCTGGGACAGAAAGGGAAAAGGAGAAGAGGAAGGGAGGCTGGAGAATATTTGGACCGGGCAGAGCCCTTCGGACAGAGATGGGATGACTAATGTGAAGCGGTTTTTCAGTCCCTGAAGGAGATGCTGACTTGGGAGTCGTTTCTGGCTTCTGCGGACCCCCGATTGTCCTATGTGGTGCACATCGATGCCAGTCAGCGGGGTTAGGGGCCGTCTTGTATCAGGATCAGGGCGCCGGGCTGACGTTCGGTAGCGTTTGCCAGCCGGAGTTTGTCACCCTTCCGAGGGGAACTGTCCCACCCTCAATTTGGAGTTTCTGGCGTTGAAATGGGTGGTTGTAGACAAGCTGAGTGACAATCTCTACGGGGCCAAGCACGAGGTGCGGACGGACAACAACCCGCTTACCTAAATCCTAATCTCGGCGAAACTGCACGCCACCGGTCATCGGTGGTTGGCCGCACTGTCTGCATATGATTTTATCCTGAAGTGCCGGCCGGGGAGACGGAATGACGATAAGACACTTTGTCTCCACGGAGACATGAGAACCTGGGGAGTGACGAGGAGTGGGAGAGCGTTCCTGCATCCGGGGTGAAGGGCATGTGTCAGTTTTCTATCACCGCGCAGGCCGAGGAAAAGGAGAGGCCAGACCGTGCAGACCCATCTGGGTTGCCTCCAACCCGATGTCACGCTTTAATTCGGAACATTAGTAGACATAATACATTCGATTCAACGCTTCTCTGCAGTTCGCGTTTTAATGACGGGGAAAAGTAACAGAAAAAGGAAGTCTACAGCTGCATTTCTGATACAAACCCCTCTCAGTAGCCTTTGACAAAACTACCGGCGAAGAGTTGGGAAGAATTGTTTTGCACGCCACAGCTGCCTTTCTGATACCATCCCCTCTCAGTCTGAGGGGAAGCTACACATCTCCATTGATGGGACAGACTGGGGCGTCGTGCAGCTTTAACTTCCCATTTAGGAAGGGGACGCGTGCTTTTTGAATGAAAAGGCAATAGTTACATATTTTGCACAGTTACAATGGAAATTGTAGGCAACCGAGCTCACTTTATCGGACACCAGTTTTCCAGGTTTCGGGAATATTTCTCCAGTTGTCACATCAATCCCTGGAATGGTCTATAGTCCAGTGAATTAGAATAGAATTCTACCAGTGTGAGGGAAATCGTTGGCTCATATTCTGCCATTGATGTAAATTCTGAATACAATTTCTGTCGGTGTAGCGATCACATCTCTGATTTTTGTTGTTTCTTCCGCCGCACAATTGAATTAATTTTCCTGACTTCAATAAACGCCGCAAATACTAACATTCGCTCACCTGGCTGCGGGAAATTTTAACCAGACATATAATTGACATGGAAATGCTTGTAAACTTCCTTCAAAGTTTACAACTCGATTTGGTTTCATCTACAGAGCCGAACACATAACATAACCAGATGTTTGACTCCACATTTCAGCTGCTCCCTGAATTTCCTCTGTGACAGAGTGTAGATACACGTGTTGGTGCAGGTGGAGAGAAACTGCAACATGAACCCAAACTGTTGCAGGATATACGTCGGGGTGTTCAAATATCTGTCAGTGTATGAGTAATTCTGAACTTGCCAGTTCATAATATATACAATGTCGGGTATCCACAACAATATGAAATTGGCTGACAGAGCGAACAACAAAATTATTGACTTTCTCCGGTTCTCCACCTCTGGATCATTCTTTTTCTCTGTGCTGTTCCTGAGCCCGCGGCGAACTTTGTTTGCCGCGATAATATGAGTGACTGTTAAAGCATTAAAAAGTAGAATCAAACCGATCGGCAATAAAGGTGTATTGATAATGTTAAACAACTGGAATGCTTTCCACGCTGGTAAAGTTCGGTAATCCATTGTCAAAATGCACCGCCAGGGTATTTTGTCAATGATACGGTAAGGTTCTATCGCAAAGTAGAATGGAACACATTTCGCACAACATCCTAAACACACAATTACTATCACAATAGTCGCTGTCCTCTCGGTGCAGTATCGTTCCCGCAGCTTTTGACTGCAGATTGCAATAAAGCGATCGAACGTGAAAGCCACCGTGAGCCAAACAGAGCAGCCCACGGTTGCGAGCCTCAGGACAATCGTCACGGTGCAAACCGGTGTAATGAGCAAAGGAAGGGCATAAACATAAATATTATTGATTTGTTCGATTGCAACAGATACAATAACAACCAATAAATCGGCTGCTGCCATTCCCACCAGGTAACGGGAGATGCATTTAGAGAGTCCGCAGTTTCTCAGAGACAGGATCACAATCGCCATTAAATTAACTGCAAGGAAGCAAAGAAAAGGTTAGGCTTATCGATCCACTCATCGAGGCAGACCCATCATTGTAGCGGCGACTGCTGAAGATTTTATATATTGGGGAAATAAAATAGACTCGGAGACTGTTTCTTCGGCGATAACATTTTGGAGTGGAGGATCGGAAGAGCTAAATGAATGTTTGGATGTCCAGCTGGCAAATAAACTTGAATCTTGTACTTTGCGACCGAAACGCAACATAAAGGCTTCTACCCTCTCATGTCGTGAGATGGATGTAAGAGTTAAAATAAATCTCGCCTTATCTGTTCTTATCTAAAATAAAACTGTCCAAAGAAGAATAACGCGCTAAAACGGAAAAGTTTCGCGGGGTACTTTTGCAAATTCAAAGACATTTCGACAAATAAGTACAGAAAAAAGTCTCCTTAGTTGCATGAAGACGGAGCGGAAAGAACAGCGAGTTGCCGAGAAACCGGGGAGCTCGCAGAGAGAGCAGCAGCGACACTAAAGATTTTGTTTTCATTTTAGTAAACATTTGAGTTTCCACATTGATGCAGAATCAGATTTGGAACAATGTGCGATGGAAGGCCGAGTAAGGTAAAATGCTAGAACAGTATCGATCGTAACACTCAATCAATTGATTATATTGACAAAATTGGTCGGACATGAGAACGGGTTAACAATTCCAGAGAAAGATGGAAGAATAAAATAAATATATACTTAAACCTGAACAGTTTTAAAACACTCATCAGATGAGGCACCATCTATAACAAATGCTACAAGAACAGAACACACACATACAGCAGTAGCCAATTCCAGTTACTTACCAGGGATACCAATCGCTACTAGAACAGGATAGTAAATACTCGCGATGTAGAAAATTGCTGGGTATCCCATTTTCTGTGTGAATCGGTGATCAGTTCAAAATGGTCCAGCTGCCGATATCTACTGCTGAATTCTTTGCAAGCTCTTATACAGGAGATGAAAGTGCCCTCTGACAATTAATCATACAACGTGATTAGCCACATTAGTGACAGCCCGCTAAACAAACAGTTCAGGATAGTTTTCATTTATATTAATTGCGTCATCGTGGAATTAAAATCTCTCCCTCGAAGGAATCACAAAAATAACAATTATTTTACTCTCAAATGATCATTAATTATAAAAATAGGCGAAATAGGCTCAAAAGTTGCTTTAGATGCAGAAGAAGCATTTGATAGATTGCAATGGGATATTTTGTTTACGGTATTGGAAAAATATAGATTAGGAGTATACTATATAAAATGGATTAAAACCTTAAATACTAATCCCAAAGCTAAAGTAGTGACAAATGGTCAAATTTCAACACCATTTCAGATAACAAGGTCAACTAGGCAAGGGTGTCCATTATCACCTGCTTTATTTGTGTTGGCCATAGAACCATTAGCAGAATTAATTAGAATGGACCCAGAATTTAAGGGTTTCAGAGTTAATGAGGAGGAATACAAGATTAACTTATATGCTGATGATGTTCTGCTTTATTTAACAAACCCATTGTACTCGTTGCGTAAATTATCCTCTAGATTAGAAGAATATGGGAAAATATCAGGCTACAAAATAAATTGGGATAAAAGTGAAATGTTACCTCTTACTAAAGGAGATTATAGTCAATGTCGATTAATAACTCAATTTAGATAGCCAATAAACGGTATAAAATATTTAAGTTTAAGAGTTGATAGTGATATAAAGAACTTATATATATTAAATTATTTACCATTATTGAAAGAAATTCAAGAAGATCTTGATAAACGGATGATATTACCAATAACATTAGTAGGTAGAGTAAATACCGTAAAAATGAATATATTCCCTAGATTACAATACTTATTCGAATCACTACCAATACAACTACCCCAGAATTTATTTCAAGAGTTAAATAAATCTGTGAGGAAGTTCCTTTGGAAAGGTAAAATGTCAAGAATATCGTTAGAAAAATTGAGAAAGAAATTTGATCTAGGAGGGTTACAACTTCCAAATGTTAATAATTTTAAAGCAAATTAGATTTATTGCATCTTTTTGTGATAATGATAAAGCGGCATGGATTAGAATAGAATTAGATAAATTAGGACAAAATACGCCAGAAGATTTTATATATAAATGGGAATCTAAATGGATACGGGAAAAGAAAGAATCTCCTATATTAAAACATTTGATTGATTTATGGAATAAGATGAATGTTGATGATAAGATAAACAAATCTTTATTAGCAAAGAGATCTTTAATTCAAAATAGACTTTTTCCTTTTACAATGGATAATCAACTTTTATATAATTGTTTTCAATAAGGGATTAGATATATAGAAGATTGTTTTGAAGGATGTATATTAATGTCAATTGATCAATTAAATAATAAATATAAAATATCAAACAACACTCTTTTTTGTTACTTCCAATTATTGGCTTATTAAAGAGAAAAATTGGGTCAAGCAATGTTATTGCCAAAATCTAATTAAATAGGAAATTTAATTCATAAAGGAAAAACTAAAAAAATTATTTCTTGTATGTATGGTTTGATTCAAAAACAGGCAATTAAACAAGGAATCAATAAGTCAAGATAAAAATGGGAAGTTGACTTGAATATTAAAATTGAAGAAAAAAATTGGTCAAGACAATGTCTGGATAGTATGACAAATACAATAGATGTCCGGTTAAGATTAGTGCAATATAATATTTTACATCAATTATATATTACACCACAAAAAATAAATGAATTAAACCTAAATTTATCTGATCAGTGTTTCCGATGTAACCAGGAAATCGGTACTTTTTTACATTCTACTTGGTCTTTTTCTAAAATTCAACCTTCTTGGACAAATGTAAGAGTTTTACTGGAACACATTATTAGAACACAACTTCCACATAATCCAATATTATTTTTATTAGGCGATATTGAAGGGATAAATCTGAAACCCAAATTGAATAAATATCAGAAGGAATTCATAAATATTGCACTGGCAGTAACCAAAAAGTCTATTGCAGTTATTTGGAAATCGGATTCATACTTAAGTATAGATCGTTAGAAGAACGAAATTTTCAGCAATATTCCACTTGAAAAAATTACATATATTTTAAGAGATAATATGAAATCTTTTTGAAAATTTAGCGCCCTTATTTACAAAAGACGGGATTAAATATATACGTGCTCCGATGATAAAATAATGTTTATCTGGGGGAATAAATGAATATATATATATTAAAGCTATTATGAACTCCGTGGAGCAGGTGGGGATCTTCCGATATCCAGGCATTCTTTCTTTCTTTCTTTTTTCTTCTTTTTCATTTCCTTTTCTGCTATAAGGATGTTAGGGCGAGGGGTTAAGGGGAGGGGGAATGGTAGCTAATTGTTTTCTTCTTTCTGTAATCATTTGAAAACAATTAAAAAATAGGCGAAGCGTATTAAGATTCTGAGGTTAAGGAAGGGGATTTAGTTCGATTGATCAATTCAATCATCTATTCCCGGAAGGGGAATGTTCACACCTCCTTCTTGCTTTCAGATTGGTTTGGTGCAGCAATAGTTTTCAATCTGGATGAGAACTAATTTAGTAAACGGTTAGATTAGTTACGTATCTCTAAGGTCAACTTAAATTCTAACTTGATATGGGAGTAGCGGGGTCATCTATCATTTATGGAAGGGCTCTGTTGCATGAAATTATCCTTAAACATGGAGAGACTAAATGTCATTTTGTTTTTTTTTGCACAGAACTGCATTGCTTAACACGAAGTAGTTGCAACATACATCCATTTCTCCACTGATATCGTGTGCCAATTCTTGTAGATGTGATATTTTCATACATTGTTCACTTGCATTCTGTTTATTTTAACTTGCAAATTGTACACAGCTCGCGGTGTCTCATGTGGGAAGGCAAATAACATCTCAGACTGTGCTTTATGCATTGATGAGGCGGGCTCCATATTTCCCTCACTGGAATCAGACACGTTGCATTTAAGTCTAATGATTTAATATTCGCCACAACAAAGTGACAAAATAACAATAACTTATAATCGCGCTGTGCCTGTGTGTATGGAGGTCCCATTCTTTCTTTATATATCCAATAAATCATGTCGGGACGGTTTTGTTGTCTCCATTCCCTTGCCTTGATTATATCTAAATGAAACACTGTACGGCCAATCGTGCTGTGTAACGAAAGACCGATTATCGTAGATAATATCTTTGTCACAGCTTGCACCTTTCGAACAATTTGGGGGTATATAGCATCCACGACAAATCTACATTTTTTTTCGATGAAATCTCATTTTGACTTCAGTCTAGCAGGTCTTTCCATCGCAAATGAGAACTCGTGTCCAAACCTCACTTCAAATTCGTTGTTCATAATGAAGTTTTCCCCTCTCGGGTTCTTTCACGAGTTTCAATATTCAGACCAAAAGACATGGGATTTAGGGGCAGGATTTGGCCATTTGTACCATCACGTCTTCCCCGCCATTTCAGTTGATCCAATTTTCCTCTCAGCGCCAACCTCCTGCCCTGAGCAATCAAACTGAGCTTTTAATACACCAAACGAATTGACTTCAACAATTGCATGAGGCAAAGAAGCCCACAGATTTGGCCAAAGAAATACATTTTCACCTCCGTTCAAAAGGACGCCCTGCTATTCTGAGGCTGTGCCCTCTGGACTTAGACTGTCCCACCACGGAGAACTTCCTATTGAACGTCTCACGCCTTGATTATATGCACATGGAACACCGTACGGCCGGTCATGTTCTCCAAAGAACAGATGAGTACATGGGAAATAGCAGCAGGAGTAGGACTCCTGGCCGTCCGAGACTGCTTCGTCATTCAATAAGATCGTCACTGATCTGACCCTATATTCATGTCCAACTACCCGCCCTTCCACCATAACCCTTAACTCCCCTACTACGCAAAAATCTATCCAACCCACTCCTAACTCTATTTAATGAGGTAGCCTCCATTGCTTCATTGGACAGAAAGTTGCACAGGCCCTCCACTCTGTGATAAGTTGTTCCTCCTTATCTCCGCCCTACAACTACTCCCCAGAATCTTGTCGTTATGTCTCCAAGATCGAGTCTCAGCAACAGGGGGAACAACGTTCCTGCTCTATCTTATCTGTCACGTTCATAATTTTATATGTTTCTATACGATTTCCCTTCATCGTTCTGAATTCCAGAGACTGAATCTCTCCTCATAGTTTAACCCCCTCGTGTCTGGAATCAAACTGGTGAAACTCCTCCGCCAGTGTATCTTTCCTCAAGTCAGGAGACGAGAACTTCACACAGTGCTCCAGGTGCGGCCTCACTAGTCCCCTGTACAGTTGCAGCATAACCTCTCTGTTCTTTAATTCAATCCTTCTATCAATGAAGGACAACATTCCATTTGTCTTCTCGATTGCTTTTTGCAGCTGCAAGCTAACATTTTGAGATTCATGCACAAGAACTAACAAGTTCTCCTCCACAGCGGCATGCTGCAATCCTTTACCATTTAAACAATAGACTGAACTTCCTCTTTTCCTTCTAAAGTTGGCGACCTTATATTTACTGCCATTGGTCTCCATCTGCCAGACCCTTGTCCACTCAATTAACCGCTCTATATCGCTTTTCAGACTCTCTGTATCCTCTGCACAATTTGCTTTCGCATTCAATTTATTGTCATCAGCATCTTTAGATACAATACACTCAATCCCGTCTTCCAGACCGTTCATGTATATCGTGAACAGTTGTGGCCTCAGCTCCGACCTCGGGGCAAACCGCTCACTGCTGATTGACAACCACAGTAACACCCATGTAACCCAATCCTCTATCCATGCTAATAACTCTATGCATCCTTAACTTACGGAAACAAGTTTTTTATGTAACACATTATCGAACGCTCTCTGAAAGTAAAAGTAAATAACACCTGTCTGTTCCCCTGTAAACTCTCCGCTCGCTGTAGCCTCAAATAACTCTTGTAACTTTGTTAAACACGGCTTGCTTAAGCTGGATCCCGGCTGCATCTGTACCATGGATTCATTTGTTTCCAGACGCTTCGCTTTTCCTTCTTTACCGATAGCTTCATGCTTTTACCCATTACAGATGTTAAACCAATTGGCCTGTAGTTACCTAGCCATTGTCTACAGCTTTTCTTCAATTTGCTTGACATTTTCTTGACATTTACTTTCTTCCAATCCGCCGGGATCTGCCGAAAGACCAGAGAATTTTCGTAAGTTATCACGAATGAAAGACGGACCTGCAATTCTACGCATTTCCTAAATATTTCGGGCCCAAAGGGGAAGTTTTACCTTTGTCAATTCCGGAACACTTGGTTTGTTAACTAACCACTGACAACATCGAATCAGAGGAACTGGTATCATTCTGAATTATACAGCCATTTCTTTAAATCAATTTGTTAAGCTTTCCCTCTGCTGGAATAACTTCTCATTTCTTTGTTTCTAGTTTAACTGCGATTGTCTCCGGGAACATGAGGAATTTCGAAATGCATCGCCCAGACCAGGTGGAATTATCTTCGTTGCGATTATTCAGGCATATTAGCTCTGTTATGATTGTTTATATTTTCGCTCAGGCTATTGTACCAAGAGTTGTAAGTAGGGACAGTGTCGTCTGAGTCACAGTGGGCTTCACTTTCAATTACTTTATCGCAGCTTGTTGACAAACGTTGCGGGAACGAATTTGCACCAGGAAAACAACCACTGTGGTTATAATGATGATGTCGTTCGTTCTGTCAGCCAATTTCAACAAACCTAGTTAGTATCTTCCATCATCTGGCAGTTACCAAACAACAGCTCGCATGCATGGTGCAAATGATGAGTTTGGGGGCCAACACGTGTATCTTTGGCCTAATGCACGCAAAGTTCAGGGAAGAGCTGAAGAATGGAAGGAAGTACATGTTTACATTCAGTCGGCTGTTTTATAGAGAACGCACGACTCCTGTCGCACAGTGGCAGAGTGTGCAGACTAAAGCTGTGAACCATCAGTGCGATTGGCTGGTCTGCCACTTATTCACTGAATCAAAAATTCCTGGGATTACAGAGACTGAAATAACCTCTTCCACCCAATTGGTCTTTATGGTCAAGACGCCAATCTTCGTTAATCCCATGCTTGCTTGTCAGCTATAGGCAGCAAAACTGTCTAAATGTTTGTTAATCATTTCCATTTCACCTATCTTTACCGGTTCGTTCAGTACATTCAACAACTTCTGTGTGAAAATAATTTTCTTTTCAACATGTTAACTCGTAGTGTTGACATATTTCAGAGCATCGCTATAAGCGGAACGCGCCATATTTCCTGTCTCAAGCCAAAGTAAATAAATTAATTCATAAAGGTATCCGCTTGGCTTTTGGGAAACATTTAGATCTGATGAAAGTTTCATCATTACTTCAGTTAGGATGGCGTTTCGCAGGTCTGGCATTTATTCATGAATCAGAGATTTGTGGGTTTATAAAGACTGAAATATGCGCTTTTGCCCAACTGGTCTTTATAGCCAAAACATCTGTTTACACTAATCTCAAGGCTGCTTGTCTTCCTTATCAAGATAATCCGATTCTACCCATATAAATATCCAAATGTCTGTTAATGATTACAGTTTTACTTATCTCTACCGGTTCTGTCAGTTCGTTTCATCAATTCACCAATGTTTCTTTGAAAATACTTTCCTCTTTAGCCTGATAAATCGTAGTGTGGACATATTTCTGGGCATCGCTATAAGCTGAACGCACCATATTTCCTGTCCATTTCCAAAGTAAATATATTAATTCATGAAGGCATCTCTTGTCCATTGCCGTCCAGTTACATCCGCCGAAGGTTGCATCTTTAGTTTAATTCGGATCGGAAACTGGAACAAACAGCGATGTATTGCCGAAATTGTTACTGCGTTCAATGAAGTTTATTACAGGAAGGATGTCAACTTCAGAGAGGGTGCCGAAGGGATTCACCAGGATGCTGTTTCGACTTTGAAGCTAAGTTAACCGAGCTAAAACTTTTCTTTCGGTGCAAAGGAGGATGAGGGGTGAATTGTTACAGATATACTGGATAATGACAGTCATTGAAAGAATTATTTTTCCCATTGCGGAAATAACCAATATAAGAGGGCATTATGTTAAGGAAATGGGAAGTAAGTATAATGGTGGGTGTAAGAGAAAAGCAGTTTAAGCAGAGTAGTGTCTGCGTGGAACATTCTCCTAGGGACGGTGATAGGTAAAGATACTTTCGGGACATTTATCAAAGTGTCCACACGTAAATAGATGATAGTAAAATGGAGTCTTTGTAGGAGTGCTGTGCATTACTGAGCATTACTGCGCTGTAATGATTATTCTAAGTCTTTAAGTTGTTTGAGCAGTTTCTGAAAGAAGGAAATTGGAAGCGTGGATTTTTGTGTTGTCTTTCCCGCATTATTTTTAAATCTTTATTTTTACTGTTTTCGTCTGCCCATGTGTAATCCAGTGTTGGAAATTCAGTATTACAGACGGTGCTGGAAATTCTGTCTGTATTCCAGACACGAAATTCCACAAGTCAGAGAGAATTGTCCTTTGCGGAAATTAATGACTGATTTTCATTTAATTAGGGAAATGAAATGTCGTATTTTGTAAGAACGAGTGGAATAATTCTGGAGCCATCTTAAAAGTAGACTTCCCGCACCGCTTTTCTATCGAATGTTAAGCTACACTGCACAAAATTTCCAATGCACTGATTTTGAAATTCGAGCTCATAAGAAAAAGTGGTTTTATGTAAGCATTGTGTTTCTCTTTAATACTAGTGAGCAGACAAGATTTCTTTTATCAATGTTGGTAAATATGTTGCATTTCACTCAAGATTCAGTGTTTATTCCAGTAAAATAACCAGCATAATTTCACCTCACAACAATTTCCTATTACTGACAGTAACATCACCTTTATAATGAAAAAAAAACATCTAATTCCCTGATCATGGCGTGCGTCTGAGTTAAACAAGAGTTCTTAAATCTCGAGGTGAGCTGTCCTGTGATCCCCTCACATCCATCTGTCATCAACGGATCCCGTCTTTACCGAGAAAATATATCTGCCATTCCAGGAATGAGCCCAGTAAACGATGTTCCACTTCCTCGACACCGAGCTGACATTTCATCCATTCTTCCTCAGTGCAGTCGGCTCTCAAAAGGCGTGGTAAATTTGCAGCAAGTTCATACCGATTTCTGCACCGTCCTTTTCTTTTATCCAGTCCATCATATTTCAGTTCATAATGAATTTGCCTTCGTCACGACTGACTCAACCTGCAATAAAGTTTCAGAGAATCCTGCACTTGGACTTCCAAGTCCCTCATCTCCTCAGTTGTTATTGTTTTCTTTTTTTTTGTCATACACTTCCGACAGTGTATTTCATCTGTGACTTCTTTGTCCATTCTCCTCATCGGTATCCATCGTTCTGCAGCTTTCTGCTTCCTCAATCTTAACTGACCCTCCGCCTATCTTTCTAAAGTCTACCTACTTGACCACAATCAATCAATGATTCAGCCACATTATTGACGTATACAATAAAAAGAAACGACCCTAACACAAACCCCTGTCGGATACCAACTGTCACCGGCATCAGCCAGAAACTCTCCCTGTGTTCCTGCTCTTTGATTCCTGCAAATCCGAGAGTGCTTCACCCATGCTATTGTACTTCATGTAACAACATGCGCTCTTGATAGTGAATGATCAGCCATGATCTCAGAATGGCGGTGCAGACTCGAGGGGCCGAATGGTCAACTTCTGCACCTATTGTCTATTGTCTATTGTCTTCACTTGTTAGGTTTCAAAAGTGTTTTTATTTTCATTCAATCGAGAACATAATACTTGATTGCAGATATTTACTCTGCATGCCTGTGACTTGCATGGGCTGCACTTCTGTCCTGACAGAAACTTTAAATGCTTTTCCGTAGACACTGCCTGGCCTGCTGAGTTCCTCCAGCATTGTGTGTGTGTGTGTGTGTGTTGGTTGGATTTCCAGCAGCTGCAGATGTTCTGGTGCCCTGTGTGTGGGTGGAATGCTCTGTCTGTGGATGATACAAAGATTGGTGACATTATGGATTGTTTAGAAGGGATACTGCAGGATATATTTCCCTTGCGGATATGGAGAGGGAATCACCAGATGGGTTTACTGGGTCATTGCATCTTTGAAAAACAAATGATAAGAGACAAAACACAGCTAATGATATGACTTCAAACAAATTGACGTACAGAGAATCCTTCGGGTCCAACTCTGTTTCCCACTGAAATTGACTCTCATGTTGATGGAGTGACTGAGAAAGCACATGCCATGACGGGCACTGGAGCAGGGAAAGCTGAGGAAAACTCCTGAAACCAGTTTATGAGACCCGGAGAGTCATAGATTGGGTAGCGGATAACTGTCATTCTCAGAGAGATAAAGGGTATCATATCACAGGCCATGAACTTGACGTCAGACGGGTAACTTCAAAGGACATGTGTTGGGCACTAATGTATTCCCAGGGAGAATGAAAGTCGCCACTGCGGTTACTCTGTTGCATTTATGTCTTTCCATGCACTGTCTACATGCAAGTGTTATGCAGTTGCTCCACTGACCCTCGTTGGCATTTGGGAGACCTCTGATACAACCCGATCATTGTCAGGACTCACTGCCCGTTGCTCCCTTGGCTTTTAGAACAGCAATGATGGTCCTCCTTCTCTGTCTGTCCTTGGTAACACACAGGGATAGAAATATTCTGCATTGATGTTTTAACCGCTCATGCTGGCGAGCCCTGAGCTGAACTCCGTACCTGGACTACGGGTTGGCTACTCCTGGTCTGGCCTCTGCTGTTTGAGGTGTTTGGCAAGGGTGATTATACCCAGAGTCCAGGCTCAAGATCCTGACTCCAGCCAGCACAGCTCTCAGCCACACTGAAGCACCTGACTCTCCAAACCCCTTGTGGTCCTCTTGAAGGTTCACAGATATTTCAGCTTCCGTATCGCTGAACACAGGAAATTCAGTGGTTGGAACCTGCACCAGGGCTGGATCATCCTGATGCGGTTTTCGACCGTAACACTCACCATTTATTTCACTCCATAGTCACTGCCTGAACCTCCGGGAATGCGTGTGTGTGACGTTCTGTATTACAATGCCCCAGCGTACAGTGTCATATTGAATGAACCCTCCAGCCTGTCCTCGGCGCCACGTAGAAGATCATGAATAATCCCTGTTGTGCTCCATAAGTTACATATCTCTCGCTGGAAAATTTAGAACTCTGTGTTTTGTTGCGACTCGAAAAGCCCTCAATCCATGGCAAAACACGTCTAATATTCACATCTATTTTCCTTTTAGTATATAACCCTATATTTCATGTGGATACTTGAAATCCATCTTTAGTGAATTGCAGTTCAAGTCAAGAGGTTCAATATAAGAGTTCTCTCATGTTAACGCTGCAAGATACCCAGGAGGCAGGAGATTGTTGGTCTCTCCTGTCAGTGTTTTACTGATTTCTGTACTTGAAGTGTTGGTGTTGTACTCGGGTCTAACAGTGGACAAGATTGCCGAGTGCGAGCTAGTTAGAGTGTTCACTGCCCAGCGCGTTGCGTTATTTACAGTCTGTGTGTGTCTTCATTTGTAGAGTTTATTGCCCTCACAGAAAACTTCTGACCATTTCTGTACTCCTCAGTTTCTGTGTGTACGGGTTGGTCGGATTGGGGGGAGGGTTGGGTGTTGTGGTGGGGGGAGTGGGTGGAGGATGGGTGTTTTTTGTGCGGACTGGGGGGAGGTGTGGGTGTTGGTTCGGGCGGTCTGGAGGGAGGACTGGCAGTTGGGCTGGGCGGACAGGAGGGAGGGGTGGGTTTTGGAGTCGGGGGAGTGGAGAGAGGGGTGGGTTTTGGGTTGGGCGGAACGGGAGGGCTGGATGTTGGGTCGTGCGAACTGGGGAGAGGGGTGTGTGTTGGGGTGGGGGGAGTGGGGGAGGGTTGGGTGTTGTGTTGGGCGGACTGGGAGGAGGAGTGGGGGTTGGGCTGGGCGGACTGGGGGGAGGGGTGGCTGTTGGGCTGGGTGGACTGGGGGAGGATGTTGAGTGGCGTTGACTGGGGGATGGTTAGGTATTGGGCTGGAAAAAGTGTGGACTTTCTCGTGTTGAAATATTCCGGTGTAAAGCTCCCTGTCCACACAGGGCCGAGTGTGGTCTGTGCTGGGTTGGGATTCGACAAAGTAGATTTCGTTTCCCATGTCTTATCTGCACAGCCGAGTGCGGGGGGGGGGGGTTGTGTTGGGGTGGGGGAAGTGGGGTCTTTCCGGTGTTGAAATATTCCGGTCCACACTGGGCAGAGTGAGGTCTGTGCTGGGTCGTGAGGACTGAGGGGAGGGTTGAGTGTTGGGTTGCGTTGGGCGGACTGGGGGGAGGTGTGGGTGTTGGGCTGGGAGGACTGAGGGGAGGGGGTAGCTGTTGGGTTGGGCGGACTGGGGGGAGGGGTGGGTGTTGTGTTGGGCGGACTGGGGGGAGGGGTGGGTGTTGGGTTGGGCGGACTGGTGGAGGGGTGGTTGTTGTGGTGGGCGGACTGGGGGAGGGGTGGGTGTTGGGTTGGGCGGACTGGGGGGGAGGGGTGGGTGATGGGTTGGGCGGACTGTGGGGAGGGGTGGGTGTTGGGCTGGGAGGACTGAGGGGAGGGGGTGGGTGTTGGGTTGGGCGGACTGGGGGAGGGGTGGGTGTTGGGTTGGGCGGACTGGGGGGGAGGGGTGTGTGATGTGTTGGGCGGACTGTGGGGAGGGGTGGGTGTCGGGGTGGGGGAAGTGGGGTCTTTCTCGTGTTGAAATATTCCGGTGTAAAGCTCCCTGTCCACACTGGGCAGAGTGAGGTCTGTGTTGGGTCGGGAGTCCACAATGTAGACTTCGTTTCCCATGTCTTATCTGCACAGCCGAGTGGCTGGTGCTGTGAACGCGCTCTGTGTTGTATCTCTAAAGTAATAAACAAACAATTCAGTACTTCCGTCCTCCATTATTCTGGCCCCGCTGCAATTCCGTTCCGCGTGACACGATCGCCCCTTCACCGGCCACTAAATGGTATCTGCTGAGCTGCAGCATCGGTGTGAGACCTGGCCACACAACTGTAAAATACCAAGTATTGCCAGCGAGCCCACTGGTTAGGGCTGCTGCGCCCCTTCATCTGAGATGATGCCCCTCGTTATTGTAACAGACCCACCTGCCTTGGAAGAGGGCCCAATGGTCCCCAAAACAGAAAGTATCTCACTGAACCGACTACTCAGCCACACATTTAACTGCACTACCTTCCTAGTTCTCAGCCCGCTTTCACGCAGAACAGGGGGTGATCCTGGGAACAACACAATGAAGGACATTCTCACTGTGTCTGCTCGGACTCAATCTTAGCACCGGCATCAGTGAAGTAACGCTTCACTCTCAAGGATTCCTCATGGCCGCAGTTAAAGCTGTGTGTGCCTTTGACTGACTCAGCAACAACACAGAACATCAATGCACATGAAGAGCCCCTCAGCTCACGATGCCTGTCCTGTGCCAAATAAAACTAAATCCCCTCTGCTTGTGTGTCAATATCTCCCAGGTTCCTACATATTCATGTGCCCATCTGAAAGCTCTTAATTACATTATCGGAAATACTTCCTCCTGCGCGTACCGGGCACCGTTTAATCTCAAGTTAATGAAATAATCTCGCACGCACATCTTTGAAAATACTCTCTCTCTCAGCTTAATGCTGTGACTTCTGGTAACGGACATTTTCCTAATGCTGAATGTCTACTCCACTACGGTCTTCAGTATTTTATTAAATTCCGTCAAGTCTTTCCTCAGCCCGCTAACCACCGAGGAGAACAGTCCCCGCAGGTCTAACTGAAACCCTCTCGTCCAGACAACATCCAAGCAAAATATTTGCACCATGTTCAGTTACGTTTCATCCTTCCTACGGTGTGGCGAACGGAATGGCACACGGTGATCCAAGTGCGACGGAATTAATAATTTCGACAACTATAACACGATATTCCAGCACCGCTGACGCCTCTGTGATGACGACAAGCATGCTGCGCATTTCCTTCTCCATCCGGTCTGCATGGACCAGAACAGAGGCACGTCCATTCACAGGAGAGATGACGATGGAATTTCTTTAGGCTGAGGGTTGTGAATCTGTGGTATTCATTGCCATCGGCTTCCGCAGGTTCTTATATTTGTTCGGCGTTTTGAAATCATGAGATATACGGGCGTGGTATCAGTATTTGTTTGGGATTTTGCTAGTTAATGCTGTCGCCAGGGGCATTAGCAGCAACGGACGGACAAGGCAGAGACTAAACTGTCCCCTCCAAGGAAGGCACATCGCTCATTTTATCCACATTGAACTCAGTTCGTCTTATTGGTGCACCTGATATTGGCAATGTTATATTGATCAGCAAACTGAAGGAGCTAGTGTTTATTAAAAAGAAATGATGATATATGATGATGAAATGTATGTTTAACGATTCAAGCATTGCAAAACAGAGCTGCACTAACCCTCTCCACGGAATATGTTTCGAAACAGGATTGAATGAATGTCATTCTAATTCTCTTTGAAGAGCTAAATATAAAAGACAATGACACAATAAGTAGTTACACTGTGTGTTTGTTCATTGGGTTGTGTCTAATCAGACGAATGGGAGCACTAAGGGATTTAAGCGCGGTTCCGACTGGTGTATAAGAACTCTTTGAAACAGAGCATGCAGGCATTTGGGATATTTTGCGCTTTTTGCTGCTTCACGTAGAAAATGGGATACTCCGCAATTTACAACGTCATCAGAATTTACTACCCAGTGCTTGCTGCACTCGGAATTCCGGGTAATGTTATGTGTTTCTGTTACTCTCGGGGTATCGTAGACTAAATGAACCTTGACTCATTGTTGCATTTCCGGTCCAGTGCATTGGACGGTGAAAAGAAACCTTCACTCTAATTTATACTCTAATTGTAATTCTCGTTAATTAATATGTTTAATCTTACACTGATATATTATTTAGGTGTTTGATACAGTTTTATACTATCGTGGACACAACTGTATTCCAGAAATGTTTAAGTGTGCTTACAAAACGCGCAGACCGAGTCTACCGCACCCACAATGCCGGCGAAACCCTGTCCAACAAGCAGAATTTATATAGAGGAAGAAATGTTCGAGGAGACCCTTCAGCAGGACTTCATCAGATCAGTTTGCAAAGATACCACTTCGCGTAACATCCTGATAGCGACAGTACTGACTGACCAGATCCGGTCAACGCTGAGCCCGCCCTGTGCCGTAATATCTTCCTCTGAGGTCCGGCCTTCCCGGCACGATTCCTCTCATAAAATCCTCAAATTTCACTGTAGGGACGAGGAGACTCGATGCACCTCAGTTATTAAATCTCAAAGTATTATCAGCTGTTCCCGCATCTCCCGGTGTTAAATTACTTCTTCCTCCCCTGTCATCATAAGCTGAGAGAATTGAAAAAAAAACGTCTTTTTATGTTCCAAGTGGTTTAGTTTTAAAATTCAAATTAATACATAACCAATATAGTTTTATTCAGTGAAATAATTAAGTGGTAGAACGGTCCCGCGCCCTTTTCTATTTGTTCTGAAACTACATTAAATATGGCCAACCCTCCGAGGTCCCTCGATCCTGAATGTTTCAGTGGAGTTACCTTGGTATCTGCCATTGATGTTCAATCAGCGAACGTGACTCTTTCTCAGGGGTCCTCCCCGATAGCGGAGAAAATGCAGCCATGCAGATGAAGTATGATTTTTCAGAGTAGTCTGTGGGACAATTATTTGTCTGATTCTCCAAAGAAGAATACGATTTTCGTCAAACCAGCGGCTGCGGCGATCACTCCATTACCTTGCCTTTCCAGCGCGACTGTCTGCTGAAGTGAGGAGTATCATGTGTGTCCGGTTGTATTAACCTCCCGTTCAGTGGCTTCCCCCTTTCTCATTTTCTTTTTAACGATCCCAACAATTATTATTCAATGTGCCGAATTTAACGTTCGGGCATTGCCTTCAAATTAATTTTGATTTTTATGATCATGCGCATTTCCCACGATTAATTCACTGATCGCATCTGTCTCGACAAAGCTCTGTTTAGCTCACCCGTGGTGCCCATTCGCAAGTTTGGCATCTCACTTTTCGTGGGCATCTAGTATTCAGGACACATCGCTGGTCCGTCCCTTGTTCTGACAGAGAGCGTAGAGTGTGAATCTGGATTTAACATGCATTCTTGATCTTTATTCGATGTAATTATGAAATAATTTCATTTTAAACGGAAGCCAATTAAATGATCGCTTTTAAAGAATTTTAATTACGTCATATTGTCTGAAACTAAAATCACTCTGTCCGCCATCCGTGCCGCTCTCCGCAAGACGCTTTCCTATCAAAGACAGCTCTTGATAAGTTCGCCTTCCCTGACTGGGATACGGCCCGTTACCAACTGCATAACAGAGCTGCCTAAGGGTTAACTGCTGGATGTGAAACTGGCGAGATGTAAATCGTGTATTAAGTGGAATGATACACTGACACCAAACTATAGCCTGTTCGACTATTACTCACAGTTGGCAAATAAAGTCACACGAATTATTCTACGGTTACCAATGGTATGTTTTAATAATTTATTTCAGTTAATTTAACGGCGATTGTGATCCTGTCCCGCGGGAAGTGCGGTCTGTCCAAATGCATCACTCTCTACCTTGTGGCCATGGCGGTGGCCGATCTGATGGTGGTTATCGTTGTTATTATACTGCAGAGGATAAATTATATCTATCTGTATGCTAATTTCTTGCTCGTAACTCCGACGTGTTCTCTGCTACTGATCCTGGGTCTCGCAAGCTTGGACTGTTCTGTCTGGTTGACGGTAGCTTTCACTTTTGATCGGTGCGTCGCCATTTGCTGTGAGAAGCTGCGGAACCGATATTGCACCGAGAGAACAGCGACTGTGGTGGTAGCAACAGTGAGTGCGGCGTGTTGTGCCCCAGCCATTCCATATTACTTTGCAATGGATCGATGGCGTTGTGTTACTACAGCTGATTATTCCACATTAGCCTTCTGGAGAGCCTACGAGGTATTTGACATCATCTTAACACCGTTACTACCAATATGTTTAATTGTGCTCTTTAATGTTTCAACTGTCAAACGTATCATAGCGACAAATAGAGTTCGCCAGGGACTTCGAAAAAGCGGTGAGAATTGTAATGACCCGGAGATAGCAAACCGGAGAAAGTCAATGATACTGTTGTTCGCACTTTCAGCCAATTTCATATTATTTTGGATGCCCTATGCTGTGCATTCTGTGAACTGGCAATCCGAAAACTATTTCTACACAGACAGATATTTGAGTACATCGCCATATATCCTGCAGGTATGTGGGTTGATGCTGTCTTCTCTCAGTTGCTGCACCAACACGTGTATCTATGGCCTGACACAGAGAAAATTCAGGGAGGAGCTGAAGAATGGCGTATTGTATGTGCTTGTAGCAACGGGAAAGACATGCAAATGAAGTGCAAACACAATTATTACTTCTTGCAACTTCAAAACCATTAATTCGAATAGTATTTCATTTGAGCTTCAGGCGAACCTGTTTTGGTATCTCACTGTTCAAAACGATTTACGTGAGTTAAGCAGGGTTTAAATTATTATTATCATCAAGGAATGTAATTCACTCCGATATCATGTAATTTCAATCCATTATATTTGATTGCACCGTATCTTAGCCTACGAACAGGAATGAATCTCACCCATTTGGAAGAGCATTTGATTTGAGTTTCAAGCGATTGCTATTTCAGAATCTCCCTCTCCAGTCATCAGCGGGTGTTAAGGAACAGGGCTTAACTTATTAATACCTTCATGGAAAGACTTCTGACTGGGATATAATAAAACTTCAATAAACTATGGCTGATTACAAGGTACCTGAGCATTTGAACAGGAATTAATTTAATTCGGGCAGTGGGAAAACTGTTGACAAAATCTCTGCATGGTATTAAAACGCATAATATATGAAAATATATTATTGTTTAATCCGAAATTCATCATTATTGCCTCGTCTTTTACGGCATTTATGTTTCATATTATTGTCTCTGAATATCAGCATCAGATGGTAAATGCAATGTAATTGTTGTAGAATGATTTAGATGTTCTCCCCATCTCAGCAACATTTCCGTGCCAGAATAGTCCGGAATCGAGACGTAACAAGGATTCCTTTATTCTTACCAGTCACAAATGTGACGTGATCAGCAGGGGCTTGGTCTTTGTACTTAAGCAATGCTGACGCTTTGAAATACATTAATGCGAGCTGCTTCACTATTGTCAGTCTTTGGTCATTGCAGAGGCATTAACAGTTGATATGTTTTGGTCGTTTGGAGATTGAGGAGGGATTACTGATGATTTTTCAAGAATCGCTGGATTCTGGCATTGTATCTGATTTCTGGAAAATTACAAATGTTACTCCGCCAGTTAAGAAGGGTGGGAGGCAGCAGAAAGACATCTATGGACTTGTTAGCCTGACATCAGTGTTCGGGAAAATTATGCAATGGGTTAAGCATGAGGTTATGGAATACCGGGAAGCACACAAGATAGGCCAAAGCCAGCATGGTTTTCTGAAAGGAAAATCCTTTCTGACTAACCTACTGCAATTGCTTTGAGGAAATTACAGACAGACAGGGTGGACAAAGGAGATGCAGTAGATGCCGTGTACTTGAATTTTCAGAAAGCCTTTGACAAAGCGCAGCACATGAGGCTGCTTATCAAGATTGGAGCCCATGGTATTACTAGGGAGTAACTAGCATGGGTGGAGCATTGGCTGATCGGCAGAAAGCAGAACGTGGGAATAAAGGGATCCTATTCTGGCTGGCTGCCGCTTACCAGTGGAGTTTCACAGAGATCAGTTTTGGGACCGCTGCTTTTTACGATGTGTGTCAATGATTTGGACTATGCGATTAATGGACGTGGCCATATTTGCAGATGATACCGAGATAGGTGGAGGAAAGGGTTGTGTTGAGGAACTAGAACGTCTGCAGAGAGACATAGATATTTTAGGGAACTGGCAAAGAGGTGGCAAATCTTCGAAAATGTATGGATTTACACTTCGTTGGAAGAAATAAACAGCCGGACTATTATTCCGATGGTGAGAGACGTCACAATTCAGAGATGTGAAGAGAATTGGAGTCCTTGTGCAGCATACCCTAAAGGCTAGCCTCCAGGTTGAGTCGGTTGTGAAGAAGGCGAATGGGATGTTAGCATTTATTTTCAGAGGTATAGGATATAAGAGCAGGGATGTCATGCTGAGGCTCTATAAGGTACTCGTGTGACCACACTTGGAGCATTGTGTGCAGTTTTGGGCTCCGTATTTTGGAGAGGATATACTGACATTGGAGAGGATTCAGAGAAGATTCACAAGAATGATTCCAGGAATGAAAGGGTTATCTTCCGGGTAAGGTACGACCAGCCCTATGGTGTATTCCCTGGAATTCAGGAGAATGTAGGGTAATCTCAAAGAAACTTTACCAATGTTTAACGGCTTGAAAAGATTAGATATGGCACCGTTATTTCTCATGGTAGGGCAGTCTAGGACAAGAGGGCACGGCTTCAGCATTGAGGACGTACATTTAGAACAGAATTGTGGAGAGAGTACTTCAGTCAGAGGGTGGTAAATCGGTAGAATTTGTTGTAGAGGGTAAGTCATAGTGTACATTTAAGGCAGATAGGTTCTTAATTAGCCAGGGCATCAAAGGGTATGGTGTGAGGGCAGTGAAGTGGGGATGACAGCAATAATTGGATCAGCCCATGATTGAATGGCAGAGCAGACTCGATGGTCCGAATAGCCTCCTTCTCGTCGTTTATCATGTGGTCGTATGGTCATAAAAAAAAAACTTGGAACATGTTTATCGTTTGGACCATAAGACCATAGGGGAAGAAGTAAGCCCTTTTGCCCATCGAGTCTGCTCCGCCATTTAATCATGTCTGGTGCCATGATATCTTGAGACCAAAATTCTACTGCCTTCTCACCAGATCATTCATGCCCCTTACCAATTAAGAATATATCATTCTGCCTTAAATATAGATAAAGACTAGTCCTCACAGCTCCCCGCGACAAATAATTCCACAGATTCCCCACTCTCTGGCTGCAGAAACTCCTCCCTATCTCCATTCGAAAAGGAAACCCTTCCTTTCTGGTACTGTGTCTTCTGATCATAGACTCGAACACCGTAGGAAACATCATCTCCACATCCACTCTATTGAGCCCTTTCACCATCCAATAGGTTTCCATTCGGGCAGCATTCATTCTTCTGAATTCCACTGACTAGAGATCATTTTCGGGAACCTCCATTGAACCCTCTCCAGTTCAGTACATTCTTTCTAAGACAGTGTACCGGGAACCACTCACTTACAGGAAGTGAAACCTCACGAGTACTTCTAAAGTCTCAGCATTACATCCTTTCTTTTATACTCTAGTGTTCCTGAAATGAAGGTTAACATCCCGTTTGCCTACTTCAGCACAGACACAAACTGCATATTAACCCTGACGAAATGATGGACACGGGCTGCCATGTCCCTTTGCGACTCGATAATTTTGTATGTTCTCTCTATTTAGAAAATTATGAACCTTTTCATTTCTTCTAACAAAGTGCATGACCATAAACTTCCCGATATGTATTCTATCTGTCATTTCTGTGCCTGTTCTCCTAATCTGTCTACGTCATTCTTCAGCCACTCTACCTCCTCAAAACTACCTGCCCTTCGATATATCTGCATATCGTCTGCAACAAAACCATCAATTCCATCATCCAGATCATTGATATGCAACGTAAAATGAATTGACCCGCCACAGACCCCTGTGAACACAATTGGACACTTGCAGCTAACGAGAACAGGCTTTCTTTATTCTCCAGCTTTGCCTCCGGCCAGTCAGCCGATGTCTTATCCATGCTCGAATCTTTTCTGCATTACCGCGATCGCATGGCTTGTTAAGAGGCCACACGCGTGACACTTTGCCGTAGACATTCTGAGCATCAAGCGCACATTCACCGACTCACCTCGGTCTGTGCTGCTTGTCATTTCTGCAGCGAATTTCAAAAGATTTTCCCTTGAGAAAACTCTGCTGCCTACGGCCTATTTTATCATGTGCCTTCAAGTAATCTGAGATCTCACCCTGCATAATCGTCCCCAACAGCTTTCCAAACACAGAGGTCAGACTAACCAGCCTATGTTTCATTTCTCCTGCCCCGTCCCTTCCTGAAGATTGGAAAATTCCAGTCTTCAGGAGACGTTGCAGTCTCCAGAGATCCTGAAAAGATCATTATTAATGCTTCCGCGATCTCTTCAGCCGCCTCTTTCATTCCCCTGGTTTGTGCACCATCCGGTCCAGGTGGCTTTCCTGCCTTCCGCAAATCTCTTTTCTTGTCTATACCGAAGGAGGGAACGCAAGACTAATTAAGCAACCCCCGTGAATACTGACCACATTATGAACCGGAAGACAATGCGACTGGACGATCTGATATCCGGGTACAGGAGAACTCACAGGATCACTCCGAAGTTTGCTGGTTGACTGAAACCGACGCTCTGTAGACAGAAACTTCTTCCTCCGTCAACAGAGATGGTCCGAGATTCCTTTTCGCTTCGTCTACTCCTTGCGTCAAGCACTGGCAGGAGGAGACACACTCTCAGTTTCTGGTGGTGAAAACAGTATCTACCAACATGATTTATTAACTGAGTAATTGATACAGAGAACGATTTGTCAGTCATGGACCCGCATAGAGTGTTATTGATTGCAATTCCTTCCGGACCCTTCTTCAATGAATCGAGCTACCCTTCCGGTACTATTGTTGTTGCCCTTACACGCATCTTCTCCCTGTCACCGCCACCCGTCCCGAACACATCTTCGCGCCTCCCTACAAAGATACAGTTTACCTTGTACTTCTCTGCCAGTCCATGAGCATCCGCATCCAGCACGTCATTCTCCATCACTTCCGCCTATTCAACGTGATTCGACCACCAGTCGTATCTTTACTTCTGACCTCCCCCTCTCTGAGGCAGAACGTTCTGTCCTCAGCAAAGGCCTCTCTTTCGTCCCCCTCCGTCCACACCTCTGTGAGTTCCGGACCCGCCATGACGCTGTCTTCTTCCGTCGCCTACGTCTCCGAGTATACTACTTTAACAAGAATTCCCCTCCCCCATTGATGACTCCTTCCCCCGTCTTCAACCTTCTTCCTCCTCCTGGATACCGCACCCCCCCCCCCGGGACTTCTGCCTGCACTCGATCTTTGTATCTTCAACTATCGCCGAGACATCAACCGCCTCAACATCACCGCTCCTCTCTCCTGTTCCAGCCTCACTCCCTCTAAACGCACTGTCCACCACTCTCTCTGCACTAATCCTAACCTCGCCATCAAACCTGCAGACAAAGGTTGTGCCGTAGTAACCTGGCGGGCAGACCGCTACCTCACTGAGGCCAAACAGCAGCTCTCTGACACCTCCTCTTACTTACCACTGGAACAGGACCGCACCAAAAAACATCAAAACATTGTCTCCCGTACCATCATAGCCCTTATCAACTCCGGAGACCTTCCATCCTCACCCAAATGACTCACACCCCGCACTGCTCGGTTTTACCTCCTCTCCAAGGTCCACATGCCCGACAGTGCCGTTAGACGCATGGTTTCTGCCTGCTCCGGCCCCACCGGAGTTGTATCCACCTACCTGGACTCCATTTTTTCACCCATAGTTCAGTCCCTCCTCACCTACATCCGGGAAACATCCCCTGCCCTTCATTTCTTTAATAACTTCCATTTCCCCGGTCCAGACCACTTCAATTTCACTGTGGATGTCCAATCCGTATACACTTCCATTCCCCATCAAGAGGGCCTCAAAGCCCTCCGCTGCTTTCTTCACAATACACCTCACCAGTTCCCCACCACCACCAAACTCCTCCGGTTGGCGGAACTGGAACTCACACTTAATAACTTCTCTTTTGATTCTTCCCAATTTCTTCAGACCAACAGTGCATGTATGAGCACTCGCATGGGCTCCACTTATGCCTGACTTTTCGTGGGTTATGTGGAACAGTCTAAGATCCAAATCTATACTGTTACTGCTCCCCAACTTTTCCTTCGCTACATTGACGACTACATTGGTGCTGCTTCCTGCACCCATGCTGAGATCGTCAATTTAACCGACTTTCCCTCTAACTTTCACCGAGCCCTCGAATTCACTTGGTTCATCTCGGGCACTTCTCTCCACCTCTCGATCTCTCGGTCTCCATCTCTGGAGACAGACTGTCCACTGACATCTTCTAAAGCCCACTGATTCTCATAACTACCTCGACTTCCCACTACCTCTTCCCACGCTGCCAAATGCAAAAATGCTGTTCCCTATTCCCAGCTCCTCCCTCCCTGCCGCTTCTGCTCCAAGGATGAGGCTTCCCGTTCCAAAACAAATGTCCTCTGTATTTAAGGATCGTGGTTTCCCTTCTGCTGTCATCAATGATGCCCTCATCCGCATCTGCCCCATTTTCCGTACTTCGGCCCTCGCCCCATCCTCCCGTCACCACATCAGGGACCGAGTTACCCTTGTCCTGACCTACCACCCAGCCAGCCTCCGGATCCAGCACATTATCCGCCGCAACTTCCGCCACCTGCAACAGGACCCCACCACTAAGCACATCTGTCCCTTTCTACACATCTCCGCTTTCCACAGGGATCGTTCCCCCCTGGTCCACACGTTCCTCCCCACAGATCTCACACCTGGCCCTTATCCCTTCAAGCTTTCTCCTTCGCTCCCTCCCACCACCTTCTTTATGGGGCCCCTGCCCCTTCCCTCTTCAGTCCTGACGATGGGTCTCGGCCCGGAACGTTGACTGCTCGTTTCCACGGATGCTGCCCGACCCGCTGAGTTCATCCAGCGTGTTGTTCGCGTGCATTTGACGTCCTCACCGACGACACAAGCTGCAAGTTAACCTTCAGGATGTTTTGTACAAGGACTTTCCAGACCCATTGCATCTCAGATTTCTGTATTTTCCTTCCGTGTGGAAAACTGTGGAAAATTCTTATCTCTCTTTTATTTTTTTCAGTGTGTAGTTTTCTAACCAACTTGATAGTGTTTGACAACTTGCTTTTAACAATTTTTGCCATTTGATTATTTTATTTTTGAATTCATCTGTCCTGTATCTTCCTCGTTTTTCCTGGAAACCCTTGCAATTTCGGTTCTGCTATCATCGCTGCCTTCTCCGCCTTCCAATTTACTTTTGACAACTCATCTCTCATAGGACTCTAATTTTTTTTACACCACTGAAGTACTGCGACGTCCTCCCTAAACTCCCTTCCTCTCAAGGCACCTCAGATCTTCTCGTCCGCCACGTCTTCCGCCTCCATGGAATCCCAGCAGACATCGTCTCCGATCGTGGACCCCTGTTCGCCTCACGGGTACAGAAGGCCTTCTGTCAAGCCCTAGGTGCACCGGTTAACCTGTCATCCTGCTTCCACCCCCAGACGGAACGGGTCAACCAAGACCTGGAGGCGAAGCTACGTTGCGTAACGGCAAACAACCCGTCGACATGGACCGACCACCTCCCGTGGGTTGAGTCCGCCCACAACTCTCTGGAGAGCTCTGCCAGTGGAAGGTCTCCATTCCGTTGCCCTAGGCAACCGACCCCCGCTGTTCCCGCACAAGAAGAGGAGATTGCGGTACTAGCGGTTCAGGACCATATCGATCGGTGGCTTAAGGTTTGGGAGGAGACACACACGGCCCTGCTCAGATCAGCATTCCTGGGTTCCCTGCTCTTTCATCCTGGATAAGAAATCCAAGATTTTCATCAGGAACATCAAGACAGGCCGGGAGGCTCCCGTTGAGGGAGGGGTACTGTCATGGTCCCTCCTGGCAATCCCCCACCTGGCTATTCACCTCAGGAATTCGGCCTCAATCACCTCGTTTATTTGCAATCATTCCTAGGTTCCACTAACTACACAAACCTGCGTTCCATCCGCAAATGCAGGATACAGACCCTGTGATCACAACATGGAGCTGCCAGTTCGTTGGTCGACTCCTGTGGAGTAACCTTGTTTCATGTTTCATAGGGCTGCCAGTTCAGAGTCTAGCATCGCTCCTGGATACCGACTCCAGGATCGCTCCGTCAATAACGCCTCCTGACTCTGGTTCCGCGCACTTGTTCTGCACCTGGGTTCATCCACGTGTAACACATGCAAGATATCCAGAAGGTTATTTTATTAGCTGAGTCTGTGGCAAAGAAGGTAAATGTAATGTTGATATTTATCTCACGGGGAATTGTGTCAGGGGTAGGTTTTTCACACTCAGGATGCTGGCTACGTGGAATGCACTGCTGGCGGTAATGGTGCAACCGGATACAACAGGGTCTTTTAGGGAAGTTCCCGGCAGTCTCTAGAGCAGGCTACAGCATTGTGGTGGCGCAACATTGTGGGCCGAAGGGCTGTAGATATCTCTGTTCTCTGCTCGATGAGACTGCTCCGCCATTCCTGGCCTTCCTGTATCTGGCAAGTCCAGCTGCTGTTGAGACAGTGTCCTGGCAAACACTACATCATGAAGACGAAATCTGGATGATGGTGTGTTAAATTGCATTAGTGAGAATACAGATGATACTAAGGTAGGTGGCGTTGTGGGTAATGAATTAGGTTTTCAAAGCTTGCAGAGATTTAGACTAGTTCGAAGAGTGGGCTGGACGATGGCAAATGGAGTTTCATGCTGATAAGTGTGAGGTGATACATTTTGGTCGGAATAATCCAAATGGGGCATACATGGTAAATGGTAGGACATTGAAGAATGCAGTAGAACAGAGTGATCGAGGAATAATAGTGCATAGTTCCCTGAAAGTGAAATCTCATGTGGATAGGGTGGTGAAGAAAGCTTTTGGTATGCTGGCCTTTATAAATCAGAGCATTTAGTATAGGAGTTGGGATGTAATGTTAAAATTGTACAAGGCATTGGTAAGGCCGAATTTGGAGTATTGTGTACAGTTCTAGTCACCGTATTATAGGAAAGGTATCAACAAAATAGATAGAGTACAGAGAAGACTTAATAAAATGTTACCTGGGTTTCAGCACCTAAGTTACAGGGCACGGTTGAACAAGTTAGGTCTTTATTCTTTGGAGCGTAGAAGGTTGAGGGTGGACTTGATAGAGATATTTAGGAACTCTTCTCAGGTTCCAGTGCCCTCTTTTAAACAGGGATTCTACACAAAGAGGTAGACAGATTCCCACTGTGTTGTAAATTTATTCGGCTAAAAGTTACCAAAAATGAAACCAAAATGATTTTGCTTTTTTTTTCAGCTAAATGGACGAAATGGTTTAAGAAGGCTGCCTAAACGTTTTTGACTTCGGAATGAGCGCGCGAAATACAGATACATCACTGACAAAAAATGCTGTCACCCGGAGCCAGGGATGTTTTTCGGTGACGCCATGTGCAGGAATAAACAGTTTTCACAACCTACCATAACGTATACCATATACAATCACATATTCTTTAAAGTTACTAGGCAAAAATCTGATCTTCGGAAAATAAAGTATGGCGATAATAGATGCGAGAACCCTTGATTGCATATATTGACCTGGTGCAGTCTGATTCGTGAGTAACAGTGAGGCTGTGTGTAACAGCGAGGCTGTGTGGATGAAGCTTAAACAATGAATGTACCAGATGCGCCGATTTGAATCGGTGTGTTGGAAATATATTATAAATAGGAGGGAAACTATTGACTCCAATGAAGGTTGCTGCTTCGGTATTTCATCGGTTCAGTTACTAAGGCCCCCATAAACCCTTGGGGCTCCCCTTCTCACAGTTTTCAGTTGGTGGCCTCGTTCAAATGTTGCAGGGCCCCCAGGAATGCCATATGGACCCCGTTGAGAATAGCTGATGTACAGCATTTATCGGTGCCTTTGAGCTAGATGATTGCGATCAGCTGACGGCGGGGAACTCTCATTGGATTATTCTCAAATTGAATTCTACGCAGAGAGGTGGAATTTCAAATATGGGTGTCCTGGGAATAACTGTGGTCAGTGTGAAGGCTCCTGAGTCAACATTATCATCATGGTCAAGGGTGTGCGTTGAATAGTAATGACTTCGGCAGCTTGGCCTGCAGTGATCTCACCATCTCAGTTCAGTGAGCTGAGATCCAGAGAAGCAATAACGACATCAGTGTGGTCAGTGAGGTGCTTTGAAAGTACAGACCATTTTGCATATTGAATACAAGAGCCCGTAACCGTTCTGACGTTCCCGCTTCACACTCAATGTGTCTGTTCGTGTCCACTGTCTTGCAGTTCCAATCCAGGAAGTGGTTCTCCAGGAGGTCAGAGAGAAGAGTCTGAGTTTGACTGGTGGAGAATTTGGGCAGATTCATCAAGCCTGTGTTTCACATCCTCCCCCTTCTGCAGAGAAATCTTCGTTGGAATGTTTACCCCTATCAGAGCAACAAATAAAATTATTACAAAACCTTGAATAATAATGTGTCCCATTTTCATTTTATACCGACATGTGGTGTATCCCATATTTCTGCATGGGCTGAACTACAACGGGTTAACTACATCTATTTCTGACTGTAATTAATCTGATTTGTGATGCGCAATAATTATCTTTGTTGTGCACAGCCTGCTTGGAACAACATCAACCTGAACGTTTATTTGCAGCACTATTCACAATATTTTTGAGTGTTTTGAGAAGGGTATAGATAGGGAGAATGAATGCGTTGTATTGTGAGAAACGTGTTTGATCTTACAGCTATTGCAGGGAGATGGTTGCAGGCTGACCGGGAAAGGGACCTCAGTGTTCGAACATATTCAGTGTTCCAGCACTGTCCGAAGCCCGGATGCAAATGGAGTAGAGCTGGACATCCTCTCTCCAGCAATCTAACCCCACAAAAACCCGGAGCCACAGAAGCTCCAAAGTCTTCATCTCTGAGAAAGGGTGTATCCAGCACGAAGACTGGCGGCATCTGGGGACAGCGTGAAAGACTGGCACAGCACAAAGAACTCGGGGCAGTGCTCTGTGCCCCAGTCGGCATGATGTGCGAAACTGCCCACCGTCTGACTGAGAGATATAGAGCAACGGAGTCCTGTTTAATCTCTGCCCTCTCACTATCTGGTACCCTGCAGTTGAGGATTCCACATCCCTGTTAAACAAAAGTTTCTATGCATCCACACTAACTGCAAGCTTCCTTATTTCATACAGCTCTATAATATTGCCCCTCATCTCCCACATTCCAAGAAAAATAATCCTAAACTGTTCATAACTCAGTCATTGGTGACCCAACAATGACCTTGTCAACTTCCCCTGCCTTATTTTCAGCTTAATGGCATCTTTCCTGTAACAGTGTGACCAAAACTCAACACGACATTTCAATGTAAACTCACATCTTATACAATTGCAACACAACACCCCGACCACCATCCTCTGTGGATTGACTGATGAAGGCCAGTGTCCAAATGTTTCATCATCAACTTCCCAGTCTTTGACTCAATTTGAGACCCTGTCAGCTCATTGGGTGAAAGGCAACTCATGTTTGATTAACATGAAATAAGTTTGTCTAGCTGCTGGAAGGGAACCTGTAGATGTGGGTGGATTTTCAGAATGCAACCAACAAGGTGCCACTTGAAAGGCTGATGTACAACACCGGAAATCACAAGACAAGTTCACAAGAATAAAAGGCTGTTTTTAACACAGAGGACAGGAACTCAGTTAACAGGTTTGTTTCAGGATTGGAGGATGTATCCATGGATCAAATCCACCCTCAATTATATACTATCAATATTAAAAATTTGGTGGAGTGAGCGGAGGTTGGGTTGGTATTGGGTTTTCTAAGGGAGCAGGGGTAGGTTAAGGGCCATCACAATCGATATTATTCACCCGGACGAGGGGACAGAGTGTGAGGTGTCCAAGGCTCTGTCAATGACATAGAATGTCATGGGGGTAATGTTATGATGGAACATTTGTTCTCTGCCACAGGATATAGAGAATACTCGTAAAATGGAGTTTAATGTGGTAAACAGCGATGGTGTATTCGGAGTTTGAAAGAATCAAAACACGGACTATTATTCATATGGCGAGAAACAGTACATGATTCAAGTACAGAGGGGTCCAGGTGTTCACTTGTACCAGTTACACATAAACAGCAGACAGGTACACAGAACGGTTGATGGACATTTAGCTCTGTGTGATTCGTGCAGAGAGACGGAGAAGTGTTCTTACGGTGTCAGACAAGTGCACAGCGATGGAGTTTGGGAAGGTAAATACACAAGTCCTGTGAAGTGTTAGTGAACACAGAGATCTAGGGATATAGGTACATAGTTCCCGAAAAGCCACAACACAAATTGTCATGGTTGTGAAGTAGGTGAACAGCATGCCTCCCTTTGGCAACAGAGGAGTTGCAAAATCACATTACAGTTGTACAAAATATTAATTAAATCACAGCAGCAGTAACCTGTGCAATTCTGGTCAGCAGAAGAAGTGATTAAGCTAGTAAGGTGATGAAATGATTCACATAAATGTTGCCAGGACTGGGGTCTTGTGTTACAGATAAAGATCAGACACTCTGGGGCTGCTTTCTCTGGAGTGAAGGAGGCTGCGGGGGGACCTGACCGAAGTTGATAAAACTATGCAGTTGTAGATAAGGGAAACAGTCAGAGTCATTTTCCCAGGGTGGAAATGTCAAATTCAAGAAGGCTGCCTTTACAGTGACAGGGTGATCACTTAAAGATGGTGAACATGGCAAGTATTAGATCAGTTTTATTTACAGAGTGGTGGGGCCCGGTATGGGCTGCCATGGGGAGTGATGGAAGCAGATATGATAGTGACATTGAAGGGAGAGAAGTGATTCCGTTTAATGTGGCATTGTATTCAGCACGGACATCGTGGGAAGAAGGACCTGTTCCTATACCGCACTGCTCAGTGTTCTATCAGTCATGTCCCTCAGCATTTATACACTTCTTCCACACAGTGAGTGGTGGGTGTATGATACGAGCTGCCGGAAGAAGGAGAGGAGACACAATCACAATGTTTAGCAGATATTCGGGCAGGTGAATGGATCGTTGAGATTGAGAGTGATATAGGCCAAACACAGGTTAAATGGAACTCTAGGACACACACCTTGTTTAACTTTTAGATGTTGTGAAAAAGGCTGCAGCCATTCACTTAATCAGCGATGTCCCTCAGAGTTTATACACTTCTATACGCTCCACACTCAGCTTTCTACATTCCGGGAGTACAGATCGAGGCTTTCCAGTCTCTCCTTGTAACTCAGTCCCAGTCGCTCCTTGTGAATCTTTACTGCACCCTCTCCAGCTGAATCGCATCCTTTCTGTTGCTGAGCAACAATCCAACCACAGTCTCAAAAAAATACTGTATAGTTGTGACGATACATCCTAACTCTTGTATTCAGTGTCCTGACTGATGGCGGATTCATGCCAGAGGATTTCCTCACCACCCTGTGTACACTGTCACCACTTACAAAGACCCACAGACTCTGAAAAAATAAATGAAGAAGTATAATGTTTTGGAGTTATTAATTTAATTGCATACTCTTTATCTAGATTCAGGATATTGGTGAAGATATCACATTTAGATCATATGTATGCAAAAATAGAGAAAATCCTACAGGATTCACAAATTTCTCTCACATCTCCATCTCTGTTGTGAGCCATTTGTCACTCTGGCCCTTTTCCCTAACTGATCAGGATCTCCCTGTAATCTACGTGAACATTCCTCACTGTAACCAACATGTCCGAACTTACTGATGAAGTGCTCTGCATTTGTATGCAAGTGCATTCTTAAAGTAATGAGCGACAAAACTCTCAGCTCTGCCCGCTGGAGCATGTTACTATTCCCCAGTCTGCTCTCTGAGAAACAGTTTTATTTACCTCTTCAAAAATCTCTGTAGATCCATCAATCTCAACTTCCCGCAAACAAAGCCACGCTGACTCCTGCTAATCAGATACTGTCCATCCAAATACAGGTGATTGCTGTCCCCCAGAATCCTCTCCAGTAGCGTCCGAACTACTGAAGTCGGGCTAACTGACCTGCAGCTCCCAATCTTGACCTTGACAGCTTTTTAAACAATAGAACAATATTAGCCACTCTTCAGTCATTGAGGGAACCTTCACTGGACCTCAGCAATTTTCTCTGTCCTTCCACAAAGCAGTGAATCAGGCCCTGATGATTCCCTCAAATTACTGCAGTGTAATTTGCTAATAACTGCTCGCTGGTAATATGAATGTCCTCCAAATCAAGTCCACGAGTTTGCATTATCCATTGAGCAACCATGATATTGTACTCAGTAAACACAAAGTAGAAATCAATGATTGATTCATGATCCCACCCATTCCCTGTGGCTCACGACATGGAGACCCTACTGTTCTCTATGGGGCGTCTCTCTCCCAAGCCACACTGTTACTCCTAACAGAGCTACAAAACCTCTTGGTATTTTCCTGACCTACCAGATCAATGACATAACATTAGCCTGTCCTCCCGGTTTCCCCCTTAAGAGTATTCTTAATAACTTTTATTCTCATCAGGTGACTTTCCCGAATCTGACCTCCTACACCCAGTGTATACTTCCTTTATTTCTTGACCGGAGCCTTTAGATCTGTCATTGGCCAAGGATCCCTCAACTTGCCAGGTTATCCTTCACTCTAAAAGGAACATACTTCTTCTGGAAGCTGCAATCACACTCAAGTTAAAAAAAACTCCCACTTGCTATCTGTTCGTTTTCCGTCATACAGATTCTCTCACTCCACCTCTACTAGATCCAGTCAAATCCACTAAAAACACCTTTACTCCAGAATAGATCTCTAAACTTGACCATAGATTCCCATCACTATCTTCAAACCAATAGAAAGAATGAAGAAGGTATTAACTAATACAAGGGTAAGACGTGGGAACACGAAACAATCCTCACAGTGGAATCAGAATAGGAGAGAGTGAGCAGTCTCAAGTTCCTGGGAGTTCGGATCTCTGAGAATTTATCCTTGTCCCAAAATAACAATGTAATTATAAAGAAGACAAGACAGCAGCTATATTTCATTAGAGTTTGAAAAGATGTGATTTCTCAATGCGCTATGCAAAATGCACACCAGCCGCAGCCCTGAAGACCTTCGCGCCATGCTGCTTTCATCTTATGAGAGACGGCGCACCACACGGTCAAATTTACCTGTGCCTGCACATGCCTTTTCTATGCACACTGGATAGAAACTTCCTTCACTCTGCTATCCGAATTGGCAACAGCCTTCCAGATGCTGTGATTGGAAACATCTCCGACGATGGGGTCCAACCCTTCAAGAGTTGAGCGCACAAACACCTGTCATCACTGGGAGGGAAGTCACAAGCTTCTTCATAAGCTATCATGAATGGGACCAGGATGGCAATGCTTGGTTGTTGGTAGGTAGGGGTTAATACTGGACTTTCAAGAACACTTGTGAGTTACGTTCCAACTGGGCTCAGTCCTTAAACTGCTGGAGAACAGTGCTGAAAGAGAGGTGCTGCTTTCTCCCGGTCGGGATTTGTTTTTCTTTCCAAGTGCCCCTACCACGCTTTGTCACCCTGCAACCTTATCAATAGACAATAGACAATTGACAATAGGTGCAGAAGTAGACCATTCGGCCCATCGAGTCTGCACCGCCATTCTGAGATCATGGCTGATCATTCACTATCAATACCCAGTCCCTGCCTTGTCACCATATCCCTTGATTCCCCTATCCATCAGATATCTATCCAGCTCCTTCTTGAAAGCATCCAGAGAATTGACCTCCACCGTCTTCCGAGGCAGTGCATTCCACACCTCCACAACTATCTGGGAGAAGAAGCTCTTCCTCAACTCTGTCTTAAATAACTGACCTCTTATTCTCAATCCATTCCCTCTGGTACTGGACTCCCCCAACATCTGGAACATATTTCCTGCCTCAATCCTATCAAATCCTTTAATTATCTTAAACGTTTCAATCAGATCCCCTCTCAATCTCCTCAATTCCAGCGTGTACAAGCCCAATCTCTCCAATCTGTCTGCGTAAGACAGCCCTGCCATCTCAGGAATCAACCTAGTGAATCTACGCTGCACTTCCTCAATTGCCAGAATGTCCTTCCTTAAACCTGGAGACCAAAACTGTACACAATATTCCAGGTGTGGTCTCACCAGGACCCTGTACAAATGCATAAGGACATCCTTGCTCTTGTACTCAATTCCCCTTGTAATAAAGGCCAACATTCCATTTGCCCTCTTCACTGCCTGTTGCAGTGAAGTATCCTTCAATCTCTTTGAATTATTGAGGACAGCATGTGTATAAACGTCTCTATCCAGAAGACCTCATCATGATCATCATGACTCCAGTATTTCTACTATTCATTAATGTTTCTTAATCGTGCACATGATTTTTTTTTTGTATTTTATCACTGAGCGGCTGTGAACCATCTGATAGGCCTACCAGAGTTCTCTTTGAGAACTAGTAATGGAAGTCGCTCAAAAACCTGTCTCAATGTACAGTGAAGGATATTTTAACAGGCTGATTCACTCTTTGGTGGGGATGGGGGCAATTACTACGCAGGACTAAAATCAGCTTCCAGAAGTTGTAATGCTAGTCAGCTCCATATTGGATCCGAGCCTCGGGAGTATCCAAGACATCGTCAGGTAGTGATGCATCAGAAAATCGACGTCAATAATGAAGGATTTCCATCACCCAGAACATGCACTCTTCTCGTTGTTAAAGGCAAGGAAGAAATATAGAAGCCCGAAGGCGCACACTCAGTGATTCAGGAACAGCTTCTTCCCCTCTGCCACCCGATTCCTAAATGGGCATTGTATCAATGAACAGCACCTCACTTTTATAATATATATTATTTTTGTATTTGCAGCATATTTCATCATTTAAATACTTACTGTTATTGTTTTACTTGTTTTGTTTTTTCCCTTTCTATGTTTTCATATATTGGATGAAACTGCTGCTGGTAAGTTAACAAATCAGAAGCAGGTTTATTACAACCGGCATGTGTCGTGGAATTTGTTAGCTCAGCAGCAGCAGTTCACTGCGATACATAGTATGGAAGGAGAAAACAAAATAAAATAATAACAATTATAGTGTCCAAGGTTTCAATGCCTATTCAGGAATCGGATTGCAGTGGGTTAAAAGCCGTTCCTGAATCGATGAGTGTTTACCTTCAGGCTTCAGTACCTCCTACCTGATGGTAACAGTTTCCAAATTTCACAACACATACAGATGATGAAAAACCGATTCTGATTCTGATACAAGTGAATCTTGATCAGCTTGTTGAGTAGGCTGAGTAATGGCAAATGGTGTTCAGTCCAGATGAGTGAAGTGTGGCAATTTGTGAGTCATGTCAGAGAAGGACATTGTGATCTCAGCACTATCTGTCACAGAAACATTCCTCCCCTATATTGACTCCAGCTGCATTTCTAGCTGCCCCTGGAAAGCAGTTAACATAAACAAAGACCCTTTCCAGCCCGTCATTCGGTCTTCTCACACCTCCCATTGGGCAGCGGACATAAAGGAGTGAGAACAAACAGCACCAGGATCAAGGACAACATCGGTCCCAATGTTTCTTAATTGTACGCAGGATTTTTTTGTATTTTACAGAACTTTCCAAAGTATTCATACCCAGCTTCGAAGTTTTCATGTTTTATCATTTTACCAACATGAATCCACAGTGGGTTTATTTGGCTTTTTGACACTGAATAACAGAAAGACGATTTCGTGTCAAAATGAAAGTTATGTCTAAAAAGTGATATTCACCCCTTGAATATGACAAACCAAATAGTCACTGGTGCAGTCAATTTGTTTCAGAATTAATATAATTAGTTAAATGGAAATCACCGTGTGCGGTCTGGATGCTTCAATTAACTGTCGTAAAAATGCCAATTGCTGTTGTGTCAGTGTCTCATGTTCTCTCCCATTTTTATACTCCATGAGCACCTCATTTGTTCCGGCCTGCTTATAGCTGCAGTGAACCTCCTTTTATATCTTCACCAGGGCCTCAACATCTAAAAGGACCTAAGATGCCTACATCTTTCAACTTTACCTTTTATTCAGTCAGACATATATAAGAATTTTACTCCCAGAGTTATACTTTTTAGAGCCTCCCATTTCCCAAGTTCACATTTGCCAGAAAGCAGCCTGTCCGAATCCACACTTGACAGATTACTTCTGATTCCATTAAAACTGACCTTTCTCCAAGTTAGAATCTCACCCCGCACACCAGACCTAACTTCATGCGTATTTACCGTGAAACAAATGACCTTGTGGTCACTAGATGCAAAGTGTTCTCTACACAAACTTTTGCCTCTGCCCTCTCTCATTCTCTAATCGCAGATCAAGTATCGCACTCTCTCCAGTTGCAGCTATTTCCATGTTCATAACAAAATTGAATCTAACTCGGTTGCTCAATGGCCTGCCAAATGTCAGTCAGAGAACTATTCGGAATGTCACCGAATAATTGGTCTCTTGATATGTTCATCTATTCCCATTCACGCACAGTGACCTCACAGTCTGACGATTCTGGACACAAACCCATCAAATGCGTCATCTGTCACTGAGAGAGAGGTTAAAAAGAAATTATCCCAGCACGGTCACTTCTGGAAAACCACGAGTTACTGGAAGTCTCTGTGATAGACAGCAGCTGACAGATGTGTGTAAGGGAACATTTTGGTACCTGCACAGAAGGGACTATTTGCACCTGAACTGCAAGGGAACTAATATCCCACTATAACACCAACCTTATGTTTCTTGCGATTTACTATCTCTCTGCAAACTTGTTCCTCTAAATCCGTCGGGGTGTTGTGTTCTCTGTAATACAGCCCCATGAACGAGGTCATAGTTTTTTTATTTATTCATCAGTTCCACGCAAATCGAATCATCGGACGATTTTTCCAGTCTGGCCTGACTGAGCGCAGCTGTAATATTTTCCCTGAATAACAGCACCGCCCCTCTTGCTTTAATTCCCCGCGATCTGTCGCATCAAACGCAATGGAAACTCGAAATATGGAGCGGCCAATAGTGCCCCTCTGCACCCAGTCTCTCTACTGGCTACAATATCATATTTCCAGGAGTTCACGCACAGCACAGTACATCGAAAAAAAGCAGCATTCCCAAAAGCGATACCTGTGAATTTCCACTGGTAACCGGCAGCCAGACAGAATGGGATCCCATATCTACTCTCTCTGTTTTCTGCCGATCAGCCAGTCCTCCACCTGTGCTATTAACTTCCCTGCATTTCCATGGACTCCTATCTTGCTAGGAAATTCCAAATACACCATATCTACTGCATCTATTTTGTCTATGAGCTTCTAATTACTCCAGAAATTGTAGTAGGTCTTTATCAGTCTGGATTTTCCTTTCAGGAACCCATGCTACCTTTGGCCTATCTCGTCATGTGCCTCCAGGTATTCCATGATCTTATCCCTAACAATCGTTCCCAACAAGTTTCTAAACACTGATGTCAGGCGAACGGGTCTATAGTTTCATTTATGCCGCCTTCCACCCTTCTTATATAGCAGAGTAACATTTGCAATTTTCCAGTCATCTGGTACTTCGCCAGAACCTACCGAATCTGGAAAGATCATTATTAACGCCTCCGCAATCTCTCAGCTACTTGGTTCAGATCCCGAGGGGGACAAGTTGCCGGACATGAGGCTGCTTAACAAACAGGGAAGATTCTACCATTGTCTGACTAGCAGAATGCAAAGTGTTTGAATTAAGGGAGCCTTTTCTCGTTTGGCTGCCGTGACTGGAGTTGTTCAACAGACATCTGTGATTGGACCGATCGCTGTTACATTCTATGTCAGTGAATTGGATAATGGCTATGTCACAGGGTTTGCGGACGATATGAAGGTCGGTGAAGGAGCAGGTAGTTTGAGGAAGCAGAGATGCTGCAAAGGGACTCAGCCACCTCAAGAAAAAGGGGAAATAAATGGCAGATGGAACACAATGCCAGGAAGTGTATGATGATGCACTTGTAGAGGAAATGAAAGGGTTGAGTACTTTCTAAGTGGAGAGAAAATGCAAAACACGGACAAGCATAGAGAACTGGGACTCGTTGTGCAGGATTCCCTCAATGTTATTTCAGAGTTCGAGTGTATGATGAGGAAAGAAAAGGCGGTATTAGCATTTATTTGAAGGCAGCTACAATGCAAGCGCAAGGATGTAATGTAGCGGCTTTATAAAGTGCTGATGTGGCCTCAAACGGAGTATTGTGAACAGATTTAGGCCGCTTATCTTCAGAAAAAAATGTGCTGAAACTGGAGAATCGGAGCAAGAGGAATGTCTTTAGCTAGAGAATGGCGAATCTGTGGAATTCGTTGTCACAGGCAGCAGTGAGTGCAGACCTTACGTATATTTAAGGGAGAGGTTGATAGATTCTCGACTGCTCAGGGCATGAACGGATATGGAGAGAAGGATGGAGATGGGGGCCAGTGGCGGACAGTAAATGGGTCAGCCATGATGAAATGGCGGAGCAGACGCGATGGGACAAATGGCCTAATTGTGCTCCTGTATCTTATAGATTAATGGGCTCAATCAGGGCAGATCAATTTCCAATTAGTGACAAGGCATCGCATCGACCCTTGTGGAGGTCGAGTACGAAAACTGCAGGAGCCTTAGCCTGTCTCCAGGAGTATTTAAAATGTCTTTAGAAACCTGTGAGATGCTGTAGATTAGCTTCCATTGTTCCAGAAAGGCTCTGACGATGAGCCGGGAAAGTAGAGGCGGATGAGCCTGACACCAGCGGTTAACATATTGTCAGACATTCTGAGGGACAGGATATAGAAATATTCCAAAGGTATCAAATGTTTCAAATGTGTAGTTAATGTAAGAGAAATGTATACAATATACATCCTGAAATTCTTCTCTTCACAACCATCCACGAAAACAGAGGACAGCCCCAAAGAATGAATGACAGTTAAATGCTAGCACCACAATTTCCCCCGTTCACCCCACCCACGGATAAGCATAGTAATGCAACCATCTTCACCCCCCCCCCCCCACCCAACCACCAGTTAACGAAAGCATCAGCGCCCTCCACCGAGCACTGAAACGTGCAGTAAAGCGTCAACAGAGACACAGACTTGCAGAACCGCAAAGGCCGGTAATTCAACTCACCACAACCTCTGTCTTCTCTCTCTCTCTCTCTCTCTCTCTCTCTCTCTCTCTCTCTCTCTCTCTCTCTCTCTCTCTCTCTCTCTCTCTCTCTCTCTCTCTCTCTCTCTCTCTCTCACTCACTCACTCTCTCTCTCACTCTCTCTCTCTCTCTCTCAATCACTCCCCTCGCTCTCTTTCCCTCTCTCTCTTTCTTGCTCTCTCTCTAATAAAAATGAGTTCCCCGTATTACAACGAGAGGGGGACTTAACAAACAGCTCAATATCATGTATAAGATTCAACATACGACAGCCTCTCTCCCCCACCGCATATCTCTCTCTCTCTCTCTCTCTCTCTCTCTCTCTCTCTCTCTCTCTCTCTCTCTCTCTCTCTCTCTCTCTGTCTCGTAAGGAAACAATTGAGTTCCCCGTTTTACAGCGAGAGGAACTCGGGTCTCTGGGCACACGGCCAGGAGCCAGCTCGCCGCTTTCGATCTTCCGTCTCCCACGACGCACCGACTTCCTGCAACGGCACCGACCTCGACTCCACCCGCCTCCAGAGCCACGAAATCCCGGAATACTGAAGTCGTGCAGGTGTTTTAGCCCTCGTCCTTGGTATATCGAAAAACAGCCAGTCGTCAGACTCCGAGAACGGGTCCCATTCCCGCAAAGACCGGTTTGTAATTCCAGGTCGGGGCCGTTAGGCGCCATCGTCCTCCACAGATCCACGTAACTTTGGATTTCAATGGGAATATGGTAAACTGGATTTGCAGCTGACACCTGGATACAGAGCATGAGTGACAGTGAGGCAGATTATCAAAACTTGGAGATGAGTTTAGCAGCTGGATAAATGGGCTGACGGTTTTGCAGCTGGAATATAATGAGGACCGATGTGAGGAGTTGCACCTCAGGGTAGGACTCAGACAGTGTCTGGTCGGGGATTGTGGTCTGCGGAAAGCAGAGGGATCCGGGAATATAGTTCCATAGTTCAGGGCAGGGTCATGAAGAGAGCCTTTGGCACATTGGCCTTCATGAATCAAAGTACTGAGTACACGAATTGCAATGTTATGTTGAAGTTGTAAAGGACGTTACTGAGGACAATCCTGGAGTATTGTGTGCAGTTTGGATCATAGAAAACAGGACAATACAGGTCCTTCGGCCCACATAGCTGTGCTGAACCTGCCCTGACAACGGAAGAGCCTAGGCTTACCCATAGTCCTCTATTTTTCTAAGCTCCGTGCATCTAACCAGAGTCACCCATCGACACATCAAAAACCTTGAACGATTGGAGCGAACATTCATAATGATGTTTCCAGGAGTTGAGGGCCCGAGGTAGAGAGAAAAATTCAAAGGGTTTTGTCGCACCGAAGCTAAGGCAATTCCCTCTCAGGTTGGGAGAGGCCTGAATAAGTGGTCATAAGTTCGGGGTAAAAGTAAAAGGGTTTAAGGGTAAAATGTGAGGGAACTTCTTTACTGAGAGGACAGTGTGAGTGTGGAATGAGACGCAAGTGGAAGTGGAGAAATGAGGTTCCATTGAGACACTTGGACAGGTACATGGACGGGAGGGATGGTCCTGGTGCCGGCCGGAAGTGCCGTCGGGAAACAGACTACCACACTCTGCAGGAGACGATGAGTATGTTGATGTGTGAGGAGTTTGAGAACTCTACATCCAATCCCTAAGAATCTTCTTCAGAAAAGTGTCTACCCCTCACGTGTCTATATTTTCCAGGAATATCCACCCCCTTCTTAAATAACAGAATAAAATCGATCAGCGCTTTTCTGAGACCTTAATATCTGCATCCTAGTTTATCCCAGCCTGATTTTTCATTGTCAACACATTAGGAAGTCTGTTTCTCATTTGTCAGAAGCACCTGATGTTTTGAGTATTCAGGAAAAGACATTATTTTCAGTGTTAAGTTTTTCTGTGCAGGATTATGTTGTCGTTTGGCGTGATTGGTCATCTGATAGAGAGGTAGTGCTGACAGTTTTATAAGGAAGGAGGCAGGGTGTAGTGTTGTGAATGTGAATGAACCGTATGTGGGATTTGCTGTAGAAATATTTGATTCAGCAGGTAGTTGTATAAACCTGATTATGGTTTACAACGCTTTTGGAAAACTTTCTACTGAGTTGTGAGAAAGTATATTTTGTTCTCGCTGACGAAAAGTTGTCTGCTGCTGAGATTTTAACCCAGTTCACTGAGGGGTTGTTTGTGGAATGATGGCAATGGTTTGATTAAAGAACAGTTTTTCAACTTGTGTGTCTGAACGGGTACGAGATTTAATATTCATAGTAGTTCTACAACTGCTGCAGAATGTTGACGAAGATGTGTATTTTTACAATGAAAGGTTATGTCACGTTATTCAGCAAACTGCGATGGAAGTGATTCCCATTACAAACGGAATTAATAGGAGAAAGGTTGTATCACTGTGGACTGAGGAGTGTGCAGAGGCGTTTAGGGAGTGGGACAAGGCGTTTAGGAAAGTGAAGAAGTATCAGTGTCCCAGTAGCCTTATTAAGTATAAAAGGGCAGAAGCCGTGGTGAGGAAAGTGGTGAAGATTGCGAAAAAGATTTTCTGGGGACACACTGTGACAATATTGCGGGGGATTGGTAGGTCAGACGTCACCAGGACGGGATGATACATGTTATTGTTTGGTCAGATAAATGGGGATGTCGGCATATTTCGGGGTTTGCCAGTGGTGCGGACGGATTTGGCGGAGCATCCAGCTTTGCGGATGTGCTCAGCTTCAGGGGTATGTCAACGAATGTGTGAGTGCACAAGGATTCCGTGGTGTCGGATGCTTTGGGGTGGACACTGATTTGAAGGATCATTGAGGGTTTTCTGGTGTGCACAGATTTCTGGTTGCTGACAGATTTGCACAAAGGGGTGTGTTGGTGGATTTGGGGGTGAACACTAAACTGGGTGAGCCGGGGAATCTGGAGGTGTGTCGGATTTCAAGGTTTTTCCGTTTATCCATACTTTATTAAAAATGTAATTTCAACTTTGACCTTTGTTCGTGCTATGTTTTAAATGGAGGCAACCTATTTGTAAACTGTTTGAAATGATTCTTGCACTGTGACAATTTAATGTGCATGTAGGGGTGCCTCCTGATTTGCAGCTGCGACAAGTCTCGAAGTTATTTCATTTGTACATACACCACTAATAAATGCAAATTGAATTATGCCCTTGTCTTTTTTAATATCCAGGCAGCCATTTTTTGAGGTGTTGGAACTGTGTAGTTTGGGGAGACAGATGAGAAGGAACTAAACCAACGGGATAAAGTGAATTGGAGATGGACACGCGTATAGTCCGGCAGGGTCAAGCAGAGACAGTCGGTCTACCCCACACAGACACACAAAGGTTTTTTTGGAGCCGGCTCGATTCGAACTCCGGAACCTTCGCTCCGAAGTCCGGCGCTGATCCCACGACAACACCAGCCGGCGAAATGATAAATGGCTACTTTGAAGTGCATATTTACACTGGAAGCATATTTAATTGATAATATAACTCGGACGGTTCAGTCACATGAATTAGGACAAATTAGCTCCCAATGGTCTTCATATTAATTGCATAGTTTAATCGCGATCCGTCACCGCGGGAATTTCACCTGTCTGATGTAATCGATTTGTGAATAATTTAAAATCTTTACTTTTATATCTGTCCCTGTGGAGTCACTGAATTGTATTAAAAACCCGAGGCATGTGCTGCCTCAGCATTTCATTCCGAGATCGCGTGTAACACAGGGGGGCCAAATCACTGGACAGAGAAAATGTCTGCATTGTTGGAAATGTACAGGAGTGTGCAGAAATTAATGTACGTGTTCATTGTCGTTGTTGGAGTTCCCGGTGAGTGAGAAGAGAGATTCATGTTTGGAATTTCTGTTTGTTACCGGTGTGAACCTATTCCTGATCATTTTACAATCTTTCAACTTGATGATCATTGTGCAAATATCCGTCAGAGACATAGATCCTGTCAATTCCAGTTTCCGATTTTTCATATTCAGTGACAAAGCGAACTAAACCGCTGTCTCTCCTCTAACTCATCTGATCGACTCAAACGCTGTTCTTGCCTTTAATGACACCTTGTCCAGATTTGTCGCTGTGCTGAGGACAGGTAGCTCTCCGAGAAGGTGTGACGGGGCGGGGGGGGGGGGGGGGGGGTTCATTGTCAGGTTCACTGTTTCTGAGTTATTGATCAAAGAGAGCCCCTGGTGCTGTGTTTCGCGTCTCCCTGTGGAGTCTGTCACAATCGCATCCCGCTGCCTTTTGGTCAATAGTTTGGTCTGATCACCCGATCCGGTGTCCAGGGATCTGCTCACGTGTGTTTTCGAATTGATCTGCGGTGTATAATTAATCCGTCAACTGAGCCTCTCAGTTTCTCTTTGCTAATACTGGTTCCAGTGTTTTCAGTGTGTTTCTCCCTTCTGTATCTCATCTTGAAACATCAGATGCTGATTTTCCAGAGTCCTGGTCAGTCACGGTTAAGTCAGTGAAACCGGCCCCATCAGCGACTGGAATCGGGATCAGCAGCGATCGTTGTTGCTCATTCAGCTAGTTTATATCGCCGACGATTGATTTCGCCACACATTGATTTATCTCCACACTGAAGAAAACTGTTCAGAGATAGTGTGACCCGTGTCTGGTGCTGGATTAGCAGCCGTTCAGAGACATCTTTAGCTGGAAATCTCTGGACATCTTTATCCGGTGTTAATTCCCGGAGAATGTGTCAAGTAATTCCCAGTATCTGTTTCTCTCCCTCTCTCTCTCCAGTGAATGTAGTGGCGATTGTGATCCTGTCTCGGGGAAAGTGCGGCCTCTCTACCTGCACCATCCGCTACCTGGTGGCCATGGCAGCGGCCGATCTACTGACTATTGTCACCGAGGTCATTTTGGCTCAAATCAGATTTTTTTACTTCCCGTGGAGTTTTCTGGACATCACCCCTGTGTGCAGTGTTATCGATGTACTGGGCTACACGGCCACACACTGTTCTGTCTGGTTCACCGTCGCTTTCACCTTTGACCGGTTTGTCGCCATTTGCTGTCAGAAACTGAAAACAAAATATTGCACCGGGAAAACTGCGGCTGTGGTTCTGACTACAACCGGTGTACTGTCCTGTCTGAGAAACGTTCCCCGATACTTCACATGGGAACCCCGGATGATCATCGGCAATGTACCGTGGCTCTGTATTCCCAAGGACAATTATTTCACTGACCCCTGGTGGGTGGGATATGACTGGCTCGATACGGTTTTAACTCCCTTCCTCCCTTTCGCTGGGATCCTACTGCTCAACGCTGTGACAGTCAGAAACATTTTAGTGGCCAGTCGGGTCCGTAAGCGGCTGAAGGGTCAGAGCAAGGGGGAGAACCGCAGTGACCCAGAGATGGAGAGCAGGAGGAGGTCTATGATTTTACTCTTCACGATCTCCGGCAGCTTCATCCTCCTGTGGATGACACATTTTGTAAATGTCATATATTATCAGGTCTCAGGAAAAGGATTCCGATTCAATGATTCTGAATGGATCTTCATCTACGTCGGTTTTTTGCTGAGGAATTTCAGTTGCTGCACGAACACATTTATTTACGCGGTGACTCAGTCAAAATTCAGGGAGCAGGTGATCAGCGCGGTGAAATATCCGGTGACCTCGGTGCAGCAGTTCATTAATAAAGCCGCGTCCTGAGCACAACCCAAGGGCGGTTGCAGTGAGGGTTCCATCTCCTCACATTTACCCCCTGATCACCCAGGTGTTATTGCACCCAAGTGTTATTGCAGATTGTCGCATCGACCGGCAGCTCTGGAACGTGAGGATAGTATGTGTTTGGTGAGGGGCAAGGCACCGTCCTGGAGACTCAGTACCGCATTGGACCTACCAGATGACAGTCAAAGACCTGCACCGAAACGCTGTCCGGCAATTGGTCTGTGCATATGTCCATCTATTCCCTTTGCGGCCCATCAACCTTACAGCCCACAAAACGGCGGGGATCCAGTCGATTACTGACTGCCTAATCCAATGTCAATCACAGTACTCTCCGCCTTCCCCTTGAATGATTTGCTAATGTAACGAAATGGGGCGGGTTTTGGTTAAAAGGCGTTTGACAGACCAAATTAAAGTCTCATTCCCGCCATTAAATGGACTGGAGTGTGGTGCAGATAATTAGAAAATAAAACTTCACTGTTTCTTTTTTGAATAAAATTATTTCCCTTCTCGTTTTACTCCGTTCCCCCATTAAGCCAACAGTTACGCATTCTGCAGTGGTGTTTCCTTTCTGCTCATTATCCCGACAGTCTTGCTATAACTGTCAATCCCACCAACCCCGTTGCTTCTGATCTGCGGGTGGAAGCTCTTTATCCACCGCTGGAATTGTATCAGCTTTTGTAACTCAACCTTTCCGTGCAGGTTGAGACCCATAAGAAGACCCATAAAACTCTAAAGAAGTGGGCCAATGGGTTTCCAACAGGAAACCTCACAAACCGCTAGAATAAACTGCTTTATGAATCATCAAAACTGAAAAGGCATGTGAATAAATTAGAGCTTTACACGGACCAATTTTCTCCACCCAGTGTAAGCCTAAAATGATGGCAACAAATTCATCTCTATGTACTGATATAATGGTTACTAAGTTGCTTCTTTGTCGTTACCTGTAATTGAGGCACAGAAACAGCCAGAGGAACATCTCAGTTGTTATCTTTTGATTCTTCTGCAACAGTTAATATATCATAATAGTTTTCCGAAATATACTGATGAACCAACAGTCTCTCGGACATTGCAGAATTCTCAGACTTATTAAGCTCTGTGACCTAAAATCAGCTAGTCAGAGGCAGAACAAGATGGGGTTTCAGAGAACGTGACGTTGGGAAACATTGCGTAATCCCACAATCCCATCTTCCCAGCGCGATAAGATCCCAGCCACCTAAACTTGAAAACGCTCTTCGTGTGATGTTGCCAACCGTCATCGAACACAACTTCAACAGGATGGTAATTTGTTTGTCCCGTCTAATGAATCCAGTTTGTTAATATCAACTGCAATCTCCGCAATTATACTTGGCTCATTTCAACTGGTAAAGCTGAAACAGGGGACCATCTTATTGCGCCAGAACACTTCCGAACACTTTAAAATTGAAGATGACGCTGATCTACAAGTCACACAGCCATAATCAAGAACAGATCCAATTGATCAAATGAACATCGTCCACAATGATATTCATGTAGCTCCCCAGAACACCCATATAGACAATTGGGAATATTTAATGTTATTATTTTCTGATATGGCGCTTCCATGCCAGCTGATTATCCATCCACATGCCTGGAATTCTTCCCGTTGTCAAGTCTTGAAGAGTTTGACCATATAATTTCAAATCAACTGCATGCCTATTAATCACCTTTATAAAACACAGAACTTGTTCAGGAGCGACTGAAAGCTTAAATTCTCATGTATTTGCCGACTGTTCAAAATTACTAGCTGCTAATTGGATCCAATATACAGTATAATTGCAATTTATGCCTCTAAGCCATAGAGCTCCATCATCTGCATATTGTGATTTTCACATCTCAGTGCCTGTCTCAGGGAGAATATCATTAATCATAACATTAGATAATAAAGGGTTACAAATCCGGCGTTGTGGGTTTCCCCCCGTACCAGCACCGACCGTCCAAATATGAAACTCAAACAAAGTCTCGCAGTCTCCTGTTCAATCCTCATTTCCGTAAAGCTTTAAGACATGGAAGCAGAGTCAGGCCATCCGGCCCATCGAATCTGCTTCACCATTCACTCACGGTTGATCTTTCTTTCCGTCCTCCTCAACCCCAGCTACCGGCCTTCTCCCCTGAACCTTTGATGCCATGTCCAATCAATAAACTATCAATGTCTGCCTGAAATGCACCCAACGCCGTGGGCTCTGCAGCGGCATGTGGAAAGAAATTCACCAAATTCACCACCCTTTGCCTGAAAGATTCCACGCATCTCTGTTTTGAAAAGCCGCCCCTCTCTCCTGAGGCTATGCCCTTTTATCCTAAACTCTCCCACACTGGAAAAAAAAAACTTTCCATAATTCAATACAAACTCTTTCCGGACTCCGCCTCCCGCTACGGACATGTAAGACTTAGTTGCTTATTGTCCGTCTTTAATCTCTCCCTTTTCCGATTTAAACTTTGAAATTTTAACTCTATTCAATCGAACTTGTATCACAATAGTTATAATTATGGCTACTTCGAAGAGCACCAGACGAAATCCCGACCCCTCTAACGGAAAATCTAAACGAATTCTAGGAAGATTGGAAGATTTGATGGTTATAGAAAGTTTTTACCTTAAAATATATTCTTAGCTTTGAAAAAGGCTGTTTCGGATGGTTTTAAACTTCGAAGATATAGCGGGAGAACTGTTAAAAGAATGCAGATAATTCTGAAACATCTAGTTTTTTTTTCTTTGCAGCATTTAAATGAACCAGCTATTTATTTTGTTCTGCATGCTTTTTAAAAGTTTTTTGTTAAGTAATTGTTTGGATTTCTTTACGTTTTAAAGTAAGATTGGATAATTCAAAGATAGCGATTGTTTTTCTTTTGTTCAAATATTTCAAGAATTGTTTTAGATGTGTTTTTATTCCCTTATCTAATGCTATAAAGGTTACTTTCAAATTGAAGGTCGTTTTGTTTTATAGGAAAAACACTATCCTTTCAAGTTAACTGTACTGAGATATATGTCGACTGTAATGAGATTTATGTCCGGGAGAGGGAGATAGAGATCGCTTTTTTATTATTCACGTAGGCGGAGCTATAACAGCATTGATGCGTTTCCTGGGGCTTGCGTCGATAGATATCGACTTTTTTTTTATTATTGTTCATCTCCACCATTTTCGATCACTTCATCCTGAAAATATTTTAACTAAAATCATTGCTATGAATCAAACAGGCTTTATTAAAGGCCGTTCTCCTTTCCCCTACCACCACTCTGCAATCCCCTCTCCCTCAGATCCCATAGTCAGCTGCTGGGCTCTCTTGCTCCATCTTGCTCTCACCCCAACCCTTCCCTCTCCACTGACACTACCAGCCTCCCTCCCGCCTCTGATCCCATCTCTCATCCGTGTCGGGTCTTTACCATTCCCTCCGACCTTCAACTCTCTGAGGCAGAGCGTTCTATCCTCAGTAAGGGCCTCAAGTTTATCCCTCTTCGTCCACACCTCAGCAAGACGCTGAACTCATCTTCCGCCGGTTCCGTCTGCGAGCTTACTTCTTTGTCAAGGACTCTCCTACCCCCACCGATGACCCCTTCTCCCGTCTTCAACCCCCCTCCGCTCTGGTCTTCTGCCTGCTGCGGATCTCTTTATTGCTAATTGCCGACGGAGCATCAACCGTCTCGACTTCACCACACCCTGTTCCAATCCCAACCTCACTCTGAAACCTGCTGATAAGGGGGGAGCTGTTGTTGTCTGACGTATTGACCTCTACCAGGCCGAGGCACAGCGACAACTCTCTGAAACCTCCTCTTATTTACCCCTTGATCATCACCCCACTAAGGAGCACCAGGCCATTGACATATACCTTCACCAACCTTATCAGCTCTGGCGATCTCCCATCAAGGGCCACCAACCTCATAGATCCCACATCCCGCACTCCCCGTTTCTACCTCCTACCCTAGATCCATAAACCTGCCTGTCCAGGTAGACCTATTGTCTCAGCTTGCTCCTGCACCACCGAACTCATTTCTGCATACCTTGACACTGTCTTATCCCCCCTTGTTCAATCTCTTCCCATCTATGTTCGTGAAAATTCACACGCTTTGAATTTTTTCAATGATTTTAAGTTCGCTGCCCCCCACCGCCTTATTTTCACCATGGACGTCCAGCCCCTATATACCTCCATCCCCCACCTGGACGATATCAAAGCCCTTCGCTTCTTATTGGATTCCAGACCTAACCAATTCCCCTCTACCACCTCTCTCCTCCTAACAGCGGAATTAGTTCTTACTCTCAATAATTTCTCCTTTGGTTCCTCCAACTTCCGTCAAACCAAGGGTGCAGCCATGGGCACCCGCATGGGTCCCATTTATGCCTGCCTTTTTGTTGGCTTTGTGGAACAGTCCATGTTCCAAGTCAATACGGGTATCCGACCTCCTCCTTTTCCTTCGCTACATCGACGACTGCATTGGCGCTGCCTCCTGCACGCATGCTGAGCTCGTTGATTTCATTAACTTTGTCTCCAACTTTGACCCTGCCCGCAAATTTACCTAGTCCATTTCTGACAATTCCCTCCCCTTTCTTGATCTTTCTGTATCCATCTCTGGAGACGGCTTATCTACTGATATCTACTATAAGCCTACAGGCTCTCACAGCTGCTTGGACTATTCCTCTTCCCACCCTGTCTGTTGCAAAAATGCTATCCCCTTCTCACAATTCCTCCTTCTCCGCCGCATCTGCTCTCAGGTTGAAGCTTTTCATTCCAGGACGAAGGAGATGTCTTCCTTTTTTAAACAAAGGGGCTTCCCTTATTCCACCATCAACTCTGCTCTCAAACGCATCTCTCCCATTTCCCGTAGTTCTGTCCTCACCCCATCCGCATGCCACCCAACTCGGGATAGGGTTCTCCTTGTCCTCACCTACCACCCCACCAGCCTCCAGGTCCAACGTATAATTCTCCGTAACTTCCATCACCTCCAACGGGATCCCACTACCAAGCACATCTTTCCCTCCCGCCTCTTTCTACTTTTCGCAGGGATCGCTACGAACGCGACTCCCTTGTCTACCCGTACCCCCATCACTTCCCACCAATCTCCCACCTGGCACTTATCCTTGTAAGTGGAACAAGTGCTACACCTGCACTTACACTTCCTCCCTCACCACCATTCAGGGCCCCAGACTGTCCTTCCAGGTGAGGCGACACTTCACCTGAAAGTCGGCTGGTGTGGTATAATGCGTCCGGTGCTCCCGGTGTGGCCTTTTATATATTGGTGAGACCCGACGCAGACTGGGAGACCGTTTCGCTGAACACCTACGCTCGGTCCGACAGAGAAAGCAGGATCTCCCAGTGGCCACACATTTTAATTCCACGTCCCATTCCCATTCTGATATGTCTATCCATGGACTCCTCTACTGTCAAGATGAAGCCACATTCAGGTTGGAGGAACAACACCTGGGTAGCCTCCAACCTGATGGCATGAACATTGAATATTCTCACTTCCGTTAATGCCCCTCCTCCACTTCTTACCCCATCCCTGACATATTTAGTTGTTTGTTTTTCTCTCTCTCTCTGCCCATCACTCTGCCTGTTCTCCATCTTCCTCTGGTGCTCCCCACCCCCCCCCCCCCCCACCCAGCCTTTCTTTCTCCCGAGGCCTCCCGTCCCATGATCCTTTCCCTTCTCCGGCTCTGTATCACTTTTGCAAACCACCTTTCCAGCTCTTCCTACTCCCTCCGGTCTTCTCCTATCATTTCACATTTCCCCCTCCATCCACTACTTTCATCTCTTACTATCTTTCCTTTCAGTTAGTCCTGACGAAGGGCCTCGGCCCGACACGTCGACAGTGCCTCCCCTTTTTTGATGCTGCCTGGCCTGCTGTGTTCCACCAGCATTTTGTGTGTGTTGTTTGAATTTCAAGCATCTGCAGATTTTCTTGTGTTTGCTTATTGAGTAGAGGAGTGAGGATGTTATGGCGAGACTGTATAAGACATTAGTGTGGCCAAATTTGGAGTATTCTGTGCAGTTATGATCACCAAACTACAAGAAGGATATCAGTAAGATTGAAAGTGTGCAGAGATTAAACTAGGATGTTGCCAGTTCTTCAGGAGTTGAGTTACAGGGAAAGATTGAACAGGTCAGGTATTTATTCCTTGGAGAGTAGAAGAATGAGGGGAGATTTGGTGGAGGGATATAAAATTATGAGGGATATAGCCAGAGTAAATGCGAGTAGGCTCTTTCCTCTTAAATTAGGAGAGATAAATACAAGGGGACATGGCTTTAGTGTGCAAGAGGAAAGGTTTAGGGGGATCTTCTTCACTCAGAGAGTGGTGGGAGTGTGGATCGAGCTGCCATCTGACGTGGTAAATGCGGGCTTACTCTTAAGTTTTAAGAATAATTTGGATAGATACGTGGATGCGAGAGGTCTATAGAGGGTTATGGTCTGGGTACAGGTCAACGTGACTAGTGGAATAAGGATGTCGCGCAGTCTAGAAAGGCCGAATGGCCTGTTATTTCCGGCTGCTGTGTTCTATGTTTCTATGGAAGTGGGTACAGAGGAGATATCGGGGTTAAGTTTTTTTTACGCAGAGTGTGTTGAGTCCGTGGAATTGGCTGCAGGCGGCGGTGGTGGAGGCGGAAACGGTAGAGTCATTAAAGAGACTCCTGGATGGAGTTACGGGCCGAACGGCCTGTATGGTGCTGCACGTTTCCTATGTTTCCTATGTTTCTAAGAATTTAGGTTTGACTGACACAAATGACCTGGGTGACAGTGGTCAGTAGATCCGCCTCTGCCATGGCCACCAGGTAGCGAGTGGTGCAGGTAGAGAGGCCGCACTTTCCCCGGGGCAGGATCACAATCGCCACGACATTCACTGGAGAGAGAGAGAGAACAGACAGTGGGCATGACTGAAAACATTCTCCGGAAATGAACACGGGAGCGGGTTTTTAAAGATCAGTAGTGAGAGGTTGCACGCTAGACCCTATGTGAACGGCTATTGATCTAACATCAGACCCGGGTCTCACTGTCTCTGCCCTGACTCTTTCAGAGCGAGGATTAGACAATGCGTGGGCAAAAATTTGCGATAAAACCGAGCTACATGAACAACAACGATCGGTGCTGATCAGAATTCCAGTCACTGATGGGGCCGGTTTCACTGAATTAACCGTGACTGACCCGGCCTCTGGAAACTCCGTATCTGAAGGGTCCGGGAAGGGACACAGAGGCGAGCAACACACACAAAATACTGGAGGATCTCAGCAGGCCAGACTGCATACATGGAACTGAACAAACTCTCGTTTCAGCCCAGACCCTTCTTCAGCACGAAATGGCGCCTCAGTTTCTGACGGGTCTCAGGGGAAAAGCAGGAACAACTTAGTGACCTGAGAATGAGAGGCTCCGTTAATGGATTAATTCTGCAGCACAGTTCCATTCGATTACTCTGGTCAGCAGATCCATGGACACTTGTTCAGGTGATCAGACCCATTATTGACCAACAAGCAGTGGAATGCGACTGCGATGGAGTCCACAGGGAGACGTGAAACACAGGGCCAAAGGTTCATTATGATCAATAACTCCGAAAGGAACGTTACAATGTAACTCACTCGCAGTCTCACCTTCCCGGAGACCTCCCGGTCCCGAACACTGGGACAAAACTGAACAAAGTCCCATTGAAACCCCACCGGCCTCACTTCCCGGAGACCTGCCTGTCCCGAACACTGGGACAACTGTGGACTAGGTCCCATTAAATATCTAATTAGCAGATTAGCCGGCGGGTGGAGACAGAGTCATGGGATTTGTCCAGAGTTATCCCAGTGCGAGGAACAAGGATCTCTTCGGGAAAATATTCCTCGCACTGGGATAACTAGACAGTGTCCCATGACTGTATCTCCATCCGTCGCTCTAACCCGCTAGTTAACTTTGCCGACGGGACTACATTGATTGGCCTAATCTCAAGTAATAACGGGGTTACGAAAGTGAAGAAGTCATCTCTCTGACCCAGTGGTGTCGGCAAATCAACCTCACGGTCAAAAACGATGCAGCGTGTTGTGGATGACAGGAGGAACGGAGACGGGCCAACCCTATTGGCATCAATGTATCCGGGGTTGCAAAGGTAACAACTTTAAGTTCCTCGGCATCCACATCACCGAGAAACCCATATGGTCTGTACATGCCAGCTGTGTGGTGAAAAAGGCACAACAGCGCCTTTTTCAACTCCGATGGCTGACGAAATTCTCAATTACAATTCCTTGTAACTTTTTACAGGGGCACAACTGAGAGCACCTTGACTGGGAACATGGGAACTGTACATCCATTAATTAAACGACTCTGCAGAGAGTGGTGCGGACAGTCCAGCTCATCTGTAGTTGTGAACGGCCCATGATGCAGGACACTTACAAAGACAGGAGTGAAAAAAGGGCTCGAAGGATCATTGGGGACCCGAGTCACCCAAACATAAACTCTTCCAGCTGCTAGCAACCGGAAAACGGTTCTGCAGCGTAAAACCCAGGACCAACAGTTTCCGGGACAGCTTCTTCCACTAGGCCATATCACTGATTAACTCACGCTGTGTTGAGTGTATTTCTATGTTACATTAACTGTTCTATCCATTATAAAATAATGTAAAATACAACCCTAACTTCATATACGTGAAGGATGTAAGAAATAATGTTAATTCTATTCAATTAAATTCAAACCCTCCAGTCTCACCTTCCCGGAGAGCTGCCTGTCCCCAGCACTGGTAAAAGTCTGGACAAGGTATCATTAAAGGCAGGAACAAAGTTTGAGTCGAACCCATGAATTAGAGGACAGACTGATGTTTACTTCCGATTGTCAGTAAATATGAAATATCAGAATATTGAAAAGTCAGGATCTATATGTCTGAAAGATATCTGTACAATTATCATCTTTGAAAGCTTGTTAAATGATCATAAGCAGGATAAGACTGGTTAGCTCAGATAAATACCTGCCATGAATTGCTCTGCTCACTCACCAGGAACGCCAGTAACAGCAATGAACATGTACAATATTCTCTCCACGCTCAGATACCTACCCAACAATGCAGGCAATTTCTCTGTCCGGTGTTCTGTCCCCCTGTGCTACAGGCGATCTCTCGGAATGAAAGATCAGGAAGAACATGCCTGGGGTTTTAATACCATTTAGCGAATCCACAGGGACAATTTCAACAGATTTTATAATAAATGTGACTGAGCTTTCCGAGGTGCCTTATCAATTAAGTGTGCTTGCACTGGTAATATGCACTTCCAGGGATCCATTTGTCAGAAGGATTCTACAGCTTTCAGTACATGAACATTCAGGTGAACGCTTTGAGTGATGGTGCAGAAAGTTTGCAGTTAATAATTCATCTCCTTCTAGTCTAGGTCTAGTCTAAGTCTAGTCTAGGTCTAGTCTAGGTCTAGTCTAGGTCTACGAACTTGTCAATCACCTCTGCTGCGGACACTTTCTGATCCTTATGCTCCACGATCGCTGTAAGAAGTGTGTAAATGCAGGAGGGGATTATGTTGAAAAATAAGTGTGCGACGTTTTCTAAATTTGACTGCTTCTACCTTAGGCCACGAACTTATCAATCACCGCACCTAGTCACAGGCTTTCACAAGAAGATTGATTTTAGTTTTACGTGGCTGGGAAGTTGGGATTGTTTTTTTACGCAGCGCTCCCCACTGTCACGTTCTCTAAAAACTCCACATTATTCCACCTCTGAATAGTTGATTTTACGTCAAACAGTTTAATTATGTCTAGAGATCTAAGAAGTCTAAAATAATCAAAGAGAAAGAAAGGATAGACGAGCAGAGGGAGAGAAATGTTAAAAAACCAAAGAGGAGTTTAATACACACACAAAAAAAAGAACAGGCAGATGTAGAGAGACGGGGGGAAGGGAGGTGGGAAGAGATGGAGAGAGAGAGAGAGAGAGAGAGAGAGATTTAAACAGAGCGAGACGGATAGACAGAGAGAACGGGTGAGAGCGATAGCAAGGGGAGAGAGTGAGGTTCAGAGAGAAAGTGAGAGAGAAAAAGCGAGAGAATAGATGGATTGAAAGAGACAGACAGAGAAAGAGACGTAGACAAAGAGAGAGAGGCAGACAGAGAATGAGGCAGGGCAACAGAAACGGGAGAGAGGGACAGAAAGAGAGTGAAACGAAGAGAAAAGGAGAGAGAGTAAAGAGGAAAACAGAAAAATACAGAGAGGAAGAAAGAGAGAGGGAGACAGAGAGTCTGTCTCTGAGGGAGAGGGATAGAAGGAAGGGAGAGTACGATGAAGACAGAAAGTGAGAGATGAAACAAAAGAAAACGGGAGAGAATGAGACAGATAGAATGAGATAATGAGAAAGACACAGAGATAAAGAGAGTGAGATGCAGAGACAGACACAGTGTGATAGGTGATAGAAGGGGGAGAGAGGGAGAAAGGTAAAGGAAGAGAGAGAGAAACAAACAGAAAAGAGAAAGAAAAGAGGGACAGAGAGAGAGAGAAAGAGACAAAGAGGGTGAGAGCTCAGGTCAATGAGCACTGGGAGAGCGATAGAATGAGAAAGTGTCCGAAGTTTACAGTTGAAAGTAAATGTTTGACCAAATGTCTACACTAAGTTTCACTTTCTTGCGGGTGTTGACAGTTCATCAGATAACTACAATGGACTCAATTAAAAGCTGCGTGAGTGACAGAGCGAGAGAGAGAGAAGGGAAACAGTGAGGGTCGGAGTGAGAAAAAATGACAGAAAGAAGGGAAAGTGGAGCAGAAAGGGAGAAAATGAAAGAGGAGTCCAAGACAACAGAGAGAGAGAGAGAGAGAGAGAGAGAGAGAGAGAGAGAGAGAGAGAGAGAGAGAGAGAGAGAGAGAGAGAGAAGAGAAAGAAGAAGGAGGAGAAGGTGAAGGAGAAGAAGAGGAAGAAGAGTCAGGGTGAGGAGAGTCAGAGTGGAGGGAAGAGTTCCAGGAAAAATCAACTGTGACAGAGAGAGTGCTGACCAGAGGCAGGCGGACAGTGAGAGAGCGGAACAGGAATAGAAAAGGGAGAGGAGTGTGAGGCAGGGTTCGGTGGCAGACGACAGTGAGAAGGCGGTTAGGATCTGCGGTCTGTGAGGGATATTTTTCGCTGAGACACCCTCCCCCTTGCATTTTCACCTGTAATGGCTAACCAGATTATCAGGAGCTGGGGTCGTTAAACTTTACCTACGAGCTGCCCGGTGGGGACCTGGCAGACAGAACTGCAGTCACTGCGGGAAGAATTGCCTCTCGGCCTTGGCGTTTTACCTTGGGCATCGCGATCACAGGGAGAGGGGGGAGGCGTTGTTTCGTTGTCCCCTTGAGCATCTGACCATCCGCTTTTCTCCAGTTTTCCCTCGGGACTGAGAACAGCATCCATTTCCTCAGGGAACACAGATTCCGATTCATTTATTAACCAAGGGTCAAGTTCGAAGTAAATGTACTGGTAAAACATGCGTACACTCAATGGCCACTTTATTCGGTCCAGGCGGTTTCTGAGAAACTGCTCGTTGTTTGTGGTCCATTCACGAGAAAGATCGATGTGTTGTGCCTTCAGAGATGCTCTTCTACACACCGCTGTTGTAACGCGAGTTTATTTGTGTTAGTGTCGCCTTCTTTTCATCGTAAACCGGTCTGGCCATTCTCCTCTGACGAGTTATCGTTGCCGACAGATCAGCCGCTCAAATCGATGCGTTTACTTCCGCACGTTTGCTGTGAACTCCGGAGACTGTTGTGTGTGCAGACCCCCGGAGATCAGCAGTTTCTGAGATACTCAAACCGCATCGTCTGGCACCAACGATGATTCCCACGGTCAAAGTCACTCAGATCGCAATTCCTCCCCATTGTGATGTTTGTTCTGAACAACAAATGAACCTCTTGACAACTTCGGCATGCTTTTGCACAGTGAGTTTCTGTCACGTGATTGGCTGATCACGTACTTGCATTTACGAGCAGGGGTACCTAATGAAGCAGCCTCAACGTTCATTTTCTGCGTGAATTCACAGGAAAGTAAAGAAATACAAGAGGCTCAATTAACCACATAACCATATAACAATTACAGCACGGAAACAGGCCATCTCAGTCCTTCTGTCCGTGCCAAACACTTGCTGTCACGTAGTCCCACAGACCAGCACTCAGCCTATAACCCTCCATTTCTTTCCTGTCCAAATACCTGTTCATTTTATTTAAATAACAAATTCGAACCTGCCTCTACCACTTCTACTGGAAACTCGTTCCATACAGCTACCACTCTCTGAGTAAAGAAGTTCCCCCTCATGTTACCCTTAAACTTTTGCCCCCTAACTCTCAACTCATGTCTTCTTGTTCGAATCTCCCCTACTCTCAATGGGAAAAGCCTATGTACGTCAACTCTACCTATCCCTCTCATAATTTTAAATACCTCTATCCAGTCCCCCTTCAACCTCCTACGCTCTAAAGAATAAAGGCATAACTTCTTCAGGCTTTCTCTGTAACTTAGGTGCTGAAACTCAGGTAACTGTCACGGTCCGGTCCACGGACTCCGGACTCCGGGTCCTCCGGCTGTCCCTTGTTTTGGCCGGAGTTAACCTGAAACACCTGATGCTCATCTTATTTGGCTGGGAATATAAGTGTCCCTGGGATTGAGTGTAGTTGCGGGGTTGTCCCGTCGAGATGCTCATGGAGTAAATGACTGGTGGAAGGCTAGAACGGCCACTTGCCATCATTAGGCTGCGTTGGAGAACCATAGCTTCTGGGAGCCTAGCTGTCAACATTCGGAGCTGTCATTGCGGTATGGATTCTGCCGTTTCCCGGGCCAGATGGGTGGCCGTCAGCTACTCCGAGCTAGGTAGGGATCCGGTTGTTTCTGTAGCCAGCCAAGGTTGCTGTAACCAAGCCGCAACGGCTACTCGGAACTACCCCGATGCAGAGGTGGAACTGTCTGTCGTTCCTTGATGATTCTTACTTCCTGTCCTCGCCCCCGTGGGGTAAGTCAGGCCGTTCTGCCGTTACGCGACGGATAGTCATGCTCCACCTTGGTGTGGAGTTAAAGTTGATTCCCGGCTTGTTCCGGCTCTGTGTCTATATCTCCGGTCTCATGTCATATCTTTAACAAGACAATGACAAGTACCGGCTTGTCGAGGGATACGCCCCGGCTCCATGTTAAGTATAGTTCCTAGTCTGCCTCCTAGCTCCAGCCTCCGAGTTATCCTAGCTCCAAGACAGTAGCCTCAAGCCTCGACCCAAGCCTGCAGCCTCTAGCCTCAAGCCTCGACACAAGCCTCCAGCTCCTAGACCCCAGCAGCGAGTCAAGCCTGCAGTTCCAAGACCCCAAGACTCTAGCCAAGCCTCCAGACCTCAAGTCTCTAGCCAAGCCTCGTCACATCTTTGCCTGGGTTTGGGTGTCCGAGCCCGAGGCAAGACCCAGGTTTTGTGTTCTTGTCCAGTCTCGTGCTCACAGTCCACCCTAGGCTCTTTGTTTCTAGTCCCTTGTCCTGCCCAGTTCCTAGTACTACAGTGTCTGCGTCCTGCACTTGTGTCCTGATTCAATACCCATCCTATGACAGTAATTTTCCGCTAAATCTCCTCTCAACTCTCTCTATTTTGTTGACATTTTTCCTATAATTCGGTGACAAGAGCTAGACACAATACCTCAAATTTGGCCTCACCAATGTACATTACATTTTAATATTGCATCCCAATTCCTATACTCAATGCTCTGATTTATAAAGGCCAGCATACCAAAAACTTTCTTCACCACCCTGTCCAGCTGAGATTCCACCTTCAGGGAACTATGCACCATTATTCCTAGATCACTCTATTCTTCTGCATTCCTCAATGTCCTACCATTAACCATGTATATCCTATTTTGATTAGTCCTACCAGAGTGTAGCAGCTCACACTTCCCAGCATTAAACTCCATCTGCCATCTTTCATCCCACTCTCTGACTGGCCTAAATCTTTCTGCAAGCTTTGAGAACCTGCTTCATTATCCACAACGCCACCTATCTTAGTATCATCTGCATACTTACCAATCCAATTTACTACTTCATCATCCAGGTCATTAATGTATCTGACAAACAACATTGGACCCAGTACAGATCCCTGAAGCACACCACTAGTCACCGGCCTCCAACCTGACAACAGTTATCCACCACTACTCTCTGGCATCTCCCATCCAGAATCCAATTTACTATTTCATTATTATTACCTAATGATTGAACCTTCGTAACTAACCTTCTTTGCGGAATCTTGTTAAAGGCCTTTCTGAAGTCCATATAAACAACATCCACTACTTTACCCCCGTCAACATTGCTAGTAACGTCTTCAACAAATTCAATAAGATTTGTCAAACATGAACTTCCACACATAAATCCATGCTGACTGTTCCTAATCAGACCCTGTCTATCCAGATAATTATATATACCATCTCTAAGGATACTTTCCATTAATTTACCCACCACTGACGTCAAACTGACAGGCCCATCATTGCTAGGTTTACTGTTTGATCATTTTTTAAACAATGGAACCACATGAGCAATACGCTATTCCTCCGGCGCCATCACCGTCTCTGATGACATTTGAAATATTTCCGTCAGAGCACTCGCTATTTCCACACTGATTTCCCTCAAGGTCCTAGGGAATATCCTGTCAGGACACGGAGATTTATCAACTTTTATATTATTTAAAAGCGCCAGTACTTCATCTTCTTTGATCATCATAGTTTCCATAACTACCCTACTTGTTCCGCTTAGCTTACACAATTCAATATCATTCTCCTTACCGAATACCGAAGTAAAGAAATTGTTCAAAATCTCCCCCATCTCTGTTGGTTTATTTTTGACTGAACAAATGCACAAAGACTGACAAGAGAACCAACGCCAAAAGAATTATAAATAAAGATGTATGAGTAGGTTGTTCTTGCAGCTTTATAAAACTCTGGCCAGGCCGACTCTGGAGGATGTCACTCAGTTCTGGTGCACCGGTTACTGTGAGGAGGTCGCGATTTTGGAGAAGAGGATTTCAGGAGAGTTTCACCGGGATCTTGACTAGATTAAAGAGAGTGAGCTATAACCAGAGGTGGAACAAACTTGGGCTGTTTTCTCTGGAGCGGGAGGCTGAGGGGAAATCTGATTGCGGTTTATAAGGTTATGAGAGGCACAGACAGAGTGGACAGAGAGTATCTGTTTCCCAGGGTTCAAATGCCGGATACCGGAGGGACAGATCCTGAAGGTGAGAGGGGGTATGTTCAAACGGTTTGTGAGGGGTAAGTTGGCGACACAAGTGGAACATGAGGTGTTTCCCCTCTAACCTGAGTGGCCTCACCATGACAGGAGAGGAGTCCATGTAGCTGGAAATGGGGCGTCAGATTTAAATGTTTGCTAAATAAAATCTGAAGGGATACTGTAAATCCCAGCCAGGTCGCCTAAGGAGAGAGTCAGCCGGCTTTTTGCAGGTTAGCAGGGCTGCCTGTGTCTCAAGCCACAAGAGGTCGGTGGCATTTTCACGAATGTTTCTACAAGACCATATGATCGGGATTTTTCCGAGGAAATAAACATGATTGCTCAAGAGACAACAGAGACCCGTGGAGAATTTTGAGAGCATTCAGTTTTACAAAACTATGGTCGGGCCTCCTCTCGAGTGTTGTATTCGGTTCTGGTCGGCCCATTACAGGATGGGTGTGGGGAGCACTGGAGATGCACATAAAAGGTTCACCGGGGCCCTGTCTGGATCAGAGAGATCAGACAATCTTAGGTTTTTGTCTGTGAGCGGCGCAGGCTGAGGGGAGATCTGACAGAGGGTTTCAGATGACTTCAGGCACGGATAGAGTAGACAGCTGGCATCTCTCTCCCCCAGAGCGGAAATATCTAATACCAGAGGGCGTGCATTTAAGGTGAGAGAGGGCAACTTTAAATGCGAGAGTGGTCAGAGTCCTGAATGAGCTGCCAGGGCGGTTTTAGAGGTAGACTAAACTCCAGATGTAGCCAGATCCAGAGTAAACTACTCGGCTGGATTGTCTGACCTCTCCTCACAGCTCAGACTCTCTACACCAGGCAGCTCCCTGGTGAACCCGCCTCAACATTTCCACATACTTCCTGCAACGGGGCCTCCACCACTCAATACAATGCTCCAGATGCAGCCGGACTGGAGTTTTTATAAAGTTGGAACACCTTCTCTCGCTCAATGCCCCGTCTTTCTGAAGCCTCCAAAGCATCCACACCCATCTGAATATGACACTTCAGATCTGGTCCGACCGACGGTTTATAAAGATGCATCACAATTTCCAGGGAAAGGAAACAAGGAGGTACATTGCAGGCATAGGCAGGTAGGAGCAACCGAGGTGCTTATGGAGCATAAGAAATGCAAGAGGACACTGAAGAAGGAAATCGGCAATGGGCAAAAGAAGGGATGAGATTGCCCCAGCAGAACAGCTGAAGGGGAATCCTAACAGATTATAGAGATCTGCTCAGAGTTGAAGGATTACAAAGGGCAAGAATTGTACACTGGAAGATCAGAATGGCAATCCGTGTGTGGAGCCAAAAGAGATGGGGGAGAGCTGAATTGATTGATTTTGCATCTGTTTTTACCCCGGAGTCAATCGAACTGAGGCAAAGCACCAGCGGGGTCATGGACCCCAGTACAGATTGCCGTGGTTTGCTGTCTTGAGGTAAACCGGGATGGAGAAAGGTGACAAAAACAGATACACTTACACCGTGTAACAGACATGTGCATACCTTCAGGGATATGGGCCATGTTCAGGATTCGTTCAGGAGGGAGCCTAGACGGCACGGAAGAGCTAGGCTGACGGACGCATGCAGAGCTCAACACGTTGACACGGTCACAAAAAAAAAAGACACACTTCACTACTCGTGTTAAGACTATAAAACCATGAGATATAAGAGCAGAATTAGGCCATTCAGCCTATTTAGTCTGTTCTGCAGTCTGTGGCAGAGCATTCCACAGACCCAATACTGCCTGGCTAATTACAATCCTCCTTACCTCTTCTCTAAAGGGTCGCACCTCAATGTTGAGGCTGTGCCCACTGGATCTCCATACCCCACCCATCGGAAACATGCTCTCCATATCAACCATTGAGGAAGCAGGACTTAGCCAGATTAGGAGAATCGGGGCAAAGGAACAGATTATTACAATTCAAAAATCTGAGGCGTAAAGGAGTCCTTCTACAGAATTCTCTAAAGGTTAGTTTACAGGTTGAGTTCGGGGTGAGGAAGTCAAATGCGATGTTAACAACACTAGAGTGGGAGTATTGTGAACAGTTTCAGGACACTTATTTGAGAAACGATATGCTGGTATTGGAGAGGGTCCAGAGGAGGTTCGCGAAAATGATTGAGGGAATGGAAGGGTTAATGTATGAGGAGCGTTTGATGCCCCATGACTATACTCGCTGCAGTTCTGGAGAATGTGGGGTGGGCGGGGGACGGATTTGACTGAAACCAATCGAATGATGAAAGGCCGAGACAGAGTGGACGGGGAAAGGATGTTCCTCATGATGGCGGAGTCTCAGACCAGAGAACACAGCCTCGGAATAGAGGAACGTCAGGTTAGAATGGAGACGAGGAGGATTTTTTTTTTTTTACAATCAAGATAAAATCTGCAGATGCTGGAAATCCAAGTGTAGAATCTGTGCCCCCAATTTTCCACCGTTCGCCTCGGGTGAACCGCCGTCGCCCCGCCAGAACTTTGGTGTAAATACAGTGTAATGCCCCCCGCCCCCCAGTTCACGCTCGCAACACAGATACCAGGCAATACACCAAAAGAGAGGAAATAATTACAACTTTATAGTTATTTCTTAGTGATGGGTTAGCAGAAACTGATAACCTAAAGGTGCCAAATCAGTAGGTTTATCAGTTTGTGCTCATAATATTTTAATACTTTGGAGCTCACGCCTCCGATTCCATCCACAACGACCTTCCGAGCCTTCGGCCACCGTCCAAACCGCCTACGTCCAGTATCCGCCGACCGGGGCCGGCTGTCGGTTCCTCACACGTCCGTCCTCCTCGTTTGTCGCCCGAAAAAGACCGCGAACTCCCGCGAACTGCCACACACGCAAGATAGCATAACAATTCACCATTGGCTACTTGCCCCCTTCAAACAGTCCGGCTACAGAAATCCATTAGAACATTAAGTAACATTACAGAGAAGCCTTTTTGTTAGCCTGCACAGTTAACGCCACAGTTAATGGTACTGAAAGCTCTACATTCTCCCTCACCGGATTTAGTCATGCCCTCATGACGTTCAGATAATTCGCCAACCCCACCTGCAGTACACACCGCCCAACCCAAGTGCAGAAAGCAGTGACATAACTCCCCAAAACAATGGAGATCACCCCCTGTTCCCCAGGTGCCACATCGAACAATCTATCTTGGGGTGCCTTGTTCTCTGAGACCTGCGCACTCCCTCTTCTAACTCCTCCACCTCGGACACTACAGAAGACTCATGGAAACTACGAGGCGAACCTTCCGCGAACGGTCTCCCAAACCCCTCTGCACCTCGGAACCATCTATCTCTTGCTCCGATCCCACATCCTCCCCGCGAAGGCCCTGTGGTACCCCCGACAGCCCAGCACTAGCTCCCCGTACCCCATCTAACCCAGTGGGGGAAGGGCCATGAGTAGCTCCCTCCATCACGGGGCCTCAGCGAACGGCCACATGCACCAATCGTCCGAGTCATCATCCTTCACAGGGTCTGGTCCCGGGCCCGTCTCTCCCGGGGTGGCCTCTTCCTCCACCCTGCGTGGACGCAGATTCCTGTTACTAGGCGCAGCCGGCACCTCGGACACCCGCAATACCTGTACATCTCGCCCCAGAGGCAACAGATGATTCCGATGGAGAATCTTGACGGCCCGTTCCCATCCTCGGGCCGCACTCGGAAAACCGGTAAACTGGGCAACTGCCTCTCCACCACATAGGACGTGCCCGACCAGCGACCAGCCAGCTTGTGCTTCCCGGGCAATCCCAAGTTCCCTGTGAAGACTCGGTCTCCCGGCAGGAGTTGGAAGAACTTCACCTTCTTGTCATACCTCTTTTTATTTCCCCGATTCTGCTTGGCGGTCGCCTCCCCAGACAACTCATAAGCCCTTTGCAGATCTTTCTTAATATCAGCCACATACTTCAAGTAAGGGTTCGGCGATACTTCACCCGCTGCCGTCCCGAAACAGGGGTCAATGGGCAACCTTGCCTCGCGCCCGGACATCAGATAATAGGGTGAGTACCCAGTCGCGTCATTGCGTGTACAGATGTAATAGTGAACCAGATGTCCAATATGTCGGCTCCATCGACTCTTCTGGCTGTTCTCCGGAGTCCCGAGCATGTCTAGCAGGGTCCGATTAAACCTCTCCGGCTGGGGGGTCGCCCTGCAGATGGCAGTGCGTGCTCCTCGATTTCTCAATTCACATCATATCCAGTAACTCATGGATGAGCTTACTCTCAAAGTCCCGTCCCTGGTCACTGTGTATCCGGCGGGGAAGGCCATAATATGTAAAATGATTCTTCCATGGCACTTATCCGGTTCACCTCCATCTCCGAAACGACAATTGCCTCAAACAATTTAGCCTTCGCTTTACCCGGAAAAAGATACTCAGAAAGTTTTATCCCTTTCTGCTGACACAGCATCCGAAGCCCCCATAAAGGCTCCACAGTGCCCCCCGTCAGACCAAAAACCTCCTCCAATGCTTCTGGATACTCCTTCCAGGAAGCCAAGTGTTTGCTAACTTTCACGCCTTTCCCGACCTCAGCTGCCACCCCTCTCAAACTGTCCACCATCCCTGCCGCTTCCCTTCCTCAGAACACTGCCACTCACCCAGCAGCCCAGAGACATGTTCTATTCAGGTCTCAAAATCATCCTCCCCTTCGGGGGTCGGAGTCCTCCCGGAGAAAATGCTTAACTTCCGACGAGGACCCGCCGCCTCGTTCACCAAGGAGTTAATGGCTGACGCCATCTCCGAGCCTTCCCCCCTTCCGTGGGAGAAGGGAACTAGTTAGATTTTCCAAACCTGACCTCTCCCTTCCTTCATCCTTCAAAAACGATAGGACCCGCTCTCGAAAATCTCTGCCCCCAGCGGCTGGCAACTCCTCTGGCGTCCCAACAGACCCGTCAGACCTTTCCTCTGTGACGATGTGCACGCCACATGACTCCGCGTCACTGAGGTCACCGATACGCGGCGGCAGTCCCACCGCCGTGACGTCAGCACCAGTCTGCGCTAGCACGAAGCCTAAACCCATATTTTACCAGTCTTTCTGCCTAGGATTTCGACCTTACTGATACCTCTAACCGTACTCAAACATCGAATTAACACTCCATCCGAGACACCCATGTCCACCCCACTTAATACGCAGGCATGATCGAGCGGTACTCCCTCGATCTCACACCAGAGCTCAATCTCATCCGGAGTCCTGACGAAGGGTCTCGGCCCGAAACGTTGTCTGCTCGTTTCCACGGATGCTGCCTGACCTGCTGAGTTCCTCCAGCGTGCTGTCCGTGTTGATTTGACCACAGCATCGGCAGTGTACTTTGTGTTTAGAGTTCAATCCTACCCAAATCCATTTCCCCTCTTTTAAACCGGGGCGAATTACACCGTAGCAACCTCACAAATGTAGCATCCATACCCCCAATTTACCCCCGTTCGCCTAGGGTAAACCACCGTCGTCCCGCCAACAGTGCAACACTTCGGTGTAAATAGAGTTTAATTCCCCCCTCCGGGTACGTGCTCGCAAAACAAATATCAGACAATACACCAATGACGAGTAAATAATTACAACTTTATATTTATTTCTTAGTGATGGGTTAGTAGAAACAGATAATCTAAAGGCGCCAAATCAGTAATTTTATTAGTCTTGTGCATATAATGTTTTAATACGTTGGAGCTCACGCCTCCGGTTCCATCCACAACGACCTTCTGAGCCTTCGGCCACCGTCCGAATCGGCGACGTCCAGTATCCGCCGCCCTGGAACCGCTGTCCGCTCCTCACACGTCCGTCCTCCTCGCTCGCCTCCCGATAAAAATCGCGAACTCCCACTCAGCTCACATATACAAAACAGCATTACAATTGTCCATTGGTTAGTTTCCCCCTTATCTGCAGTAATAACCCAAACATACTAGCTACAGAAACCCATGACAGCATTAAGTAACGTTACGGAGAAGCCATTCCATTATAACAATACAGAGAAGCCATTTTGTTAGCCTGAACAGTTAAAACCCCAGTTAATGGTACTGAGCGCCCTACACTTTGAATACACCAACCTCAACGGCCGGGAACGTGAATTACCACACTGGCTAAAACAACGATCTGGCAAAGCGCGGATATTTATGCGATCGGATTAGATGAGAATCAGGAATGTCGCCATCAAAGTGAATTAGGAGGATATGGGGAAATAACCGTTAACGGTCGGGACCGTGACACCTGACACTCCCCCACCCAACCGGAGCTTCCAGGCGAACCAGCGGGCTTGCCAGGATTGCCGCGGTGGAAGTCTCCGATAAGGGAGGGGTCTAAGATTAAGCAGCGGGGGATCCAGGTGCGCTCCTCGGGACCGTGTCCTTCCGAATCGACGAGGTACTGGAAACACCTGCCCCGGCGGCGCACATCGAAGTATTTGCTGGACGCTGTAAGATGGGTAATCGTCGATGACCCGGGCGGGTGGAGGGGGTTCGGCGGGAGGACACAAAGGGCTGACACACACAGGTTTCAGTTGGGAGTCGTGGAACGTGGGATGAATGCGCCTGGATCTGGGTAGTTTGTGTTTGACCGCCGAGGGGTTGATGATGCTCCCGATTTCGAAAGGTCCGATGTAATGAGAGGTGAGTTTTCTTGGATTCAGTTTTGAGTGGGATACCTCTTAAGGAGAGCCAAACCTTCTGACAAGGCTGGTAGTTGGATGCTGGAATCCGGTGGCTGTCGGCGATACTCCGATTGCGGTCAGCGGAGCGGAGCAGGGCCGAGCGAGTAGCCTTCCACTCCTGCGGCTTCGGCGGAGACTGGCCGGAATTGAACGCACAGCGCCGTCGTCTTCGTGGGCAGGAAACAGAGGGGGTTGTTAGTCCAGGGAACATTCAAAGGTGGACATACCGGGGGCAGCGGTGACCGGGGAGTTGTGACCTGGGACCCAAGTGAGATGGGTGCTCCAGGATGACGGTTTACTGGCGGAAATGCAGAGCAGCGCTGCTTCCGAATCTTGATTGACCGTCAGTCTCTGGATGGAAGCAGACCTTGCACGGCTTTGGTAAAACGTCCACCACGGTGAGTACAGCTGTTTTCCCACGTGAAGGGGGTAGTCCAGTGACAAAATCCAGAGCAATGCGGGACCAAGGGCGGCAGGGACAAGTCGGCGACGAAGGAGCCCAGCAGGTGGGATGGGAGGCTTTTCCCCGGGCAAACATAATTTAGGCAGAGACGAAGGAGCGAGTGTCAGCATCAATGGAGGACCACCAGAAATGTCGCTGCGGAAGGGACAAATTTCTATCGATTCCAGGATGGCAGGCGAACCGGTAAGTATGCTCCCACTGGAGAACGGACAGATTCAGGCAGGAAGAGGCGATTGGGGTGTCCATCGCCTGGGTCAGGTTGAGTCCGTTGGGAATCTTTGGCTCTGGATTCCCTCTCCCAGGTGAGGGCAGCCACAACACAGGATGGTAGAGGATGGTATCGGGATTGGGAAGGCCCTCCTCGGAGACGTATTGACGTATTGAACCAGGACGGTAGGTGAGGGTGAAATTGAAACGGCCAAAAAACGGTGTCCAACGGGCTTGGCGGAATTTAAGGCGTTTCGCCGTCTGCATGTATGCCAAGCTGTTATGGTCTTTCCAGAGGATGAATGGGTGTTCTGCTCCCTCCAGCAAGTGCCTCCACTCCTCCCAGGCGAGTTTGACGGCCAGCATCTCCCGGTTCCCAACGTTGTAGTTCCTTTCGGCGGGGGACTGACGGCAAGAGAAGAAAGCGCAGGGATGGAGCTTTTGTTCTGGGACGGAGCGTTGAGAGAGGACCGACCCCACTCCACAGTCGGAGGCGTCGACTTCCACAATGAGCTGGCGAGAGGGGTCAGGTTGGACCAGGATGGGAGCGGAGGTGAAAGGCCTCTTCAGCTCCGAGAAGGCTGAGTCCGCTTCAGATGTCCGGTGGAATGGGGTCGCAGGAGAGGTGAGCTGGGTAAGGGGCGCTGTCACCCGGCTGTAATCCCTGATGAGGTGACGGTAGAAGTTGGTGAAACCCAGAAACCGCTGGAGTTGTTTGAGCGTCGTGGGTTTTGGCCACTCTGCCACGTCCCCATCTGTTTCGAATCCACCCTCATCTGCCTGCTCACTATGATGTACCCCAGGAAACGGATGGAACGGGCATGGAACTCCCAGTTCTCTGCCTTAACATGTAGCTTGTTCTCCAAAAGCCCCTGAGGAGCCTGGCGGACAAGGTGGGTGTGGCTCCTGGAGATTACGGGAGAAGATTAGGATGCCGTCCAAATAAACGAAAACAAAACGGTTAATAAAGTCCCTAAGAGCGCCGTTGACCAGAGCCTGGAACACCGCGGGAGCATTGGTCAGGCCGAAAAGCATCGCCAGGTATTGGAAATGACCGACGGGGTGTTAAAAACTGGTTTCCATTCATCTTCCGCCGTTATCCTGACCAGGTGATTGGCATTCCGCAAGTCCAATTTAGAGAAAACCGTGGCTCCGTGAAGGGGCTCGAATGCCGAGTTGATAAGGGGCAGAGGGTGCTTATTCTTTGTGGAATCTTCCCCACAAAGAAGAAACCAACACCTGCAGGGAAAGACGAGGGTTGGATATTGCCAGCCGTGACGGAGTCATTTACGTACCTCTCCATAGCTTCCCTTTCTGGTCGGGACGGTCTGTACAGCCGACTGGTGGGTAGTGAGGCTCCGGGAAGAAAGGGCTCGTTGCTTGCTCAACACGGCTCGCAGATCATGATACTCTACACGTTAGGGTGCTCAGAGGCGGACGAGATCACAGTGACCTCCACTGGGGGAAGGGCTAATTGCAGGAAAGAGGATTGGCAGAACAAGCTCCAGTTGACTATCTTCCCGGTGGGCCAGTCGATGTCGGGGTTATGACGGCTTAACCAGGGGTGGCCAAGAACTATAGGGGCTTGAAGAGAGGAAATTAAATTAATTCGTACCGGTTCCCGAGGATTTCCGGAAAGAAGGAGAAGCAGCGGTAATCAGTGCCGCAAAGTGGCCAAAGGTGGTGGACGACCAGTTCTTTCTCTCGTAGTCGGATGTCCAACCTATGGCTAGGGAGATCAGGGATTCCAGGCTGTCGGTGTCGTCTCTCGCCGCCAACTCTTCCTTCACCGGGTCCCCGAGTCCATTCCGAAAAAAAAAACAACTCCTGGAGTGACTCATCGTTCCAACCCGAGTCGGCCGCTAACGCCCTGAACTGCTCTGAATAGTCGGCAACACTGCGGGAGTCCTGGCGGAGAATGAGTAGATGCTTGGCGGCCACTTTACTACGGCCGGGCTGGTCAAACGTTTTTCTCATCTCCGCGATTAAAATGGCGACAGAAGAGCGGATATCCGGTTGGTTGTCGCAAACTGCTGTGGCCCACGTTAATGCACTTCCGCGCAGCAGCACCATGGCATAAGCAATCTTTGACTTATGTGTGGAGTAAGTTGACGACTGCTGTTCAAACACCAGGGAGCACTGAAGGAAAAAGGCCTGAAATTTCCCAAAATCTCCAGCGTAGTGCTCCAGCTCAGCTCCGTGAGGCTGTCTGGCGGGAGTGTTGGTGACACGTGGGTGGTTGCCGCTACAGGCTGTCTGGGCTGGCTAGGCTGGGTTCCAGGAGTGGGTTGAGTAAAATGACTGGAGACACGGTCGACCTGGTCACGGATCTGTGTGACGTGAGCGACAGGGAATGGAGGTTCTCTATGACCTCCCAGAGGAGTTGTTCCAGGAGGTTACTCTGGCTGCGAGGGCTTGTTGAAGGGTGTTTGTGTCTGCTGGGTCCATGGTGTCCATGGTGACCCATGGTCAATGGGTCCATCGTTCAGCGGGCGAACTCAAAGGCAGGGCACTGGCACGGAGATAAAATTAGGATGCAGACGAGGGGTGAGCGTGGCGGGAGTTAAACGGCATACAAGGGAATGAACGGAACGGCAGGCGGCCGGCAATCCATTATCTTGACACGTAGCGTTACTGAGCTGAACGGCAAACGGAAAGGCAAACGGCAGGCAATACTTGTCTTGACACGGAGATACTGGTACACAGCTCCGGAAAGGAAGTAAAACTTAGAATGTACAATCCAATGCGGCCGGGAACATAATTACCACACTGGCTGAAACAACGAAATGGCGATGAGGGGATGCAAAGCCGGGATATTTATGCTGAAGATTTAAATGAGAATCAGGTGTACCGCGATCAAAGGGAATTAGGAGAAAATCGGGAATTAACGGTGGGGACTGTGACACTGGGATGGACACAACAGATATCTTTCGGGTTTGATGTGTCTTAAAACGGATCTCTCCTGCAGTAGGTTAGATTTACTGTGCAGAACGCATCAAAATTTATTTCACACACAGAGTATTGGTTTCTATGTTTGCAGTTTACGGGTGCCTAAACATTGATATGTTAAGGGTTGTTTCATTTTTAGATACGTCAATTCTAAATGTCATTTGAAATTTGACCTCTGTGATTACTTCTGTTAATGTTTCTTGCAGACATTTTGTGAACTGTTCGAAATGCTTCTTGCACTGGGATAACCAGCGGTGGGAAGATCAGCGGGCAGGAGTGCGCCCAGACTGGCATGAATGAAGTCGGGCCCCGATGAGTCGGTACAACAGAGGGATGAGAGGACACAGAATCATAATTAGCTGAAAGTGGCACTGCAGGTAGAGAGATACATGTTGAGAGCTTTTGGCACATCGGACATCATGAGTCAAAGTATTGAGTACAGGGGATAGGATGCACTGTTGAAGCCCCTGTAATCACAGTTCGGGCTGCATCCGTCGGGAATGGTAAAGTGCTTGTATGTGGGCGTATTGCACTTTTCGCTCTGCCTTCTTCCCTACCGCACCCGCTCTCTGATTGCATCCTGGGCGGGGGATGATCGGTCTCCAGCAGATAGGGAAGTGGCGCTGCGCATGGTCTTCCAATCGCCTGAGAACTTCTAGTTCTGATATTCCGCCTGTAGATATCATCCCAATCAGCGATCGTAACTCGTTAGCTCCGAAAGTATCTCCCGTACAGGCAGTCAACTGACGAGCCGCCACACATAATACATTCTCCCTCCACCGAGATATCTCAGACTCTTCAGGAACCTCTTCCTCCGCCGTTGATAGCGCGGAAACCCCAGCAGGAGACGTCGGGGTATTGGGTGCAGCTTTTTGCTACCTGCCTGAAGGAAGAATATCAATAAATCTGAAAGATTACGGAGAAAATTTACGTTTCGTTTGAGTATCTGTGCTGTGGGGACAAAGTTCTGTCTTTTTCCACTGAGGCTGGCTGGGACTGGAGCGGGAGGCTGCAGGGCAATGGTGAAAGTTGAAATACTCCAGTGGACCCGGATGAAGAATCTCTTCACTCAAATAGTTGTGCTGATATTGGAAGTCCTCTCAGCGGCACAGCTGTTTGTGACTTTTGATTGTTTCAGAGAGAAGTTTGGATAATTTCATGGACGGGAGAGATATCGAGGGCCATCTTCCAGGTGAAGTTATGGAACCCAGTAGAATGACAATTCGGATGGACTGAATGGTGGAAAAGGTCAGTTTCATTTTTGTAGTTCTCCCTGTGTCCAAAGAATATATGATTATATAGTTCCCACTTCCCAATAAAATATCGGATTAAAGATTGGGGGCAGATTGCATAATTATCTTCTGCGTTTTATATTTATACGTGATATGCAGGTAGGGATGGACAACTTACATTCAGGTTTCCAGAGGAGAGAGAGATTAGGAAACCACGAGGCAACATTTGTAACCATTTATTATTTATTAATATGATTAATTATATTTTCACTGAGATAGTTCCTGGGGGTGTGTGAATCATTATTTTCAGATGATGGAGCTTCATGAATGAGAGGTTGAAAGTTCAATTATACTGCACTTTGGATGCAATTAGCAATTATTATTAAATTTGACGAATAGGCTTTCAGTAGCTTATGCACAAGTTATGTGTTTCATAAATAAGGTTAATGGACTTGCAGTAGATTTGAAATTATACGGTTAAACCCTTGAAGATTTTTAAGTCAGTGGTAAAATTATTAGCCATGTGGATGGATAATAAGCAGATATGGAAGTACCATATCAGTAAAATAATTGATAGATTTCAAGGAACAATTAATATTCTCAGATGACCTTGTGAGTGTTCTTGGGGTGCTACACGAATGTGACCAATTATGTATGTTTAATTCGATCTGTTCCTGATATTAGCTGTCGATCAGATTTATCTTCAACTTTAAAATACTTTGGTGTTATATAAACTCAAGCTTTCTGTTTGTATTGTGCTGCAGTGTGGTCGTCACCTGTTTCTGCTTTACTGGTTGAAATGGGATTACTAGCCTTACAATTGCGGACGTTTCAGTTGAAGTTAACAAACTGAATTAAATTCAGCCAAAGAAATGATCACGCTGTTAAAATTGTGTTTGAGGCCTGTTGAGATCATTACACGAAGAGTTTTTTTAATTGTTGCTGACTGGGATCCTATCACGCATGGAAGATGGATTTGTTAGATTACCTTGTCTGCTCCATTGTCACGTTTCCTGAAAACAAAACCTGTTCTGCCTGTAAGTAGTTAATTTTAGGTCGCACAGTTTAATAAAGTCTAAGGATTCTGTTATGTCTGAGAATCTGTTGGTTCATCAGTATATTAAAGAACACCACTGTGATATGTTAACTATGAATATAGAAGAATCAAGAGATAATTTATCAGGGTACGTTGGCGTGGCTGCTGTTGTTCCTGAATTACAAGTAAAGATAAAGAAAATCAACTTATAAACAATATACCGGTATATACACAGGATTTGTTGCCTTCAATTTAGACATAAAGTGGGTGGAGGAAATTTATCCTGGTAAAGTTGTAATTTGTTCAGTTACTTTTCGATTTTGAAGAGTTTTAACACAGATAATTCTTGCAGTCGATCACATTTACTATTGGAAACATATCACAGATTATTTCGTATTCAGAGCTTTGGTTTATATGTTCCCTTATTCTGGATCTTTACACATAGAGTTCAGGGGAATGAGCGGGTTGACCGTTTAGTTAAAAACAACTGTTAAAATTTCATCTGAGGATAAAGATCCCATTAACAAATCAGAAGCTAAGACGTTTGAAGGGTTAGCAATTGGGCTCTTCTGGCAAGAATAGTGAGGTAAACACACACACACGCACGCACACACACACACACACACACACACACACACACACACACACACACACACACAGAGAAAAACACGCTGCAAAACCATCTATCAGAGGAAAAAAATCATTTCAAACAGTTCACAAAATAGTTGCACCCACGTTAAAGATATAGTAAGAGCAACATTCTGTTTAATGTATTTAAATAATACATTCTGTTTCAAGAATCTATAAATGAAACAATCTTGAGTTTCTTTACTCCTCCAAATGCGCTGACACACGGCACTTATTATTAAAGGTTCTGTAAATGAACAACTTTGATATTCGTCACAAACCCAAATCCACGGACACCCACAAATCTTTGTGCACCTATATGCATCTAATATCCTTGTAAACTCCTAAATCTGTGGACAACACCAAATGCCTATGCACCCCTGAATCTGCTGACACCCCGACAGGAAGTTTTACCAGAACAGGAATCATTTCCCACCGTTCACAAATCAGCTTGGCCATATTTAAACGACAAGAAGAACAGAGATCTCCGTTCAAAGTGCACTTAATCTTCAAGTTTCTATACATGGGACAACTCTGAGATTTGTTAACCAACCACCCCCTCCCCAACACTCACCGACAGACCCCAATTAGGTTGTACCCAGAAACGCACGCACCCCAAATCCTTGTACAATCCCAGATCAGTGTGCACGCTCAAATCTGCGTGCACTCTGCAACCGGCTGACAATCACAAATGCTTATCAGATGATCCTTGAGCTAAAATAATTTCAAACCTTCCACAAAATAGCAGACGCCACCTAATGAAAATCAGTAAGAACAAAGAACGAAATTTAAAGTGCATTTATTCATTAAGTTTCTATTAAAGAAACAATCTTGAGATTTGTAACAGCCCCACATCCACCGAAACCCCCAAGTGCGTGTGCAACCCACGTGCTTGTGCCACCACATATTTGTGGAGACCCCCTGAATCTGCGCACGTCCGCAAATCCCTGTACATCTGCAAATGAGCTGAAAAAACAAAATTCTCGATTCGTTATCCAAGGGTGAAGAATCAATTCAAACATTTCAAAAAACATGTTAAAAATAACAAAAACAAAGTTCACTTTAAAGGGCATTTCAAGACTCATTCATAAAGTATCTGTAAATGAAACACTTCATCACCCCTCCAAATGCAGCGACGCTCAGCAAATCTGTGTGCAGTCACATGTTGGGAGACACATCCCAAAGGTACGCACATCTTCAAATAAGAGTGCACCCACAATCAATGTTCACCCCCAGCCCACTAACAAACCTGCAGTGGATTACCTCAGACTCAGAATCCTTTCAAACAGTTTTAACAAGGCTGACTCGTCATTACAAACACACAAAAGTCGTGTGCAATTCCAAATTCATCGACATGCCCATATCTCTGTGTAGTCACAAATCCGTGTGCACCGCCATGTTCGACAGCACACCCATAGATCTCGGCACACCAAATTGTGTGAACCCGATATTCAGGAACATTTCCCTAAATCTGCACGGATCCCTAAAGCAGTGCGCGCCCCAATCCCGCTGTCCCTCCCCACATGAACATTAGATGATCCCAGAGCAAGATTCATTTCAAATAGTACAGTAAATGGCTGTCTCAGCACTAAATCTCCGCACGTAGAGCAAAATTGGTATGCATGTCTTGATTCGTTGAGATACGCAAATCTGTGTGTGACCTCTAACCCGTGTACACCTCATATTCGACATCCCGCCCCGAACTCCCTGCGCGTCCCAAAATGTGCACTCCCCAATATACGCACATGGTTAAATGAGAACGCATCCCAAACCCGCTGACAAGCACTTTGGATTATCCCAGAGGAAAATAAACAGTTCACAAACTGAACCATACAAAACACGAGCTGAGGACAATGTTCAGATTAAATTTATTATTAACGTATCTCTAGATGAAACACATTTGAGATTTGTCACACTACCATCGTGCTAAACACACACACACACACACACACATACATTCAATGGCATAAACACATAGACACACACTCATGGATGTACACACATCGATAACTGAACTAAGCACCTTTCTGGGACAACTCATTTACACAAATGATGTAGTAGAAGATAGGTGACAGCGGGAGTGGGTAGGGGTGAAGTTAAGTCATGAAAGAGATAAATCGTTGGAGAGAGAAGAGTGATAAAAGAGTGTAGAAGATCACGGCAGAAAGGTAAGGGCAAGAACCAGCGGGAGTTGATGAGCCGAAAAGGAGATCAGGCGAAAGAGGGAAACGTGAATGGGGGACTAGTGAAGGGGGCGGGGTTCGCATTAACCGAAGTTCGAGTAATCAATCTCATGGCATCAGGTTGCTACCAGTCCAGACGGAGCAGAAAGCGTTGCTCCTCCATCCTGTGTGACCTCATCACGGCAGTAGAGGCGGCCATGGACTGACGTACCGGAATGAGAATTGAAATGTGTGAGTTCATTTGAGTTCCAGCAGCTGCAGCAGATTGTTTCGTCCTTTGGTTGCATTCAGATGAGATGCGATCGGAATTGGTGCAGAATCAGAGCGGGGCGGCCGTTTTACTCAAAGTCGGTCTGCTTTACCAATTGCTCAACTGATGGACAAAAGTCACACAGAGACTAAAACCAGGTGATAATCTGGGTCGAATGGGATTTTGCTGGATGAATGATGCTCCCAATTTACAGCCCTTACTATCATCACATTATCCACTGTTTGCTGTTTCACAGTTAATTCACTAAATTAATCACAATCTGTCACCGTGGGGATTGCACATGTCTGACGCAATCGGTTTGGAAATAATTTGAATTTTTTATTTCTAATTCTGTTGAAGTCTGTCCCCTGTGGAGTCACTAAATGGTATTAAAACCCCAGGCTTATGCTGCCTTAACATTTTATTCTGAGATATCGCCGGCAGCACGGGGGACAAATCACTGAGCAGAGAAAATGTCTTCAATTTGGGATAGTTACAGGAGTGTACAGAAAATATTGTACGTGTTCATTGCCGTCATTGGAGTTCCTGGTGAGTGAGCAGAACAATTCGTGTTTGGTATTCCTGAGTGTTAATCGGTGTAGACTGTTTATGATCATTTGACAAGCTTCCAACTTGATGATCATTCCACAAATATCCGCCAGAGATATCGATGCTGTCAACTTGAATTGCTGATTTTACATATTGAGTGACAAATGAAAAAAATCATTTGTCTCACCTCCACCACAAGCGATCCACTCGGACGTTCTTCGTGTCTTTAATGACACTTTTTCCAGATTAGTCCCATTTCAGCTCTCTGACTGAAAGGGCTTTCATGGGAATTCGTCGGGATTTTACCCGTGTTGGAGAAAGGCCCTTTTCCCCGAAGATGCGATTGGGAGGGTTTTACATTGCGAAGTTAACTATTTCTGAGCTATTGAGCAGACTGAACAACTGGTCCTGTGTTTTATGGGTCCCTTTGGAGTCTGTGACAATCGCACTCCACTGCCCGTTGGTCAATAATTGTGACTGAGCACCAGGATCAGTGTCCACAGACATGCTGAACCCTTTTATCCAATTGCACTGCGCTGTAGAATTAATTCATTAATGAAGCCATCAGCTTCTTTTTACTAAATTGAGCCTGCTTTCCCTCTGAAACCCGTCGTAAATTGGAGCATCGTTTCGTCCTGAAGCAGGGTCTTGTCCCGGAATGGTCTGGGTTTGTTCAATTGCATAAATGTTTCCTGAGCCGCAGAGTTCCTCCAGTAATGTGAGTGTGCTGCTGCCCTCCGGATCGCTCCGGCCCACCGAATACCGAGTTTCTTGTGACCCCGTCAGCGGTGGAAACTGGGTTAGCATCGATCACTGTCGTTCATTGAGCTCGCTTTTAGCACCGACGGTTAGTCACACGATATCTTATCGGCACAGTGAGGAAAGCAGTTCAAAGATTGTGTGATCCTTGTCAGATATAACATTTGCAGCCGTTCACACACTCTCGCACTAATGATCTTCAGCCGAAACCCGATCCCGTGTTAATTCCAGGATGATTTGATTTGTTCAGTAATTCCAGTGTGTGTTCTCTCTCTCTCTCTCTCTCTCTCTCTCTCTCTCTCTCTCTCTCTCTCTCTCTCTCTCTCTCTCTCTCTCTCTCTCTCTCTCTCTCTCTCTCTCTCTCTCTCCTCTCTCTCTCTCTCTCTCTCTCTCTCTCTCTCTCTCTCTCTCTCTCTCTCTCTCTCTCTCTCTCTCTCTCCCTCTCTCTCTCTCTCTCTCTCTCTCCCCCTCTCTCTCACTTCCTCTCTCCCTCTCCCTCTCCTTCTCTCTCTTCAGTGAATGTAGTGGCGATTGTGATCCTGTCCCGGGGGAAGTGCGGCCTCTCTACCTGCACCACTCGCTACTTGGTGGCCATGGCAGCGGCCGATCTACTGACCATTGTTACTGAGATCATTTTGCATCGAATGAAAAAATATTACTTTACGTCCAGTTTTTTGAACATTACCCCTGTGTGCAGGGTTATCAATGTATTGAGGTTCGCAGCCACGGACTGTTCTGTCTGGTTCACCGTCACTTTCACCTTTGACCGGTTTGTCGCCATTTGCTGTCAGAAGCTGAAAACAAAATATTGCACCGGGAGAACTGCGTCTGTGGTTCTAACAACAACGAGTGTACTGTTCTGTCTGAAAAACATTCCCCGCTTCTTCCTCTTAGAACCCAAAGTGGTCGTCGACAATGTGCCGTGGTTCTGTAAACTCAGGGACAAAGTTGTCACTGACCCCGGCTGGGTAGGACAGGCTTGGGTGGAGACTGTTTTAACTCCGTTCCTCCCTTTTGTTGCGATACTGCTGCTCAACGCTCTGACAGTCAGACACATTTTGGTGGCCAGTCGGGTCCGTAAGGGGCTGAAGGGTCAGAGCAAGGGGGAGAGCAGCAGTGATCCGGAGATGGAGAGCAGGAGGAGGTCTGTGGTTTTACTCTTCACCGTCTCCGGCAACTTCATCCTCCTGTGGATGATACTCGTCATAAATTTCATATATTATCAGGTCAAAGGAATCGGTTTCAATTTTAATGATTCCGAATGGATATTTCATGAATTCGGCGTTTTGCTGAGGAATTTCAGCTTGTGCACGAACACATTTATTTACGCGGTGACTCAGTCGAAATTCAGGGAACAGGTGATCAGCGCGGTGAAATATCCGATCATCTCGGTGGTTCAATTCATTAATAAAGTCGCGGCCTGAGCGCAACCCTGATGCAGTTTCAATGTACCCGGTCCAGGCTCCAGGTCTTCTCATCCACCGTCTAGTCCTCAACCTGTTATTCCGGAGTGGTCGTCTTATTCACCGGGACATTTGGACCGCAAGAATATGGAGTGTGACAGGAAAATGCTTGCAATAGAGAGGCGTCTGGGATTGGCTGAGTGGAGTGCTTGCGTGGGGGCTGGGTAAAGAGGGATTGGGAGATCGTGAAAGTTTGTATGTGTGTGTGTGTGTGTGTGTGTGTGTGTGTGTGTGTGTGTGTGTGTGTGTGTGTGTGTGTGTGTGTGTGTGTGTGTGTGTGTATGTGTGTGCGCGCGCGTGTTTGAGAGACGTGAGCTGAGTAATCAGGACAGGTTGGCCAGGCACCAAACTCCATCACAATCGTGCCCCAAAACATAAACTAACTTCTAACACCGCAGCCTCCTGTCACTAAATCTAAATCTGTCCTCCCACAGCATCCCATCCCAACTCCCGAACCCTAATCTTCACTGTAACTTCCTACATCCCCGTCTCTTATCCCATATGAAAACTAACTTCCAAATAGCGCATTCCCGAAATCCTAAACGGAACACCAAATCCCCTCATCACTGCCCCTAATCCTTAATCTGACCTCTAACGCCCCACATCTCTGAAACTAGATTCTAATCTAATCTGACCTCCAGCATCACTCTTCCCTTTCTATAAACCCTAACCAGACATCTAGCCCACCACTTCCTCAATCGCCAATCTGACCGCCACCTCCCCACATCCCTGCCCTTGAACGTAATATGACCTCTAACCCAGCCACATCCTCGTCCCGAAACGCAAATCGGAGCTGCAACACTCCACATGCCTGGCCATAAATCATAGTCTGTAATCTAAATCCGCTGGTCCCTGCAGCTCACGTCTCCCTAAGAGACATAGATAGTTTAGGGGAATGGGCAAAGAAGTTGCAAATGAGACACAGTGTGCAAAGTGTATGGCCATGCACGTTGGTGGAGGAAATAAACGGGCAGACTATGATGGGGACGGAATTCAAAATGTAGAAATGCGAAGGCACTTGGGAGTCCTTGTGCAGGATACCCTAAAGGATAACTTCTGGTTTGAGTCGGTATTAAAGAAGGCAAACGCACTGTTGGCTTTCATTTCGAGAGGCATAGAATATAGTGTAAGAGAAGGGATGCGACGTTGATGCTGTAAAGGCACTCCTCAGACCACACAGAGTACTGTGTGCAGTTTTGGGCTCATGATATTAGAAGTGATATACTGACATTGGAGAAGGTTTAGAGAAGATTCTCGAGAATGATTCCAAGTATGAACGGGTTACCGTACAAGCAACGCCTGGCAGCTCTTGGCCTGTATTCGCTGGAGTTCAGGAGAATGAGGATGTAGCTCATAGAAACATTCCAAGTGTTAAAAGGCCAGAACAGGTTAGATAAGGCAAAGATATTCCCATCCGAAGGGAGGCCAGGACAAAAAGACGCGACTTCAGGATTGTAGGGTGTCCATTCAGAATAGAGATGAGGAGAAATTACTTTAGAGAGGAGTGGCAAATCTACGGAATTTGTTGCCACCACCGGCAAGTCATTGGGTGCATTTAAGGCAGAGATAGATGGTTTGTTTTGTATTCGCCAGGGCATCAAAGGATATGGAGAGAAGGCAGGGAGGGCGTATAGCTGGAAGAGTTATTTCGACTCGAAGGACGAAAGCCCTACTTCTGTTCCTATATCTTATGGTCTCCAAATCCTAATCTGAACTAACTCTAATGCATGGGCCAGAGCAACGTGTCAGGGTTGCGTGATTCTGAAACTCGAGTGAAGAGATCAAGAAGCACAAGAGGGATGATTTCCCCACTGCCTGCGTTATCACAGCTGAGCCAAACAATAACATGTTCTTCATTTTCCTGGTCCAGGACATGACCGTGAAAAAGCTAAGAAGGCAGGAAGACGAGAGTGATCTAGTTAGTTAAGCTGGAGCCAGGGAACACAAGTCAACAGTAAACTCGAATTGACAGAGTGGAGTGACGCTGAATCTCCAGTAAACCCGGTTCATTTAAAACAGGCGATCCCACAAACCCAGATGGAAAATCAAGATTATTGCAAACCTAAAATAGGGAAATTACTTCTCACTTTGAGATGAAGTAAAATTAAGCGTCTAAGCATTTTACTACCCAAATTGTTAAAAATAAATTCAAATTAAGAGGTCTGAAACACCTTAAACTCGAGATGACATGGTTTTCATTGTCTTTGTCCGTGGGAAAATCAAACGCCCTGCTGGGCCGCCCTGGTGAGGGTGTCGAGTGATTAAAGAACTGAACGTCTGTACCTGTCTATCTCCTTAACAATAACATTGGAGAGAGATCGGAACAGACGAGTTAGAAAAGCGTTTAATGGGAGTACGGGGAATTATGGGTCTATCAGGCAGCAATTTGGAAGGTTAAATTGTCAACAAATGTTCTCAGGGAAAGGTGCGAATGAAATGTGGCAAATGTTCAGGGGACATTTGTGTGGAGTTCAGTACAGGTACGTTCCAATGAGACGGGGAATTTATGGTAGGGTACAGAGACCGTGGTGTACAAAGGATGTAGTAAATCTCATGAAGAAAAGAAAAATCTTACAGAAGATTCAGACAGTTCGGTAATGTTAGAGATCTAGAAGATTATTAGGCTAACAGGAAGACCTTTTGGAAAGAAATTAGTAGAGCTAGAAGGGGCCATGAGAAGGCCTTGGCGGGCAGGATTAAGGAAAACCCCAAAGCATTCTACAAGTAGGTGAAGAGCAAGGGGATAAGACGTGAAAGAGCAGGACCGATCAAGTGTGACAGTGCTAAAGTGTGTACGGAACCGGAGGAAATAGCAAAGGTACTTATTGAATACTTTACTTCAGTATTCACCGTGGAAAGGGATCTTGGTGATTGTAGTGATGAATTGAAGCGGGTTGAAAAGCTTGAGCATGTAGACATTAACAAAAAGGATGTGCTTGAGCTTTTGGAAAGCAACAAGTTAAATAAGTCTCGGGACTGGATGATATGTACCCCAGGCTACTGTTAGAAGCGAGGAAGGAGATTGCTGATCCTCTGGCATCATCATCAATGGGGACTGGAGAGGTTCCGGAGGATTGGAATGTTGCGGATGGTATTCCCTTATTCAAGAAAGAGATTAGAGATTTCCCAGGAAATTATAGACCAGTGAGTCTTTCTTCAGTGGTTGGTAAATTGAGGGAATATCCTGAGGGGCAGGATTTATGAATATTTGGAGAAGTATAAAATGATTAGGAATAGTCAGCATGGTTTTGTCAAGGAAGTCTGTGCCTTACGAACCTAATTGAATTTTTTGTGGATGTGAATAAACACAGCGATGAAGGAGGAGCAGTAGATGTAGTGTACATGGATTTCAGCAAGGCATTTGATAAGGTACAGCATGCAAGCTTTATTGAAAAGGTAAGGAAGCATGGGATCCAAGGGGACATTGGTTTGTGGATCCAGAACTGGCTTGCCCACGGAAGACAAAGACTGGTTGTAGATGCTTCATATTCTGCATTAAGTTCAGTGACCAGTGGTATAAGTCAGGAATCTGTTCTGGGACCGTTACTCTTCGTGATTTTTATAAATGACCCGGATAAGGAAGTGGAGGGATGGGTTAGTAAGTTTGCTGACGACACGAATGTTGGGGATGTAGTGGATAGTGTGGACGGCTGTCAGAGGTTACAGTGGGACATTGATAGGATGCAAACCTGGGCTGAGAAGTGGCAACCCTCGTAATTGTGAGGTGGTTTATTTTGGTAAGTCAAACATGATGGGAGAATTTAGTTGTAATGGTAAGACTCTTGGCAGATGGAGGATCAAAGGGATCTTGGGGTCCGAGTCCATCGGACGCTCAAAGCAGCTGCGCAAGGTGACTCTGTGGTTAACAAGGCATACGATGTATTGGCCTCTATCAATCGTGGAATTGAATTTAGGAGCCAAGAAGTAATGTTGCAGATATATAAGGCCATGGTGAGACCATACCTGGAGTACTGTGCTCAGTTCTGGTCACCTCACTACAGAAAAGATGTGGAAACCATAGAAAGGATGCAGAGGAGATTTACAAAGATGCCAACACAAGGAAATCTGCAGATCTTGTAATTTCAAACAACGCACACAAAATGCTGGTGGAAAGCAGCAGGCCAGGCAGAATCTATAGGAAGAAGTACAATCGAGGATTCGGACCTAGACCCTTCGTCAGGACTAACTGAAAGAAAAGATAGTAAGAGATTTAAAAGTGGGAGGGGGAGGGGAAATACAAAATGACAGGACAAGGCAGAAGCAGGGAGGGATAAAACTAAGAGCTGAGAAGTTGACTGGCAAAAGGGATACACAGCCTGAGAAGGGAAAGGATCATGGGACGAGAGGCCTAGGGACAAAGAAAGCGGAGGGGAACACCAGAGGAAGATGGAGAACAGGCAAGGTGTGATTGTGAGAGGGGCAGAGAAAGAAAAAAGGAAAGGCCACTGGGAGAAATGTGGAATTAAAATGTGAAACGTGGCCACACAAATCCACCACCTGTCCAATGAACTCTTCAGATTCACTATCTGTCCAATGAACTCTGCAGATTCACCACTTGTGCAATGAACTCTGTAGATTGACCACCTGTCAAATGAACTCTACAGATTCGCCACTATCTAGCTAAAGAAATTCTTCTTCATCTCCATTCTGAAAGGAAATATCTCTATTTTGTGGCTGCAACCTCTGGACTTCGACTTCCCACCACGGGAGACATCATCTCCACATGCACTCTATCGACACCTTTCAACATACGATAGGATTCGATCAGATCCTTCCTAATTCTTCTAAATTCTAGACTGGTGGCCCAGGGCTCCTGATGTGAAAAGCCTTTCAATCCGAGAATAGTTTACAGAACTTCCCTTGAACTTTGTCCAATGCAGACACATCTAATGTTAGAAAAGTGTCCCAAAGCTGTTCACAATACCCTAAGCGAGGCCTCACTAGTGCTTTATCCTTCTGTATTTTAGCCCTATCCAAATGAATGCTAACATCAAATCTGCCTTCCTCATCACCAACTCCACCTGCAAATTAACCTTCCCTGAATCCTACACAGGGACTCTCAACTTTCTTTGCATTTCTGATGTTTGAACATTCTCTTCCTTTTAGTGTTCGCTTTTACTTCTTCTACCAAAGTGCCGGACCATAAACTTCCTAAAATGCTGTTATTGATGTATTTTCTAAATATTTTTTTGCAGGTTAAAAACGGCAAAAGGGAATGAGTACAGGGATCTCAAACACCACGTAGGTTTTGCTGGTTTTGCAGGAGTGACCGAATAGTTCCGTTGTGACACCAATATATCAAAGTCATGAGTTTTATAAATCTGGCTTCTGCCATTCCGCTCTAATATTTTAATCCCATTAGATACCTTGACAACTAAGTTGGGATACAAATCATCACAGCTCGGTTTATAGTTTCCACATAACACCAGTTACACTGAGATACTTCTCTGCAGCTTGCACAATAATTTTAATTTCCTCAGTCCGACTAGATGTCTGATCAGTACAATTCAGCACATCTGTTATAAACCGTCACAAATTTCATTTCATTGGCAGTAAATATCGTTAGTAAGGCAACCGTGATGTGAACGTGTATCCACTGAAGTCACCGTCTTTTCTCTGAGTGTTAACACTCTAACTTCTCGCAAGGTCACTCTCTATTGCTTCATATTAACTAATCACCATGTATGTTCTTTTTTTGACAGGCAGGCACCTCAGCCAGTGACAGCAAGTGAAGAACTTTACTCTGAGCTACGATAGGCCCCTCCTCATTTGCTGTCAGCATCCATCGCGGAGTTCAGGGAGTTGCTGCCTTTGGTGGTGTCGGCCAGGCCGTCCCCAACAGCGGCTGTGTTTCTTTTTCGATGTCTTGGTGAGTCGGTCCGTCGGATGCTTGTGCCGGTTGAGGAAGAGTTTTGAACCTGTGATCGAGCGAGGAGCCGAAGCATTTGGACTACAACTTCCATATGGCCCTGCGGCCCCGAAAGTTCGTCAGCGTCCGCCGACTGGGTGCGGTGACTGGAGTTGTAGTTCATAGTGAAGGTGAGTCCATCTTGTACGGTGAGCAACGGGAGGGTATTTCCGATGCGAATCGCGTGTTTCTGAGTTACGGACAACAGCTTCAGTTACGAACAATTTCTGTCACGTGTCACCCTTTGCACCAACCTACAATCGCATCGAGATAGTGGAGGGGGAGGTCAGAATCAGTGTTGGATCAGCCTCAGGTCTGGGATCAGCGCACAGCAATTATCCAGTCTCCTTCTGACTCGAGTTCTCCAGTCCCGGCTACAAAAGCCGCGAATCCTTACTGCGGCTTTCCAGGTTAATCACATCCCTCCTGAGACGGGCGACCAGAGACGCACACAGTCCTCCGGCTGTGGTCTCACCAACACGGAACAGTACAGCGTCTTTCCCGGTTAATCACATCCCTCCTGAGGCGGGCGACCAGAGATGCACACAGTCCTCCGGCTGTGGTCTCACCAACACGGAACAGTACAGCGGCTTTCCAGGTTAATCACACCCCTCCTGAGGCGGGCGAACAGAGATGCACACAGTCCTCCGGCTGTGGTCTCACCAACACGGAACAGTACAGCGGCTTTCCAGGTTAATCACACCCCTCCTGAGGCGGGCGACCAGAGATGCACACAGTCCTCCGGCTGTGGTCTCACCAACACGGAACAGTACAGCAGGGGTACTGGCCCCATTTCTGACTGTGTTGTTCAGAAACAAAGGAACTGGGCATTTCATGCCTTAAAAAACAGTTCCTTCTGACGACTCAAGGTCCACATCCCTCTATTCTCCTCACATTCATGAGATATCCAATAGCTTCTAACACATCTGCCTCCACAACCACCCCTGTCATTCATTCCAGACACTCACCACTATGTGTATAAAAACTATAAACTTGCAACTCACGTCTCCTTTAAACATTGGAGTTAAATTTAACATTGTTCTATTATATAATTTGCTTTTACAGTAGCAGTCAGGAAAAATATACAAAATTAGGCCAAATTACAAAGTAAATAAAGTTTTATTTTGGACTGATGAGGTAGTCCATTAGTCTCGGACTAATGAGGTAGTGTTCCCCCTTTCACCCGGAACACATGCCCTGTGGTATTAGGCCTTTCATCCTCAAGCTGTCCACGGTGTCTCTGCCTTTGACCTGCTGATACTCTCACATGCTCGTTAGATTATCCCAGAGCAAGATTTATTTCGAGCAGTTCACAAAATAACCGGCTCATGTTTAAATCATAGCAAGAACAATTTTCAACATTCAAGGTGCAATTGTTATTAAAGTTTCTATAAAAGAAACATCCTTGAGATTTGTCACTCTCCCTCCCCGCGCATAATGCACCGACACCGCGAAATCCGTACGCACCCGTATTCGCCGATGCGCTTATAAATCTGAGCGCATCCACAAATTCACACGGGCTCAAAATCCTTCTGGAACGCAAATTCGTGTGCCTCCGCAACTCCGTGTACACCTCTAAATCCACAGACATCCCAAAATTCACCTCAGATTATCTCCAATCACGCTGCCACACCCACATGCACATTAGACGGTCCCTGAGCAAGATTCTTTTCAAACATTTCTGAA